>NW_006284347.1:2368676-2381196 GCF_000327345.1 Myotis davidii | reverse complement strand
ATATATATATTCATACATGTTTTATGTGAATGGATTATTAACATAATAATAGCAATCCTTAATTGAGTAATTACTACTTTGCATAATACACCCATGGCATCTGTCTGCTTTGTTCCCTGCACATACCACAGTGCCTGGCGCATAATAGGTGCTCAAAACTTTTTTTTTTACTATGAGTGCATGAGTGAATTTAATTCTGCATGTCACCCATTTTGCAGATGAGAAATCTCACAGTTGGTAAGTGATGAAGCCAGGATTGCAACCCGCATAGTCAGAATAGAGCAGATGCTCTTGACACACAGTAGGACGTTCGTTTCATGGAGCAAACATCAAACCTATTTAAATCCAGAGCCAGAAAGCTCAGCACCAGGACATTTCCCCAGACGTAGAGACCTCTGCCTCCCCACGGGGTGCGATAATTTCATTTGAGTCATAAGGAAGAAAAAGTTTGGAATTTGAAAGGAGTGTATTTTGGGATTTGAAACTCGACAGCACGTCTTTGCCTGGCCCTGATTTCAGTCGCTGTTGAATGTGCCCGTGAAGGCTGAGCATTTACATCCAGCTCAGTGCAGCCCGCCGTTCAGAACCTGAAATCCAATGATTATTTCTGAAAGGATTTTATTTTAAAAGCCTTTGAGTGACAAATGATTTAGCAAGTTTTCAACACTGTGCTTCATGTGGTTTCAGTTGCCAGAGGGTGACTTACGGCCAAGCTTGGGCGCTCTAACCCAGTGAGCTTACACGGCCTAAGCAGTCACATCTTTTTTATTATGTTTAATCTACTGGGGCACTTTTTCTTGTCTGAGTGGTTTATTGTCGTCCTGGTGGCAGCACCTCAGCGGGCTGGGAAGGATCCCCAGCTGGGGAGAGCAGAGGAGAGTACATTCCCTGACCCCCGCAGAACAGAGAGCACCGCCGGGGCAGAAAGGGTTAATCCACGCACAATGCCTGTGGCCCACACTCCTTCCCTGTCTTCCCATGGAGTCCTCAGCTTGGAGGTGGGTTAAAGCTCTTTGGAACAGAGCTATCTGGTTATTATTATGAAATACCCATTTTATTCAATATCCACTTGTCTTTTAATGTTTATCCTGAATCTTTTACATGCACCATTTATTCATTCCTTAAACAACTATGTTAGTTAGAATTAGGTTTGGCTTAGAATGACAGAAATTCTAAAACAATCGTGAAATTTATTTTTTTCTCATATAAAGTAAGTCTGGTAAGAGGCAGTGTATGTCCAGGTAAGGGGTGTCATGATGTCATCAGGGACCCTGGTTTCTTTAACTTGCTGCTCTTTCATCCTAGCAAACTGGCCCGCAGCCCACCGCCTGTTTTTGTAAATAAAGTGTTATTGGAACGCAGCCATACTCATTTATTTACGTATTGTCTATGCCTGCATTCTCACTACAACAGAGTTGAGTAGCTGCCATGAAGAACATATGGCCCACAAAGCCCAAACTACTTACTATCTGACCCCGAAAGGAAAACATTTGCTGATCCCTGTCCCAGGACAGGTTTTGCCTTCGGATGCAAAACGGCCACTCAAGCCCAGCCTTCAGGGCTATATTCTGGGCAACTGGGATGAAGACGGATGAAAGAAAGGACCCTGCTTCTCCCTCTATGGACATGTCCTAGGCATTGCATATAAATAACCCTTCTGCTTATATTTTGTCAATCATAATGTAGACAAGTGGTCACACACAGCTGCAAGGGAGGCTGGGAAATACGGCCATTATCCTAGTTGCCACGTGTCTATCTAAGAGTCAGAGGGCCTATGACTAAGGAGAATGTCTAACACTTAGTAGGTGGACAGCCAGCGGTGATTCTGTCACCAGAATCCTGCACGTGGATGTTATTCCCACATGACACTTGGGGAAGCTGAAACTCAAGCACTGAAGCAATTTATAAGACATAACCCAGTTTCACAAATGGTTAAAATGTGTACAAATATAGGCCACATACAATTGGGAGATTAGAAGCTATGAAGGAAGCATCTTTCTTGAATATTTCCCCACTGTTCTAAAACACTCTACTCCATATCCCCCAAGCTTTCCTTCCCCGAGACTTCGCTCACCTTCTTCAGGAGCAGAATGGTGCCTTCCTGGTCCCAAAGAGCCACAGGTCTCTCCATCTTCAAACCACCAAGAAGAAAGCCATCTCTTGGCTCCACTGGGAGGTCCTTTAGGAGGAGGCCTGTGTCATATTCATCTTAGGATCACCCAGCACCTCACACAGGCCTTGGAACAGAGTAGATGCTTAGCAAACCATTACCAAACTGAGCACAATTAGATTGTGAGTTCCTTTGAAGTAAGACCCGTGTCATCCTTCTCCTGTATCCAACTTTTTTATGGTCTTGATCATGCTGCAAATATTGTGGGTAACTGTATCAGTCAAAATTAGTTCAGTTCCAAGTGGCAGGAGCCCAGCTCAAACTGGCTGGAGCTGAAAAGAATCTTTATTGGCTAACGTTCCTGAGAAGTCCAGGCAAGGGTGATTCTGTGTGCCTGCACAGCTGGATCTCAGGTTCTTTCTCTTCTCTCTCTCTCTCTCTCTCTCTCTCTCTCTCTCCCTCCCCCCCTTTTCTGATATATATCCCACCCCTGTTGCATTTATCTCTCCTCTTTGTTTCTCTCAGCATGTTGGCCTCATTCCCTTCCTTCTTCTACAGAAGGCTGGGGGAAAGGTAGCAATTTCCTCAAATCTCATGGTCCTTTCTGCTCTGGATTCTAGAGTAAAAGAGCTCTCTCTCTCTCTCTCTCTCTCTCTCTCTCTCTCTCTCTCTTTCTCTCTCTCTCTCATCTTAGGGTCTTTTGGAAGACTCAGCTGGGGCACTTGCCATGCTTGAACCCATCACCATGACTTGGGGTTGAATACTTTGACTAGCCAGGTCCCAGTCAATAATCCATCCTGGGGCTGGGTACGCCCCTCCAGGTACATGATGAGGTGGAGGGGATCCGGATACATATGCAAGAGCAATCTATTGTACTCTTTTTGTTCTTTTTACAGATAAGGTCCTTGAAGTAAAAAAAATATAGACTCTAAGGGTGGAACTCAGCAGTCCGTTAGCAAAATTCTTTCTGAGGAGAATTCAGGTGGCCATTTAGGGGGAAACAGTCCACCCTATTTGCTGCTAAGAAGTCGTTATGATTTCTTTTGCAAACATCGATGAAGGTTTTAGAAGCTCAGCCTTCCAAACAAGCCTCATCTTCTTCACATGTGTGCATTCTCTCTGGTATCCGGGATGGAGATTCAGGCCGTTTCCTTGTACATCGGTTACTGTTTATTTGGGATTCATATGTTTCTTTGACCTTCCGTGCAAGGTTGATGGATGTATTTTTAAGCATCTTTAAATGAATTACAATATATGCCAAACTTATATTTTTGTAATATTTCTGCCAAACTGGACTACAGTAGATGGCTTATTTCCACATTCCTTTGGAATGTGCATGTTCATAAAATTTTACGCCTGTCAGTTGGTAATTTGCCAACATTCATTTGCTATCACATCACGATCATTTTTTTTTTAAACACAACAAAAAATTTTAAATGCAGGTATTAGCATGGACAGAAATGTCTTTCAATAGCATGTCATTGGGATGTCTTGGCTGGGAAAGATGAGCTCGGGAAATGAAGGTGCAGCTGGGAAGAAAGGGGACAAAAGGGATGGAGCGCAAATGGGCTAGTGAGCTGGGCATTCGTCAGTCTTACATAAACTCTCACCACCAGCCTGGGCGGTTGCTTTCTCCACAGGCAGGGTGTGCAGCACACTTACACTTCTCTCACATGACATCCGCAGACTCAATTAAGCTATATATATACGTCCTCTGTTGGTTGTGACTCTTGGTTTCAAGAGACAAATAGCCAACTCAAATTGGCTTAATTTAAAAGGAAGTTGCGGGGAGGGAGCATTTTTCAGCTTAAATAACCATAAGGTCCAGGGGCTGATTAACTGCAGATAGAGTTGGGTCCAGAAGCACATATGATGTCATCAAGATACTGCTTCTCTCCATCTCTTGGCTCTGCCCTGCTCTCCTCTGGGTTGTATGTCTTCTTAGGCTGACTTTCATGCTGAGGTGGCAAGATGGGCTCCTGGCAGCACCAGGCTGGCATCCAACAACTCCATGAAGGGATGGCTACTTTCCTAACTGTTCCAGGGACAGTCCAGGGCAAACTCTCATTGGGATGGTTTGGGACCTGTGCCATCTATTGCTGGAAAATATGCCATAGCCAAGATTGACCATGTCTGGTCACGTGCTTCCTCTTAGATTGGGCATAGACTGGGCATGGAGGGTGGGTGGTTTCCTCCCCCTATATTTGGGGTGCTGTTATTAGAAGAAGGTGGAGGACACTATGCAGGAAAAGAGAAGAGTGGTCCACTAGGACCACTTTTGGAAAGGTGCACTGGCCACACACCCCCCACCCCTCAAAATTAGGAGCCAGGAATTTCAGGATGAGGATTCTAGAAGAACCCTCACAAATTATGAAGACTGGCGAGATTCAGGAATGGTTCTAGCTTTTATTTTTCACATTAAATACTCTGCCAAATGCCAGTAAATGCCTTTGGTTGAGTCGAAGCTGAAGGACCCAGCCCCAGTTTGCTGAATCTTCCTTCTCATCGCTCTCCACCCACATAAACACAACCCATCTCTGAGGGTTTGCCATGAACTCCCAAGACCTATATATGATCATCCCTGTGTTCATATAAAACCATAATGGACACATGGAAAAAATGAAAAATCAGGGGTGTAAAGGAATTTGCCCAAGAACAAAAGCTTGTCACCTTCCAAGGTAACAGAGCTGCTTCTTAAATAGCAAGATGTCTGATTTCTAACCCAGCGTTTTTCTCCTCTCTCTCTTTCTCTATAAGAAAAGAAGCAATCGTTTGGTGTACTTTCTACTGGGAATATACTTAGATCGTTTAACCTATCTGCCTGAACTGATGAAGTCATATTTACTTAAGCCATTGATACGTTTGTGAGCCAATCTTTCAAGTTTTCATCCTAAGCTATAGGGAAGAGTCTGGAACACCCTCTGTTCTTTGGTTCCCTGTGTCTTGCTCGGGGAAAAGGTTCAGTGTCTCAGAAAGGGGATGTTAGGGCTTAAGGGGCCAACAGTCTGCCATGGCAGTGGCCTCGGCACCCTGCCACAGCAGTGGGTTTCTGATCAGTCGTTTCCCTTCGGATCATATTTCTAACATATGTTGGTCTAAGACTGGACCATGTGATAGCTTTTTCTCTGAAATTTTTCCAGTTATCTCTAGTTGCATAACAAACTACCCCAAAACTTAGTGACTTAAATAACCATTTTCTTCTATCTCACAATTTTGTGGCTCAGAAATCCCATCAGGGCTCAGCTGGACAGTTTGGCTCCTTGTGGTGTGGACTGAGGTCACACGGAAGGATATTCAGCAGGTGGCTGGGCTGGAAGAAGTCCAAGAAGGCTGCAGTGTGTGCTTGTGCGTTGGTGGGGGCCGCTGGAGACTGGTCTCACAGGGCCCTGCGTCTCCATGTCCTGGCAGAGCCCTCCCTGTGGCTCTCCATATGGGCAGCCTGGTTCCTTGCATGGCTGCTTAGGGCACCAGGAAACCAAGGCAGAGGCCGCTGGTCTGTGGAGGCAGGACCATAGCATCCCTTTCACCTTACTCGGTTGGTCAAAGCAGTGACAGGCCACAGCAGACTCAGGGGGGCAAATGGCCTCCTCTTCTCAGGGCCACCTTTAATGCACAAGGTGCTCTGCTAGGGGCCTTGTCCTCGGTTGCAGTTAACAGAAATCTGTGCATTTTTAAAGGATTTCTGAACTGCGGCTTTGGGTTGACTTGGTTGAAGCGGTGTCCCTTGTCCAGCGAAGGAGCTCCCAGGAGGGAAAATAAGGTAAATTTCTGCGTCAGAGGCCCCTGGACAGAGCTGCTCGGGCTTCCTGGCATGTGCTTCCCAGGGGGATCTTGTGAAAATACAGACTTTGACACAGCAGGTCTGCAGTGAGGCCTGACATTCTGCATATCTGACTGTCTCCCAGGTGAGCCTTGAGAACATGTGGGTTCAAGGCCCACAGGTAGAGAACAAGGCCCTAGAGCAGTGGTTCTCCACCTTGGCTGCACATGAGAATCACCTAGGAATCTTTTTTTTTAAATCCTGATTTCTGGGCCCCATCCTCCGGAAATTCTCTTTCTTTGTGATGGGGTGGGGCCACAACGTTAGTAACAAAGAAACAGAATTTCTGGAGGATGAGGCCCAGAAATCAGGATTTATAAAAGATTCCCAGGTGATTCTAATGTGCAGCCAAGATTGAGAACCACTGCTCTGGAATGATGGTTTTCGGCTCCATTTAGCAACTGAGCCCATTTTACAAAAGGAATCATAAGTTGAGACTCTGTGCCCAGAAGATGAAAGCAGAGGTGCTCTGCATGAAGGGACTGGCACTCAGGGACCTGGGATCTGGCTAATTGCCACCCTCCAAAGGCTCCCAAGAGAACCTCAGAGAAGGGCTTAGGGATCCCAGAACTGAAAATAAAAAAATGCAAACTTAGGAGGAAGCTAGGGAGGGAGCCACCCAGAAGTAGTGGCCTCCCTATAGGAAGAGACCGTCAGCCCCAGTGACAGTAAGGGCACCGATGTTCCCATAGCCATTTTCTTAGGCCTCCAGCAGCCTTTCGTGGGCAGTGCTGTCATCACTGCTATGTCACTGAGCAGGAGCCTGAGGCTGCAGGAAGACTGGGCACCGGCCAGAACCAGCGTGGACTCTGCAGGAGTGTAGCTTGGGGGCACCTGGCTTTGCCCTGATGAGGGGGGAAAGCAGTGCCCACTGCATAGGGTTGGTGTGATGGCCCGTGCAGGACATGCAGTGTGGAGCAGGGCATGCCGTGCAGAGCAGGGCATGCAGTGCGGAGCAGTGCAGAGCAGAACATGCAGTGTGGAGCAGGACATGCAGTGCGGAGCAGGACATGCAGTGCGGAGCAGGGCACGCAGTGCGGAGCAGGACATGCAGTGCAGAGCCGGGCACGCAGTGCGGAGCAGGACATGCAGTGCAGAGCCGGGCACGCAGTGCGGAGCAGGACATGCAGTGCAGAGCCGGGCACGCAGTGCGGAGCAGGACATGCAGTGCAGAGCCGGGCACGCAGTGCGGAGCAGGACATGCAGTGCAGAGCCGGGCACGCAGTGCGGAGCAGGACATGCAGTGCAGAGCCGGGCACGCAGTGCGGAGCAGGACATGCAGTGCAGAGCCGGGCACGCAGTGCGGAGCAGGACATGCAGTGCAGAGCCGGGCACGCAGTGCGGAGCAGGACATGCAGTGCAGAGCCGGGCACGCAGTGCGGAGCAGGACATGCAGTGCAGAGCCGGGCACGCAGTGCGGAGCAGGACATGCAGTGCAGAGCCGGGCACGCAGTGCGGAGCAGGGCACGCAGTGCGGAGCAGGACACGCAGTGCGGAGCAGGACACGCAGTGCGGATGCGTGCGGAGCAGGGCATGCAGTGCGGAGCAGGGCACGCAGTGCGGAGCAGGGCACGCAGTGCGGAGCAGGACACGCAGTGCGGAGCAGGGCTCCAGAATAAGTGGGAGTTATGTCACCCTTTTGAGTACCGTGATTCCATGTGGAGTGGTTGTTCAGGTGAGAGTGTGAAGCATCAAGCCTCCCTCTGCCTCCAGGTATGCAAACCTAAGCTAGGTAGCCCTGGGCAGGGACAGCTGTTGAAAGGTCTCAAGTGACAGGATCTCTTTAAGTTCCCTCCACCCAGGAGTTCTCAACTTCTGAGCAATCTTGCTCCCCAGGGGGGCTATTGGCAGCTCATGGCTGGAGGCCAGGGAGTTGCTAAAAAATGCACAGGACAGCCCCCCCAACTATAGGGCCCAATGTCAGGAGTGCTGACCTTGTGTTTGAGATCCAGCCTGACATTCTACGATAGCTTCTTGACCGGGAACTCCATCTTTGTCACACTTTATACTGAGATAGAGGTTGGCAAACTGTTCTGTGAGTGGGACACACTCTGTTTTTGTAAATAAAGTTTTATTGGAACACACCCATACCCATTCATTTACCTGTGGCGGCTTTGGGGGTTCAATGAATTTGTCACCACCATGCTGACCGCCTGCCGGAGAAGAGCTGGGCTGAGGAGGGCATCGCTCCTGGTACTTCATGACTCCAGGGGGTGCCTCACCTCTGGGCTAACGTTTCTCCAGCAGCCCAGCCGAGATAAGGCTCCTTGCCCCCACCGTGCTCCAGAGGGTGGGGATGGATGAGATCATGTCTGAGCAGCTCCGGTGAGCTCCTGCGAGATAGGATGGCCATCCATACCCCATGGGGTAAGTGCCTTGTTCCCCTAGAAACTGATGATTCAGCGTGAAATATGGCCTTGCCCGGGACGGAGCTAAAACAGGCCGAAGTCTGGGGTCAGGCCCTTGCTGGAAGGGAAGGATTAAAAAGAAATTAATCTCTCTTGTTCTCTCTTTGTTCGCCATCTCCAGTGGAGAGAGGCCAAAGGCAAGGAGGACGTTGATGGATGGACCGAGGGTGTTGTCCTCAGAGGCCTCTCTGGGTGGAGTTTGGAGGAATCCAGGCTGCACCCTGAAGACCTCGCCCACCAGGGCTCAGGCCCATCCATCAGGGGCCTCATTTCATCAGCCAGGTCTCTCGGGACACACGTGTTGTCTGACGTGGCTCATTTAAATTTCTAGCATTGATTTCCAACAACTTTGTTGCTAAACAGGTGGCGATTGAGACCTAAAATAAGCTACTGAGGGAGGACCCGCTGAGAGGTGGGAGTTCAGGTTGGTAAGATACGAGGGGGCAGGATTTTACGGGCGCCCGGAGCTGTGGCGTCAGTCCCAGGGTGGTGTGTGGGCGCCGGGTTTATGCATGCATATCCCCCTGTGCCCCCAAGTAAGCCACTGTGAGAGGAGACTGTGGCTCAGAACTACACTCCAGGGAAATCAGAACCCGAGTTGGAGAAATGTTTCTTTCAGGGAAGGAAGGAAGATGTAGAAAAACTTGCAGAAGGCAGAACAATCCGGGAAGGAAAACATTTCTGTGGTTCAGACCTAGTGGGATGCGTGGAGTGAGCACAGCTGGTTTGGCTCAGACACCCGGGACGAGGGGGAAGCGGGTCGGGGAGCCCGGCTGCAGGGAAACCATGCCAGACAGAGCTGCGTGCCGCGGGCGATCCAGAGGTGAGGCTCCGGCCTCCGCCTCTTCTGCCTCCATCGGCCAGTGCTCCCTGCGCATCTGCCTCCCCAGACCTTGCTGCGGGACTAAAGCGAGGGGTTCTGCAGGGGAAAGGCTCACGTCCCCACTGCAAGCCATGCCCACTTTGGGTCATTTCCACCTGAGCCGCCCCTTTGGAGGACCAGAGAGCAAGGATGGATCAAAAGTTTGGCATGTAAACCACTGTTTACCCCTCTATCTCTAACACGTTCCATACTTCAGAGATTTTTGGCCCATTGCATGGTATGAGGTGCATATTAAAAACACACCCCAAACATGTAAACTCTCAGACAATAGCACTGCAGAGCAAAGCATAATATTATTTAAAATCTGGGCCAAAGGTCGCAAACACAGAAACTTCTCTGGAATGGTGAGGGGCGCTAGCAGAGGAGTGATAGTCACTGATGAGCATCAGACCGACTTCTGCGACTTCGGAGTGTTGCATCTGTTTGGCTGGCCATGTTCACTCCCAGCCTTGCATCCAGGGTGAAGGAGGAAATGAATTGCTGAGGGGGAATTCAGTGGCTGGAGCATCTTCTGGAACCTGTTTTCCTCATCTTTTGTAACCACAGATGTTTGCAACTTTAAGACATCATTCCCGAGTTACTTGGAGGGACTTCTTGAGATCAGGGGCTCTGCAAATGATAAGAATATTTGGAGTCAAACTTTTTTCCACTTGAATTTTTTCACTCGTGCCTGCAGTATTTATTCAGTGCCTACTATGTGCCCAGCAGTGCACTAAGTGTTAAAGGTATAACAGTGGGCAGAACCAGACATTACCCCTGCCTTGTGGGGCCTTCAGACAGTTGGCAGAGACAGATGTCAATCAAAGGATTACATGAATACATTAAATTACATCTGGGAAGAGGCAGAGAGGCTGAAGGATGCAGTGCTCTGAGGTCATATTATGATGGTTCATGTTTAGTGGTTTTATGTGCTAGCACTGTTGCCATTATAGAGCCTCTCCATTATTATGCCAATATTACAGATGAGGGAAAAGAGGCCCAGAAAGGTCACATGTATAGTAAACACTGGAGCTGGATTCAAATCGAGACATTTTGACTCTGAAATCCTGGTCATTATCCCATACAGTAGGAGGAGCTGAACCCTGGAGGTCCGGGGGGCTTTCGTGAAGAAGTAGCAATTGAGTCGTGATCTGAAGGATAAGTTGGAGCCAGGCAGAGGGAACAGCTTGTGCAAGGCCATGTGGCTGGAGGCCATAGCAAATGCAGAAAGCAAAGAGGATGGTGGTGTGAAGCAGTTGGCAGGGGCCAGACCATGCAGGGCATTGACTGGCATGCTCCTCCCCTCAGGCTTCTCCCAAATGGCTTTCCCGCCCGCCTTTCCTGGCTTTAAGCTGGAAGCAGCCTTTGGGGCGAGCAGCGTGAGCTGTTTCACTCTCGGAGGTAGCCAAACTCAAGTGGCGACTACTCGATGCATAGAGTGTTCCCTCCAGCGGCGGCCAGAATAAGCAATAGCTTGGTTCCTTTGCAGGCTGCAGCCTGTTGTAGAAATCTTTGCCCTCAGCAGCCCACGATGGCAGAACTTCCACCAGAATTGCTGCAGGATGGAGACAAAGACATGAGAGGTGCCCTGAGAAGGGGGGCGGGGGCAGGCCCTGGCTGTGCCCACAAAATTCCCATTGTTCACCCACTGTTTTCCCTGCTGCTTGCCTGTCAGTGTGGACACCTGCCATTCCAGAAACATGTCTCCCTCAGCTTTGCTCACACTTTCCCCTCCAGGGGTGCCACCTGTCACTTCCCACCCCAAATTCTGCATGTCAAATTCCAACTTTCTTCACGGTGGCGCTCCAGTGCTGTCTCCACGCAGCCGCCTCAGGCCCTTCGCCAGAGGAAAGTTCTCGCTCCCGGTGTGTGCACAGAACTTTTGTCCCCCTCTCGCAGCATTCACCTGTTTTCTTGTCTTTCTGTCCCTCGCGCTCATGTCTCATCTCCTCTAAAAGACTGTAAACTCTGGGTCTCTGTGGTTCTATCCTGGAGTCAGTGTACCCAGCACGGTGCCAGGCACAGAGTAGGCTTTTCACTAACTGCTGGATGTTGCTGACGGGCTTTGCCTCTTTCCATCACATAGTCAGATCTTTCTAACTCTCTCAGTTGTGAGTGAAAGAAAAAAACAGCTCAGAAATCCCATCTGCAAACGAGAGAATGCATTTGCTTGTGGAACTGGATGATTGAGATCCACCTTCAGGCACAGTGAGATCCAGGGGCTCAACTTGATATGGTGAGGCCTGACTTCTCTCCACCCTGTGCCTTACTTTCCCGTGTGTTGGTTCCTTCCCCAGGCTCCACCTGGCAGCAAGAGGGCTGCCAGCCATCATCCTTTCAGGTTCAGGTCCATTGGCAAAGAAAAGGCTCCTCTCTTCCAATAGTCCAGCAAAACTCTCAAGACACCGCATAGGGCAGTGGTTCTCAGCCTGTGGGTCGTGACCCCTTTGGGGGATCGAACGATCCTTTCACAGGGGTCGCCTTAGACCATTGGGAAACACATATATAATTACATATTGTTTTGTGATTAATCACTATGTTTTAATTATGTTCAATTTGTAACAATGAAAATACATCCTGCATATCAGATATTTATATTACGATTCACAACAGTAGCAACATTACAGTTATGAAGTAGCAACGAAAATAATTTTATGGTTGGGGGTCACCATAAAACTGGAGCTGTATGAAAGGGTCGAGGCATTAGGAAGGTTGAGACCCACTGGCATAGGGTCTGAATGAGTCACTGTGGGCCAGGGTGTGTGATTGGCTGAGCTGAGTCACATGCTCTGTGGATGGCGCTGGGGTTAGAGCCTGTGGACGGAGGCGAGGAGATGAGAATCTGGGCTACCTTCCTGGAGGTAAGGTCACTGGGTGCTAGGGGGTGAACACCCACACCTCTTTATCAGCCTAGAGGGCAGCAAGGTGACCCCGTGTTGGACTCACTGCTGACACTGTGAGCGTGGGAATATCCAGAGTGAGAGAAAGGACGATTCAGCCCTAGATTCCAGGTCCTAACCCTTTCTCTCAAAGACCTGCAAAGGAAACCCCACAATCTTAGGAGATGCTATGGAACGAGTCCTTCGGGCTCTTGCTTGCTCTGTCTTTCTCTACCGATGTGAAATGTTTGTCTCCAAGGGAGGCCTGGCACCCTCTGACCAAGGAGGCAGAGGTGCTTCCTGCTCTGGGGACCCCCGCAGCCCCATGTGGGCATCACTGTGACGGTTTCCGGGCGCTGTGACCTGCAGAGTAAGATCGGTGGGGAGGCTTTCGAGGTGCCAGGGCTCTTGGGCTCAGTGATGTGAGAATTACTGAAAGGC
>NW_006284347.1:2333334-2368644 GCF_000327345.1 Myotis davidii | reverse complement strand
TCGACCCGCGTTCTCCGTGAGAGGAAGGGGGGCTTTCAGCCACTCTAAGGCTTCTACTGACAAGGTGCAGAGGGAGCCTGGAGGCACCGCATGCTCCATCTGCTCACGGCTGTGCCAGCGCCTCCTCTCCGCGATCACACTGAGCCTTGAAGACCCTGAGCCTGCGAGGCGTGGACGACGTGGCCAGGGTCACCCAGGTGGTCAGAAGTTGATCGGGTTCTGGAACTTCCACTCACAGCCATTTGGCTGGGAAGCCTGACCCTCCCCTCAACATGTTAGCACCTCTGGTACCCATTTCTCTTTCCGGAAGGCGCTCTGGCTTTTGCCTGAGACACGTCTGAGCGCCTGGCGGTGGAGCGGGGACGTGGCTTCCTCGCTCGGGTCCTGCCCGGCTCCGCTCTGTGCGCAGGCCTGTTCCTTCCTTAATTTAAAGCTCAGATGTGCTCAAGCTGGAGCTGATAGGGTTTCTGTGCCGGTGGAGACAATGAAAACGCATTGCTGGCATGGTTTGAATTAAAGGAGAATTTCCCGTTTTTCATAAACATTTACAGTAGTTGTGGATGCAGAGTTGAAAGGTTTAGGGTTTTGGTGTTTAATTAGAAACAAATGCCCTTTACGGTCCTGTTAGCAAGGGCGGCAGGTCTCAGATTATTAGGATTATTCCTATTATTTGTGCCTGTGTTGCGATTGTTTTCCGTGGCGCCTGGTACGGACTTCCCCAAGGTGGCTGGTGTGGTGGCGGGGAGTAGGGCCCACAGAGTCGCTGGTGAGGTTTCTGTCTGGGAGCCAGAGCTCTGGGTCTGCTTGGGGCCCCCGCCTCGCAGGCTCCCTTCCTTCCTTGCCAGGGCCCTGGGAGCTAAAGGCTTAGAGGCAAAGTAGCTAGCTGCCGCCTTCCTCGAGCCCCACCCCCACCCCCACCCCCCAGAGAGATGTGGGCCAGCCCTGAGAACCCAGGCTGTGGAGAGGAGGCTGGCCATGCCCCTGGGCAAAGCCCTAAGCCCTAAGTCTTGGTTGAAAACAAGGGCGGCCTGCAGCATGAAGCACATGTGTGGAAACCCAGCTTCCTGGGAAGCAGGGGGGGTGTGGGGGCGGGGAGATCACAACCATGCAGCTTGCAAGTGCCTTTATTTTGCCCTGATGGCGATTCCTAGGCTGCCCAGGCAGGAGCGGGAGAAGAAAGAACCAATCCCAGTAGCCTGAGACGCTTCCTACCCGGGAGAGGGTGTCATCCATTCGGTGTCTCCTGAACACAGGCCTGTGTCTGCTGCCACAGCCCTAAGAGGCCCGCTCTCATCCCATCAGGCCCTCTCTGAACCCCTGTCTTCAAAACCATAATACAAGGATGGGAAATGCCTGAAAGTCCTTTCTACTGGTGAGGTTATGGTGAGCTCCGCTGCAGCAGTGTTGTTGAGTGTTTGCTGATAAAGAGGCCATCTAAGTTATCTCATAAGCAATTTAAGAGGTCAAAGAGGTTTATAGCCAGAGTGTCCTTAGAAGCACTTCAATAGACCAGTCCCATTTTACAGATGGAATGACTGAGGAGGAAAAGGGAGGCGCTCACCCACAGGATCACGGGTGACCTGGCTTAGCCAGGTCCGGGAGGCGGCATTCTCTCTCAGTATACAGACTCGGGCATACTTTGCGTTATCTCCTCTCGGATGGATTGAGGCACTTCTGGGAAGACATTCAGTCTTCACTGTCAGAGACTAAGCTGGATTATATGATTTCCTCCACAAAACTGTGATAACAACCCTCTTCCATGATTTCATATTTAGAAAATCTGAAAATGTGGAGAGCGGCTACAGCGTTTGGACAGGTTCAGGCCTCATACTAATGAGAGGGCACAGTCCGCTCGTGGCAAAGCCACGTGCAGGTCCCAGCTTGGAGGGCAAAGCCCTCCCAGCACAATTATAGCCAAAGGCAAGGTTATAAGCTTGACCTTATGATCCGAACCTGTGGTCCCAGGTGGCGGAGTGATGTAGGCTGCAGGAGGTGCAGCAAGTGCTGCCAAAACAAAGCTTGATGGAGCTCTCAGGTCCATGTAACTAAGTAGATTGGAAACTCGGAGAACGTTGTAAACATCTTGACCACGCCCTGGCTTTGCCTCCTGGGATCCAACTATAAAATAAAGACTCGGCTTACAGGCTGTGGCACTGTCTCTCCATCCAAGGACAGCTATATTCTCTTGTCTGATTTCTTTAATCCTTCACCACGCCCCCCTCAGGTTCACCACTGGCCGTGCTGGACATGGTTCATGAAAATGCTAACAACTTTAAAGCAGAAACTAAAAGTCATCCATATTCCTACCTTCTAAAAAGACACTCCCATGACTATGAGTATATTTTGGTCTCTTGTCCTCTTTTTTTTTTTTTAAACTTAGAAGATTAGACTTTAAATGATGGCCTGGCTGGGAGGTTTGGGTCTCAGCACCATCCTTTTCTAGCTGTGACCTGAAGCCAGTTACTTAATCCCGAAAAGCCTCCATGTCCTCATCATGTTCTCCTGAGGATTACTAGTAAACAGGATTATTAATGTGGGACGTTCAGCACCGTGTTCGGTGCATTTTAATAACTTGCCATTGTTATCATCATAAGAAAAACAGAAAAAAATCTGGAAGCCCCACAATCATAACAACACAGAATTATTAAGTTACAAAAGTCAAAACAAATGACACTAAAGAAGAGAAATGATTGCAAATTATTCAGCCACTCAATACAAGAATTCATTCAGTTGGTCACTTTTTAACCTTAGTTTCTAAATCTATTTGACAATTAAAAAATAATTTTTAAGGAAGAGATTCTTAGAAAGCAACAACTTCAAAAAGCCAATGTATCTCCTGCCTAGAGGAAAACTCCCCTCAAGTGTTTCTATAGCGACAGAAACATGGCTGTGGATGTGGCATTATGGGACATATGTGCCCACGAGGCATTGCCAGAGGTCCCTTTCTTTGCTCTTTCTCTCTCTTTTTCAAATTCACGGGTGGGGTAGGTTCCACCAGGCTATTTTAATAGAACAAAGTCATATAATGAACTTTTTCACATAAAATGCATTTTTCCATGATTCAGTCACTGTACCTTGTTTACAAAGCTCATAAAAACGGTAGATTAAATGGGTCCCTTTCTCTAGTGTGCAAACGTCCAGACTCCTCAAAGCCAGAAGAGGAGAATGAGGGGGAGGAAGAGGGAGGAGAAGGCAATAAACGGACGGGGGAGCAGGACAGTGCAACGTGAACAGGAAAACTGTGCATGGCTGTGGAAAATCGGAGAGGGATTTTCCGGAGCGGAAGGGGCAAGCCTTGCGACCTGCCCCCCAAGCCCACCCCTGGCCAAGGTCAACTTAGATGCAGACTTGCTAAGACCATGGAAATCATGCCACACAGCAGACTCCGCTTTCAGACTGTGGAGACTGGGCCCTGGGCACCAGGATGCCCTTTCTCCGTACTTTGAGAGGCCCGATTCCTCCAAGACAGGAGCCTGCTCTTGGAGGTGCAGAGAACTTGTGCGTGCATTGGAGCTGGGTAGGCTTGAGGACAAGAGTAGATTGGGGGTTACAGATATAGGCCCAGGGGGTATGTTTCAAAACACTTCCCCAACAGGAAAAAAGAAGACGAAGGAGAAGGAAAAGTAGGAGATGAGGGAGAAGAGGAAGGAGGAGGGTGGTACGGGAAGCAAATGTAGCCACTTCTTGATAACTGTGGATAGGGATGGGCATATGGCGATGGTGATGCTTAATTTCATGTGTCAACGTGACTGGACCATGGTGCCCAGGTATTTTCCAACATTATTCTGGATGTTTCTGTGAAGGTGGTGATTTTTGTTTTTGCTATTTTGTTTTTTGGGGGGAAGTGAGATGAACATTTAAATAAGTGGACTCTGAATAAAGCAGATTGTCCTCAATAACAAGAGTGGGCCTCATCCCATCAGTTGAAGGCCATAATGAAACACAGATTGACCTCCCTTGAGCAAGAACGAATTCTGCCTGAGTCTCCAGCCTACTGGCCTCTGCCCTCAGATTTTAAACTCGCCAAGCCTCCATTATCCTGTGAGAAAATTCCTTCAAATATGTCTTTCTATCCATCTCTCTACCTATCTATATTCATCTCTAGACACACACACACACACACACACACACACACACACACCTTGTTGGCTCAGTTCCTCTGGAGAACCTTGGCTAAACAGAGCTTCACTATCTTATTTTGTTGAGTAGTGCGTGCTTGGACATTTGGAAATCAGGTGGACCTGTGGCCGAATCCTGTCCTCATCCCACCAGAGGTGTTACTCTGGGTAAATGACTGACCTTTCAGACTCTCAGGCTCCCCACCTGCAACAAGGGACCATTCTTAGTACCTATTTCATGGAGTTTGGAGAGAATTACATGAGGCGATGGGTATAATCTAATTCACATAGTTATTTATGCACTGATCCAACAAATATTTACTGTACACCATCCCTAGTATTGTAGTTATGACACTGAATACAAAAAGATGAGACGCCCTACCCTTGAACAACTTAGATTTCCCTGGAGAAGATGTAACTAAATGGGATCATGACACTCCCAAACATATGAGCACAAACTGGAATAAGGAGTTTGATGTAAAGACCATGATTCTACGAGAGTTCAGAGCAAAGAAATATGACCAGGAGCGGGGTCTTCAGGGAGGGCACCCTGGAGGCAGTGATGCTTGAGCTGCAGGGGAACGGGGGTGGGGTGGTGGGGTGGGGAGGAGAATGGGTGGTGCAAAGCCCTGAAGACAGAGGGAAGGAGCAAGAAGGCCTGGGGAGGGGGAGGGCGCATGAGGCCAGTGAGATCACAGCGGCCAGAGGCACACAGGGACCGGGCCGGACTGGGCCAGGCTGGAAGTCCTGTTAAAAAGTATGTGAGTTTAAAATCTGATGGCAGAGGCCGGGCAGGCTGGAGACTCAGGCAGAATTCCTTGCTCAGGGGAGGTCAGTCTGTGTTCGATTAAGGCCTTCAACTGATTGGATGAGGCCCACCCTTGTTATTGAGGATAGTCAACCTTATCTCTGAGCCTCAGTTTCCCCATGTGGAATGTAAGAGTACCTGACCTAAGGGCCTTGCAGGGCAGCTGTTTGGTGACAGTAAAATGTCATGGAAAGGGTTTTCTACTAACATTGTGTGTGTGTGTGTGTGTGTGTGGTCTCTACCAAGCTTCTTCAGCTGTCTTGCTGCTCGCTGAGGGCAGGGCCCTGAGCACTGAGCCTGTCTTTAGAAAGGCGCATGATCTGTAAGCAGCTGGCCCCCCAGAAAGCATGGCCAGCAGGCAGCAGCCCACAGGACCTCCATCTCATGCCACTTACTTCCCCTGGACCTCGGCCCAGTCACCTTTATCTCTGAGCCTCAGTTTCCCCATCTGGAATGCAAGAGTACCTGACCTAAGGGCCTCGCAGGGCAGCTGTTTGGTGATATCAGAGCTCATGAATGTGGAATGACTTTGAAACGTTACAAAAGCGCTGGGGGGAAAAAAGGTAAGGCGGTGTTTGCTGCGCATCTGGCTCCCACATTGTCTCAGGCATTCTGCTGTGGGAGTGCAGCCTCCGAGACGGCTGCTGAGCTGCAGGGGTAGGCCTGGGTCCCCCGCAGTAAGGAGAAGAACTTTAGATCATGAGGATAACCAGGGCGTGACACTCTACCCTCCACTGAGTCCTTTTGCAAACGGGACCCCACTTGATCTGCAGGCCACACTGGAGGCAGGCCAGAGATCGCATTCCCATTTCCCAGACAAAGAGATCCCACCCCGGGGCGGTAGTGGGGAACCCAGGCCCCAGCTCCTGTCTTGCGCAGCCAAATTGAGATCTCTGTTTTACAACAGTAAGTGTGGATCATAGAGTTTTAAACCCGGGACTATGTTAGAGATCAACAAATGGATTTTTTTTTTTTGGCCTTCAGGCACTGTGTCTTAAACGTGTGATCTTATTGCCAAGATTTAAGAATTTGGTGCTTCATTTTTTTTTTTTTAAAGAAAAGAGGTTTTTAGTTTCTCTTGAGAAATGGACAGTCTGGCCCTAAGGATCTCCATTTCTGAGAAGCGGCATTGGCTGGGCCAGGGCGGCGGCTGCCCTGCAGGAGGTGAGGCGCTCTCCCAGCTTCCCACTATCCTTTCCATGTCCCTGAGGGGACGGTTGCCGCCTGGTGCCCAAGTAAACTCGTACATGTGTGACCCTGATCTCAACCAATTTCCTCACTTAGCAACAGGGACGTTGATTCCAGAGAGGCCACGTGACCTATCAAAGGACACACAGCTTTCGGATGCGAGGCTTGGCACCGAGAGTTGGGGTGCCTTCACTCCCCGCTCAGCCCCAAGTCATCTCCTTGCTGACGCACTAGCAAGGCTCCCTCATGGCCATTTCTTTTCTGTTCTTGGCGTTCCTGACCAGAAGAGAAGGCGCAAATGTGGCAGATGGAGGGACGGGCCAATCAGGAGTAAGTGTGTAGACAGAGTTAAGGGAGAAAGGTCCACGTCACTTATGCAAAGAACCCAAGTCAATCAACAATATTTAATCCCTTTATCTCCTGAAAGGATTAACAAAGCTATCACTTGGTAGAGAACCACCAAATGACTTATTAGCCCAGGGTAACGGAAAGGAGGAAAATGGGTGTGTCTCCCGGAGGCACTACTGTGCTGTGCAGGGCCCTCCCCACCCTCCCCAGGTGGCCTGCTTGCAGAGGATCCATCTCCTGTGGGTGCTCCCATAAGCCGGTTGCCGGAGTGCCTGGGCCGTCAGGCACGTGCATCTAAATCCTGGGCTTTGTATTCAGGCAGAGCCTCCTGCTGTCTGTGAAATTGGCCACGAGCTGCTTCCCTGGCCCCACTGCAGACCCATCAGGTCCTCCTTAGGCATCCCCATCCTGGCCGAGGCCCCACAGCCTGAAGGTCCCCGGCCTCGTCTCACCCCATCCTCCAGAACAGAAAGCTCTGGGCGGGGACCCCGGAGGACTGACTTCTTTGCCAGCTGTGCCCCAACTAACCCAACGCTGGGTGTGCCCCGAGGTCTCTAGGCTCACGTGCTTGCAGAGGGGCTTAGAGGGGACCTCCTTCCAGAGCAGAAACCCTTTGGTCTGACCATTCCTTTGGCTTGACAAGGACCCACGCCCCATGCCCAGTGCCTGCAGCATCCGGCCTCCAGGCCTGCTCCCCGTGGAGACTGTGCTGCCTGGTTTTTCTCCTTCCTCGGTCTCGGGAAGTTCCTGGGGACTGAGCGAGGCTCTCCTGCCGCAGAGGGGTTGGTGTGCTGCCCGCGGAGGGAGCGTTCATCTTCATTATTTCCAAAGAGGAGCTGCTGGGGCAACAATGAGACATTTTATGAGAAAGAAGACCTTAAACTGGTTTTCATTAAGCGGGGCTTGATGGAGGCGAACCGGAAACATCCATTGGAGCAATGGCAGCCTTT
The DNA here is from genome assembly GCF_000327345.1 of Myotis davidii. Taxonomy (NCBI): domain Eukaryota; kingdom Metazoa; phylum Chordata; class Mammalia; order Chiroptera; family Vespertilionidae; genus Myotis; species Myotis davidii. The sequence continues at coordinate 2,361,232 of NW_006284347.1, read as the reverse complement.
CAAAGCCCCCCTGCAGAAACGATAAGCTATAAAAACAAATGGCCCGGCAACAGAACAAAAAACAAGGCTCCAGGAACATTTGCCGGCAGCAAACACAGCCGCTGGGCCCTGCCCTGCCTCTCGGACACTGAACCGTTGGGACCAGGCAGACCTAGAACGTAGCAAAGCCGGGGTGCTCCCCCACCTCAGGACAGTCGGTGGTGGGGGGCTGGACAGAAGCAGGGCCGGGTGAGTGGGGAAAGGGTCCCGGGTGGCAGCAGAATGACCAAGATCGGGACAGCTAGCGTTGGCTTGGTGCCAGGCACTGAGAGCCCTCTGCCTGTGTCCCGCCATCTCCTGACTCTCCGACAGACATGCACTATCATTGACTTTTGCAGTAGAAAGAACAGAGGCTCAGAGATGTGGAGAAGGCCCCATTATTGAATGGAAAACACAGGACTCAAACTCTCATGCCATCGGGAGTGCCACAACCACCTGTGAGCCCACCTCCTGTGAGGAAATAAGTGTGGACTTAAACTGGCACTTGGGCCTCAGGAGAGGGAGTCTCAGAAAGCATCGAGCCCAAAGTCCTCATTTCCCATGTAAGTTGGAGTGACAGAGCTGGGGGTGGGGACACTGCTCTCGGGTTTCAGAGACCTGGGCACACACAGGCCTGCCTCTCTCGCCCCTCACTGGCTGGCTGTGCTCAGCTGGTTCCGAGCCCCCACTGAGCCTCAGTTTCCTCATCTGGGAAATGGGAGGAGCCACAACACCTGGCTTGATTAGTGTCGTCGTGAGGGCTAAGTAAGATCCAGTCTAAAATGTTCATTGAGAAACGTCTGTGCCAGATGTAACAGTGAACAAATACCCGAACATCCTCACTGGGCCTGGAATCTCGTGGAGGAGACAGACAATAAATATGAGAAATAAAGAAATGATGTCCGAATGTCAGAAGACAGTATAAGCGACAGAGAAAAATGCAGCCCAGAAGGGGCGGGGGCGGGAGTGAGGAACAGCCTTACTAGTGTGATCAGGAGGGTCTCGTTGACATGTTACGGAGAGCAGAGACGGGCGGGCAGAGGTGAGGAACCGGTGCTCTGGCAGAGGAGCCAGTCTGGTCTGGAAGGAGCGGCCCTGAGACCAGAAAGCGCCCTGCTCAGCACCTGGCCCCTGAGGACCTGCTGTCTTTGTCATTCTTGTTTTCATTACATCAATTAACAAGGGAGCCCCCCACCCCATCTGAAGCTTCTCTTAGTCCAGCTTCCCTAGGGAGGTGGTGATGCTGCCTGGCTCCAGCCCACTGGGTCCCCACTTCCTGCTCTACCTTCCTGTTCTCCATTCCCTTCTGCAGTAGTTATGGGGGCTGCTGTGTGTGCTCGGAGACCCTGAGGAAGGCACTGGAGATGGGGTGAGGAGACTCTGGCCCCCTAAATGGGGTTCTCTGGCTCCCCTGCCCCATGGATTCCCCGGGAACAGGGGGCTCCCACCTCCCCAGCCCTGCTCTGAACCAGAACCCAGAACCCAGGGCTGTGCTTCTTATGAGAATGACAGGAGGTCCCTGCCTAGTGGGTCCTACCTCGGCGCCGCGGGCAGGAGTCCATCTGGCATCCGCTGTTCTTCATGGGACGCCTCCCCTTCATCCCATTCTCTGTACTGTTTTTGCTCCCCGTGACACACAGAAACTCTTTCCTGAGGGCAGCGATTTGCTGATGCTGAGTGTTCCTTGGGGAAGAAATTGCCAGTGGGAGAAAGTTGTCCTTGGCATTCCACCTACAGGATGTCCTGCTCCTCAGATGCTCAGGCCTGATGCTCCCTGTGACCCGTCCGCCTGACCCGTCATGCAGCCTGAGCCTTCACTGCTTTGCAGAAATGCAGCAGGACATCCGTGCCCACAGCATGTCCTCTGGCTCCCTGCTTCTCACCACACCCTCCTTGGCCCTCCCCAGCAGTCACCGAATAGGATCTGGAGCTTGGAGTGTGCACAGGAAGGTGCGAGATTGGAGGACAGGAGCCCCGTGGGGACGCTCTGTGGGAGTCTAGGACAGAGACGTGGCAGCGGTGACAGTGAGGATGAGAAGCAGGCACCACTTCCCGGAGACATTCTGAAGATGAAAGCAGCCAGGCTCGGTGACTGGCTAGGGGACAGAGGAGAAGTCCTTTGGAGGAAGCACTTCTATAGCCATAAAAGTGAAGCCAGTAATACAGACAAAAGCGCAATACAACGGACCAGAGAAGCAGGAGCTGTCCTATACTATGTGGCTCAAATAGAACAATGACAACCACAAAAGTATATACCTGCCGTAAAGACTAACATGGATGTCCAATCTAACATCTGGAACTAATCGCAGCCTTGGGCAAGGTAGTTAAACTTGCTGAGATATATCTCATCATTGCTTGATGGAGATAACAATGAGTCCTATCTCCTAGGGTCGTTTGAGGATGGATGGGGGCATAGCCACAGCACTAAGATGCTTTGTACATTGTTGTGTTGAGTGATGGTCATTATTGCAGTCTCCCCCCATCCCCCACGCCACTCTCCTTGCCCAGGTAAGGATCTCAGAAGTGGTTCTTTGACTTTAAAATTATGTCTTTAACAAATTCAAGGAATATCAAGCAAGGAGCCAGCATTTGGCAAACATTTTGGAATTCAGATGTACCCGAATGACTCTGCTAGTGCGAGGAAAACAACCCCTAGGGGACAGTTCGTAGAGGGGTTGGTAGGGGGTGGGGAAGTCAGGGACCTGGTAGGTGGGGAAGGACTGACCTCTTCACAGCCAGAAGCAAAGGGTGGATGTAGAATTGGGCAGGGAGAGGGGAACAAATGGCACATCCGTCACTGATAAAAGGCTGTCGTTGAGGCCCAATAAACCTAGTAGTTGGTCACCAGGCCAGATGTGTGAGTGGGAAGGTGGCCTCTTTCCCATCTGCTGAGCACTAGCCCAGCCCAAGCCAGAAAGCCCTGGAGCTCAGGAGGGGGTCTGGATCTAATGTGGAGGCTGAAACCTGGGGCTTGGAGGACCGAAAGTCCCAGGCGGATCTGGTGGTAACCAAAGGCCCACATGACTTGCTAAAGAAACCTCTTGCCTGCCTGCAGTTCCTGCTGTGTAGACAGTCTTGTGTAGACCCCCACCGCCTAGCCTTGCCCAACCATTGCTGACTGGATGAGGGTTGGCCACCTTATCACCAGGGTAGTGACCTGCAAACTGGCTTTGCAGGAACTGATGAAGTGGGCCAGTCAGGTTCTTGTCTTTGGGAATATGAATTGAGGAGAGAGGGTGGATTTGCAGTGAGAAGTAAGGCTGCAAGGTTGGCGAGGCAAGAGAGGCCAGGGCAGCCATGACGTGCAAGCTGAAGTTATGAGGCGGCAGAACAAGTGAGGGACCAGAACTGGGTCAGCAGGGACACTCAAAGAGCACAGAGACACAGCAGTAGAGAAGAGTTTCCTGCTTCCCCCACCAATTCCTGATGCTTCTCCAGGCCCTCTGGACCAGCAGCATCCTTCCCCACACTCCTCAGTCCCCATGCTTCTCCAGGCCCTCCGGGGAAGCAATGTCCTTCCCCAAACTCCCGTTTTTCTCAATTTAGCTGACGTGCCTCCTTGACTCTTCCAACCAAAATTGACCTCAGGCTGCTTCACCTACAGGCCCCACCATCCTGGTCTTCTCCAAGGGAAGGGAAGCTGGAGGGAAGCCAGCCTCCAGCCCGCCGAGGCAGGGCGACCTTGTTTATACCGCACTGGAGCGGAGTTGGGGAACACAGCAGTGACCTGGCCACTCACTCATCTTTATGAGAACGTCCCCCACATGGGAGCCTTCCCTTTTCATCAGGATGTTTTTCTTGATGTCCAGCCGAAGCATTCCCATCTTTTATTTCTTCCTATTAGTCTACGCTCTGGCCCTCGATGTTTCTGGCTGATAGGAACCCTGTCTCCCTGCAGCTCTCCCTCGGAGTTCAGATTTTTGACTGCTTACGCGTGGACAGCCCTTTGCTGTTTCTCTCCTCCCAAACAACTCCTCAGCAGCCTCTGCTGTTTGCTCAGCCTCGCTCCCCCATTCCTCCCGGAGACGGAGGTCTGATGGAGTTCAGGGACAGATGGAAGGACAGATTAGACACAGCAGGCGCAGGAAGTCAGCAAGGCAGGCCCGGAGAGGGGACCCTCTCCAGCTTGCAAAGTATAACTGGGGAGATAGACGCTTTGAGCAGATATGGGACCTAGGAGACCACCCTGTGGCCAAAGACCAGGAGGGACCCCTCTAGAGAGTATTTCCTAAGGGACAGAAGCCGAGAGTGACTGTATACGATTGAGTAGGAAGACCAGCTGCCTTTCTGGATGGAAATAGGATGCAAAAGGAAGATAAATACTGGCCACAGTGGAATCCATTAGAAGACTTGGAGAAGTCTTTGAACATTCCTTTTGGTGTCAGGCAAGAGATATCGGGTCTGCTGTTAGGCAAGGTGTAGGTCCCCTTGAAGTTGACAACAATTTGGATGAAAAAGGTGGCCCACAGCAGCTATCGGTGAGAAGGGGCAAGTGAGAAAATGATTTGGGTGCACCATCTCCCCCTCTCCCCCCCGTTCTTGGTATGTCACTGCTAGAATAAGTCCCTGGGGAAGTGGAGTTTGGTGGCATGTCATGGAGTCACTGAGTGTCATGTTTTCATGGGATGAAAGGGAGAGAGAGAGAGGGAGAGAGAGAGAGAGAGAGAGAGAGAGAGAGGAGATGAATTTGGGTCCTGATAGTACCTATAGTTAGGAGTCAGAAAACATTTGCTACAGATGCCATTCCTCTTCTCTCTCATGGTTGGTGTCACCGATACCTCCCAGCTCTCTTTTCACTGAGCCGTGGTGAATAGAGTTCACTAGGCAGCCAGGGCCAGCACATCTCTAGATGAGCACTCTTAGATGAGACATATTTGCCATCTTCGGCAATGTCCTCTCTTTGATGCAGTCTTCCACAGCCTTCAATTTAGCAGTAAAGGGGCAAAGAGAGCGGCGACCCCTGTTTAGCTATACTGAAAAGAACCAGAATTGACGTCTCCTGCAGGCTATAGGGGAGAGAAGCTGGCTTCATCATATACAAGCCCTGTGATCTTGGATAAATTAGGTTCTCTGACTCTCAATTTCCCCAACTATATATCAGATGGGCTCCAAGATATTGACTTATGCAGGATTGCTGTGAGGAATAAAGTTGGTGTTTGTCATTGCTTTTCACCGGGCCTGCAAAATGGTAGGTGCTCAGCAAAGGGTAGGTTGGCACACAAATTGAGGAAACCCTTCAAAGTCATTCAGGACTACCCTCTCGATTGCGTGTGTTTGGGACTGAGTTAATGCAAACAGCATTGACTTGGTGCATGAGCACCCTGACCTGTCTATTTTCAATGTTTGTGAAATGAATCAGGGCAAAAATTCCTGCTTGGATTATTATCTGGGATCTAATGAGAGTCTTTGTCTGGTTTTTGAGACAACCCATTCTGTGTAGACACTTAGCGGCACAATTCTTGCATTCTGTCTGTGGTATGTACTGAGAAATGTCCAATTCACATGTTGGAGAAGGCAACATAAAGATGTGAACGCTCCTCTTGATGAATCGTTAAACTGTCTTGTGAATGTTTCTTACCAGAGATAATAGATGCACAAGCCAGATAAGCACCAAGAATGGGAATGGCCATCCCTACCTTTTATTTACAATGCAAAGGCATGACCTACCCTTTAGATTCCCTTCCACGGGGCTCTTACCAGCGGGGACGCAGGGTCCAAACCCCAGCAAGCACCTGGCGTGACTCTCGTCACAGCTGTGGTTTCGCTGGGACCTGAGGGGGAGCAGGAGTCTTTTTGGCTGGCGTAAAGTCTGTAAAAGTAAGTTGTTTGTCATCCTAATTTTTAAAAGCATGGAATGTGAAGCTCTGGCCAAAAAAATTAGCAACCTTGTACATTGCATGGAGCTTGCATAACAGATGGTGGTCTGGGAGGTTGATATTTTTCAAGAGTTGATGACTTCACTGCTTGATGTCCTAAATGAAGTTGTTTTCTCTCAGATAGCACTTCAGGAATGGGGGCTTGTGATCAGGAGGGAGACCTGAGCCGAACCCAAACGCGGGCCCTAACTTATCTGAGTTTCTGAAATTCCCTCCCGAGGAAAACGTTAGATATTTCATTATGTATATATTTATTGGCTTCTGCATATCTGCACCTCTGGCTTTCTTGGTAGGGAGTGGGAGCGAGACTCTAAGAAGAGAAGCTGTTATCTGAAGGTCTCCCAGTCCCTGGGGAGCAAGGAGCAGCCAGCCCCGCCCAGGATGGGCCTAGGTGCCTCCCAGAAACAGCAGGAGCTTTGCATAAGCATTTGGTCTGTGGGGTGCTGGTCTGAACTGACCTTGCTCTTTAAAGGAACAAAGAGGATTCTTTCCCAGAGAAGAGGATTTTGACTTTAAAAGCAGCTATTCATTGGCACAGCCTTTGTGTGACTGTGGCTTTGAGTGTCACTCCCAGGAGAATAGGATAAAGAATGTTAAAGCTGGGAGGCACCTTCCAGACACTGGGCTCACCTCCCTCGTTTTACAGACGGGAAATCTAAGCCCTCAGATAAGAAGGCACGTCCTTCGCTCAAACTGCACGTCTGAGGCCATGCTTTCCTTAACTCATATATTTTCGTCTCCCGAGTGGCTACCTCTTCCCCCAAGTCCCCAGCCTCCTCAGTGTTCATATTTTGTAGCAAGGATAAGCCTTAAATGGCACCAACCTACTCCTAGCTCTGTCTGGAGTATTCCTACCACAGGGAGCTAGCATCTGCCAGAGCAGCAGAGAAAAGTGTGCAGTGATTCACATGAGTGCTCACAGGGCCCCTTCTTTGATGAGTGGCACCCTGTCTCCCAGGTGCACATCACCCCAAGTGCATCCCGATTTCTCACTTATGAAGTGCAATCTTTTAAAGATGCAGCAGAAAGGCACACTGACTTATCCTGATCATGGACTTGAAGGCCATCCAGCCTGTGTCTTTTTTTAAAATATATTTTATTGATTTTTTACAGAGAGGAAGGGAGAGGAATAGAGAGTTAGAAACATCAATGAGAGAGAAAGATTGATCAGCTGCCTCCTGCACACCCTGTACTTGGGATGTGCCCGCAACCAAGGTACATGCCCTTGATCGGAATCTCACCTGGGACCCTTCAGTCTGCAGGCTGATGCTCTATCCACTGAGCCAAACCAGTTACGGCAGCCAGCCTGTGTCTCGATGCTATAGTCTCACCTCTGGGGTAAGGCATCAGTGAGAGCTAATCCACAGGGCACTGGCTGGGAAGGCAGACACCCACCATCTCTTCCTCCAAGATCCCTAAGATGCCCTTGGGACTTGAGCAAATCCTTTCCTCTTTCTGGGACTCAGTATCTTTATTTATAAGGTCTGAGGCTCCATCAGCATTTCCAAGAGTGCATTCTGAAAAATACAGGTCCCACAGAGTCATAAAAATGTTATTTCACACACACATACACACACACACACACACACACACACACAAATGTCCCAAGGATGTATTAAATCAGTATTATTTATTAAAAATAAGTATTTTTAAGTATCTTTATCTCAATAAATATCACTTAAGTATTCTTTTTAGAAAATCACATCAATTTGGCCAATTCTGAAAGAAATACAATATGTTGTTTTATTGCAGGACTTATCAGAGCCTTAAATATGGAAATGTGCCTTGGAGAATCTCCAAGTGTAGATGAAATACACATGATCTCTCAAATGTATTTGGCCACAAGCCAGGTTAAGTCAGGTGCCCGGCCTCAGTTTGACAGACATGGGCTAGCAGATCTCACCCACCCTGCGGAGTTCTAGCATCGTGCTTCTTTTTTTCACTCTCCCTCGATATGCCTAGTAGCTCTGTTTTCTAAAATAATAGATGGACCCACGTCCAGGTTTTTCTCTCTCATTATCAGTGTGATTCTGTTTGCATTTTCTCAGCTTATGTTTTTTCAGATGCAGAAAATTATGTAATTAGCTGTGAGGTCTCAGGCCATAATTTGGGAAACATTTCCCACTTAAATTAAAGGCTTTGCCTGCCCACCCAATCCGTAATTGTGTGGATCTTTCAAAACTCTCCGCTGGCTTCATTTAATTGTTAAACATTAATTTAGTGGGGAAATCTTCAAAGAAGAGGTAGAGGGATAGAGGAAGCGTGGCTGGTAGGACAAAATATTAATAGGTGGTTAAAAGCAAAACAGTAATTCTTCCCGTCTAAGCTTGCAGCCTTTGGTCGGTGGAAAAGAAAGCATTGGTTATTCCAGGATTAGATCGGTTTCATTGACTTAAAATGACCTAAAAGCAGCCAGAGGGGGTTTACTTTGCCTTTGTTTTTTGCCTGAGGAGACAGAAAGAAAAACAGGGTTTTGTTTTTTAAATCTGAAAGTGCCCTTTTCTGTGAAGGTTTCCAAAAGTGTTTGTTAACTCTGCTTGACCAGGATAAAAAATTGGGAGAGAAAAATCCCATTTTGCCAGCAGAGTTGCTCATATCGCTGTTTAGTTCCAAAAACTCCAGCCCAGTCCCGGGTGCAAGGCCGGACTCCGCACCCTCTCGGGCATCAGAGTTGAGGCTGGAGATGTGTGGGGTTGCCGTGGTGATTGCTGTCAACAAAGGTTACCCCTGGTGCAACCTCTTTGGCCCCGTGACCCACACACGGAGTTGGAATAATAGACTGTGTAAGTGGCTTCTGCTCTGCAAATAGAGACAGGGCTGGAAATCAATTATTAATGAGCTGGGTGACATTGACATTCATCCACATTTAATAAGCACAGCCCGGCAACCGGAGGAGAGTTGGGCTTTGCCCAGCAGTCCCACGGGATTCAGAAAGAAAGAACGAGCCAGGGACAGACACCCAAAGAGAAAGAGATGATGGTCTGTCTATAGTCACTAAACAAATTTTAATTAGTATTTAGATTTCTCTGCTTGGCATTCCTTTTGATACCGGTTTTTATACCAAATGAACTCCAAGGATTTGACAGGCTGGTCATAGGCAGCATCTCCCTACTGCCTCCCACACACCTACCAGAGAGACCAACTCAAGCTGTCGGGGCTCCTCCACAATTTAAGGGGGGAGGGGGGAGAGACATGCAGTGTCCTGCTAGACCAGTGGTCGGCAAACTCATTAGTCAACAGAGCCAAATATCAATAGACTCACCCAGGCCAAAAACCGACTTCTGTGCAGGGGCCACGAAGTTTCAATAGCACCGTACATGCGCGCCTGCACGTGGTGTTTTGTGGAAGAGCCACACTCAAGGGGCCAAAAAGCCACATGTGGCTCGTGAGCCGCAGTTTGCCGACCACGGTTAATCGGCAGAGTGGCATTTGTGGTTCAAAAGCCTATTGGTTTGTTTTTTGGGCTCCTTTGCAGAAAAGTAAAATGCTAATGAAACATAACAACAACAAAAAAAGATGGTGAAGTCTGTCCGCATGTGTGTGTTCTTGTTCAGAAGAAGCAGGACTTTGGTTCGTTCCTAAGGCTTTCTGCGGGAATCGCTCTGCTTTGTCTTTCTAATTCCCTCCCAGGGCACATCTCTTGAGCTCTGAACTAGTGCCCAGCTGCATCCATATTGAACTGGAGGCTCCCCCGACTGCAGGCGCAGCCTGTGTGAGAGGAAGGGCCCTTGTTCTATTTCAAATATGCCTCTGCTCTAACATGACTGTTTCTAGAACCACTTCACAGATCGGTAAGCCAGAACCTGAAGGAATGAGCCAACGAGGAAGTTTGCTCAACTGACTTTTGAATGACAAATGCAGCCAAACCCGCTCCTCCCTTCGGCCCAGACTTTGTGGGGTCTCAGGGCTGGCATTTCAGCCTCTGATGTCATTCCTGAGGGGAACTGCCCTCCAACTCTATGCTCCACACCTGCCCCAGCCTCTCCGACTATCCTTTCAGCGCACTTGTCATTCTAGACGTTGATTGCTCGTGGCACCAGCATGGCAGCGAGGGGAGATTCCTCGGGGACATGTGGCTGCCGGTGCACGGGTCTGCAGCGACTCACCCGTGGGGAGCCCGTCCCACCTCCCAGCATGCTGACAAAGGAGGCCGAGGTGCTCCGAGGGACTGGAGTCAATTAAAGGCTAGGGCTTGGGAAAAGCCATCCTAGCATCTCCCTTTTTAATCTGGACCCTTTCTTTACCTTTTGATATTCTAGACGCTTTTCTTTTGCCCTCTGTCAGCGCAGAATTTTTGAAGGTGACTGATGTCTCAGGTCAATAATTACATGTGGCAAAAGTTCTTAAGCTACAGGTTTAGATGCCTCTAATTTCAAGGCAAAAGCTTGAGGTTTCACAGTCCCTTCCGGTAGGGCTGAGGCACTGGGCAGAAGGGGCGGGAACCAGCAGCAGCTGCCAGAGCAGTGGAGGGCCTGCCTCGCTGCCAGCGGGGTCTCCTGACATCTGAGTCTGGAGAGTAGGGGGCTCCCCCCCAGCCATTGCCCACACCCTGTGGCCCCTTCATAGGAGGCAGGAGGCTCAGATTCATTACTGCTAGTACAAAATTCTTTCACTTTCTATATTTCACAATATGTCAATTTATACTTCAGCTCCTTAGGCAAAGACTGATAAATTTGGATTCTGTAAGACCTTACCCCAAACCCTACAACAAGGCAGCTTAGTCAATCAACAAGTATTTAGTGGGCATATCTGTGCATTGGGCACAGTGCCAGGATGCAGTGATGGGCTGTGCAGACTGGGTCCCTGTCCCCAGGAGCTCTCAGTGGGGCTGGGAAGACCAGGCAGATACATGTGGGAAGTGCCAGGAAGGGGTAGGTAGGGATGGGGGCCTTGGGAGTAGGGGTGAGGGTCACCTGACTCAGACCAGGGACTCAGGAGGAGGAGTCACTGTCTAACCTGAAACCTAGAGGGTGAGTTGTAGTCTGTCAGGTGCTAAGGAAAGGAGAGGCTAGAGCAGAGTGGAGGCAGCTGGGACTGGAAGGAAGTGGGTGAATTGGCCTCAGGCCTTTCTCCAGAGAACAGTGGGGAGCCACTGCAGGCTCTTACACAAGAGAGGGCTTCATGGCTTTCATGTTTTGGTAAGTTCACTCCGGCCACACTGGGGACAATGGATTGGAATGTGGGGCTTTAGCTATTGTTTTCTTTTAATAACAAGGGATGGAGAGACTGTGGGATGGGGGAGACGGTCCCAACCCTTTCCCAGGTCATGGGCCTGGAGAGGGTATGGGCAGCCCCATTCATGTGCCGACATCACACACGATGAAGCTACATTCTCAAAGCGCTGGGGTGAGTTACAGCCACGTGTCCCACATGCTGATTCAGAGGCTGGACGTCAGTCGCTGGATTCCTTGGGGATGCGCACATTTTCACCCTTAGGTCTTCCGCTGACCATGCTGTCCAGCTGTTTTCTCTCCAAAGCTTTGGGGGCCACACTATTCTGTTTGGGTCCTGGTTCTCAAAGGATTGGGAACCTCACGTCATAACCGAAGGTTGTAGCCTGACTCCAAGAACAAGAGTGGGCATTTGAATGAGACTGAAATAATACTTGCTATTATCTGTTGAGCTATTACTTTGCACCAGGTTCTGTGCTAAGTTCTCTAGTACAAGTTTTCAGCAACTCCTCCCACCCGCTCACTGCATCCTCTCTATTTACAGAGGAGGAAGAAACTGGTCTTTGAGAGAGAGTGTAACTTGCCCAAGGCACCTGGGAAGTGGCAGAGCTGGGGTTCAAACCCAATGCCACCGCTTGTAGAGGCTACGTTCTTTTTAACACAAATATTTTTATTGATTTTTAGAGAGAGAGAAAGGGAGAGGAAGAGAGAGAAACATCGATGTGAGGTTAGAGCATCAATCGGCTGCCTCCTGTACACCCGCTACGAGGCATATGCCCTGATCAGGAATTGAACCAGCAGCCTTTTGGTGTATGGAGGATGCCCAACCAACTGAGCCACGCCGGCCAAGGCAAAGCCATATTCTTGACCAGCTCACTGCACCACCACTTGCCCACTGGGTGACCTACCCCCCTCTCAGGGTTTCACTTTCTGTCCATTATCAAAATCATACAGAACTTTTAGTTCATAGGAAATTGTAAAAAGGAATCTCAAAACATAGAAGAGAGAAAATTCAGAGCTGTCCTGGTGGGAGTGTGGGCACATGAGCATCCAGGGTGAGCAGGGCCGGGTCCTGAGACACTCCTCCTCCCAGGGGGTCACACACTTTGTTGTATTGTGAGCTGCTCCGCATACCAGGCAAAGGGTAGAAACTGCCTCTGGGTCTCTCTCCTCTCTACTCCCCTCACCCCCAACTTCTCGCCTTACCACCTATCTTCTACTCTTTGGTTCCTTTGCCTCCTCTTGATAACATACATACAGAGAGTAGGATCGGAATTGGGATGGGAATATGGTCACCCACCAAAAAGGGTGGTGGTGAGGGTTAAATATCAAAATACACAGCGTGTGCTTGGCCTGATGTCTGGCCCAGGGCACTGAATCATTGGTGGTTCCTAATATGACTCCCATGAAAATTGCCATTATCAGTGAGGACATACAGGGGAGATGGAGGACATTTGAGGAGACCTGAGCCTGATTAGAATCTCCGGTCCCATGCTTCCCCTCTGCCCGCCCCTCACCTTGGCTTGCAGAATCCCTGGCGGCGCTGCTTGAACGTGGCCTCAGCCTCCATGCCTAGGAGGCCTGGCCACTCTTATCTGTGGCTCCCCTGCCAGACTCCACATCTTTTGCTGACCAAGAAAGTCCCCCCGTCAGGTGAGAAGTGTACTTTGGGAAAATGGACCTTCCTCCCAACCTTGACCAGGCCAGCCAGTCCTATCAGCTGGGAAGAAAGGTGGCAGGTGTGTGTGTGCAGCATCTTTCCTGCTCCATGGTGAGCCCTGTGAGAGCAGGGCCCCCATCACCTCAGCACCTGACGCCTGTGGGGGGTTAGTAACATGTTCTGGAACGAATGCAAAGGTGAACCGAGGCACCCTCAGGAGAGGCAGGCACCCATGCCACCTCTGTGTCCTTGAGGAGGGAGTGCAGCTTGGGAGGGATCCACAGTCAGGCCGAGTTTGGTCCTGGCTCCATCACTCAACACCTGTGGGACCCTGTGTCTGGACCTGCCAGGCCCTTGGTCTAATATCTCAGAGTAGGATGAGAAGAGCACGTCCTTAAAGGAATTCGTGGAGAACTGATGAGTTTACAGAAACTACGCTTGGCGTTTGGTTTGTGCTCAGTACAAGCATCACCATCGTTAGCACACACTTAAGAGAGTAGACAGAGGGGTTTGTTTGCTTGTCTGTTTGAGGGCAGGGATGGGTCTTACTGTCTTCTATCCTCAGTACTAGCTCCTGTCTAGGACATAATAGGACACCCTATTGCAGGTGATGTCTTAATGATAAAGAGGAAGTAATGATATCATGTTGGTCCTTGAGTCAGAGGGAGTGACCTGTACAGCTGGAGGGGCCCGGATCAACACATTAGAAAGTTGAGCAATTTAACCCAGGTCACCCTATGTGTTCATGTTGAAGCTGGGACAGGGACACAGGTCCAGGAACGACTAAACACTAGCCCTGTGGTCCTTCCATTCATGTGGCAGCTCCAGGAAGTCAGTTACTTTGAAATGGCCCTGACTGTCTTTAAACCCCCATAGAGATCAAGAGCTGCCATGGAGGGGTGCGGGGGCCCAAGCAGTGCTCTGTCATGGCCCAGGAGTCGTGGGCTGAAGCAGCCTTGGATACGGGACTTCAGCCTGCAGAGGCTGCAGCCTGGAGGACAGTGCCCTGGGTTTTTTTTGCCAGCCTTTTTACAAGCGTGTTTAATGACTGTGAAATTTCCAGGCCTCTCATTCAACAAGGGAGCAGAGCCCCGTGGGTTTGCTTTGTGCCTTAAAACTCTTCCAATACGTTGTCGCTGGAGAAAGAGAGAAGAGCCGCATTGTGTCCTGTCATCACTGGTGGCTCCGGGAAAGCCGGGCTTTCTAGGAAAGCAGTTTCTCTCCCTGAGCGGGAAGTGGGGGCCTGGCTGAGCGTTCCCGTCAGCAGGTTGAAATCAGGGGGAGAATTACCTCCTTTCCTGACGAGATCATGAGCGTGGGTGATTTGTGCGTGTGGTTATACGCCAAGCCCCCCTTTATCATCTTTTTAAAGGGAACCGAGAATCTTTGGGGACCTCTCTGCGCTCTGACATTCTGCTCGCAGGAAGTCGAGAGTCATTACGATGAAAAATGGCAGCAGCGACACAAATGCACATGAGGGGCAGGCAGTGGGCTGAGCAAACACATTCATGTTCAAGGGGCAAGGGAGGGGTGGCTTGTCATGTGGAGGGATTGGCTTCCTTTCCCTAGAAGCTACTCCCAGTGACTGCTTTACAAGATGGGAAACACTGTGCTTGCTTTGGCAGGGGTTCCTGCTTGCAACTCGAGGGTTGCATCAATTAATTCCAAATTGTGTTGGTAAGCGATGGGAGTCTTGCCTTCTGGAGAATTAGTGCTCCTTAAAGATATCCTGGCTAGCACGTCCCACCCAAGGAGTAGCAGGCCAAGGTCCCCAGGGTGGATTATTCACTTATAATCAGGTCTTTCCTCCTGGTTCCCTCCATGGCTCCCCTCCCCTCGCCTGTGCCTCTCTATTGAGGCAAAAATCACGTCAGAGGAATGCAAGGGCAAAGAGACGGAAAAAATCAGAGAAGGGATCGACTCAGAAATGCAACATAATGAGGTTCCCTGAGCAGACTTCAAAGGTCACTTGGGCTCTGGAGCCCCATGTGATGACCTCGCAATCAAACTATTCCTTCGTAGTCCTGTTAGAATCCAAACTCTGCTCACGTGTGAGCTGGAAAGGTGTTCTGACGGGAGCAGAGCCCACCCCACCTGCAACTGCTGCCTGCAGTAATCGGGCATCATCGCTCCTTTAACATTTGGATTTGATTTTCTAGGGAAGATAAGCCAGCATGGGTGCTCCCTTCTATTCATCCTTTCCATCTCATTCCCCTGCTCTTGAGGCCCCAGCTTGAAGCAGGGAGACAGGGTGGCTTTTGATGCCGATAATCTTGGGGTCTTGTAAGGAGATGTTAGTAGGTCTGAGTACAGGAAGATGAGCGGAGGGAGAGATGAGACTGTTATTATTGCAGATATTTCAGGAAATGGTTGTGTTCTTCTCCACTCCCAGAGCACCAAGGGCTGATCAAGATGGAGAGGACACATGTCAGAGGCTTTGGCCACACACAGGGACCAGTCGATGACAGCCATGGCCAAATCCAGCCTGCCACCTATTTTTGTTTTATTGGATCACAGCCACACCCATTCATTTACTTACTGTCTATGGCTGCCTTCACGCCACAATTGCAGAAGTGAATCGTTGTGACAGAGACCATAAGGCCCACAAAGCCTAAAGTATATGCTCTCTGACCCTTTACTAACTTGCCAACCCCTGGTCCACACGATGGTTTTCCCAAACCTGTAAATCCTTATGCCCCAGGGTATGTTATCCTTGGTTTGGGATCAAATAAGATGGCGGAGGCAGCTCGGTTCTTAAATGGCAGGAGAACCACTCCCACCCTCATTCGCTGAGTCATTCATTCAAGGAGTGTTTGCCCTGAGATATTATTATCAATGTCATCATCTCCATAGTCCTTCCCCCGAGAACTCCCAGGTTATAGGACATGACTACTAGGGAGAAGAGGACACTTCTGGCAAATCAATGAGAAATGGAGAAATGATTAAAGCAAGACAAGTCTTTTGTTCTCATCTAGTCCAGTGACCTCATTTTCAGATGAGGAAATCGAGGCTCAGTGAAGGGGCAGGTCCTGATCCAATGTGACAAGATGAGTTCATGGCAAGGTTGGAACTAGAATTCTACTCTTCCAGGCCGGGGAACTGAGATGTCAATAGACAGCTGCATCACTTCTGCTGAGTCCTCTAAACCAGTGGTTGCCAACCTTTCGGACCTCACGGACCACCAGCGGTCTGCGGACCACCAGTTGGCGACCGCTGCTCCAAAGGTTTCCTTAAACTGGGTCAGTCGTGACCAGTAGCCTTGGAAGCGATCTGGAGAGCGATGGTTGACTGTTGCTCTCTCTGGAGATAAGTCCCTGGTTGCTTCTTAAGTGAGGCTGATTGCGGTGATTATTCACATAAATTGCACCTGTCACTCCTCTGCACCATGCCAGACCAGGGGTAATGTGAGCTCCTTGTAAAAGGAATCCATTTTTTTTCCCGGGGAGATTATAAATTAGATATGAATGTAGGCTTGGGATCCTGGCAGACATTCTCCCAGGGAATTCTTAACTCGAATGTATTTGCAGAGTAACCTTTGCAAAGGTTAGGCTACTCTTGGAACAGAGACACAAACTTTGAAGTATAAAAACTCTCTAAGACTTTCTGTGCACCGCCCCCGCCCCCCTCGCCGCCCCGAGTTACTATTTAAGGAATCTAACATGAACTGCGTTCCAAAGGGCCATCCAGGGCTCACTGGAGAACTGACCCATGTTCCGGCAGTGCTCAAGGATGTCTTGGATGGGGAATGTGAGTTACCTAGAGTTCTCGCCAACTTGAAGCATTAAGTGTTTGCAGTGTGATCTAGTAGATAGGGAGAGAAAAGGCCAACAAATGCGCAGGTGGAGTTGAAAGGTGGACATGCACGGAGAGGAAACAAGACAAGATCATGGTGGCTCTGGCCTGGGAACTCCCACCTCCCAGTCTCTGCGGGCAAAAACAAAGTCACGTCCGTGCCAAAAATCAGCTCTGGCTTTGCCTTTACTATGATGTTCTTCCTAGCGGTGCAGCCTTGGACTTGGCCTCTCTGAGATTCACTTCCTTCATCTTTTTCGTTAAGGCAGTGGTTCTCCACTAGGAACAATCCCCCTGTCCCATTCCCTGGGACAGGGACAGGGACAGGTCTGGAGGCAATTTTGGTCATCTAACAAGGGTGCTACTGGCGTCCATGTGGGTAGAGACCAGAGCTGCTGCTAAACCTCCTACAATTCACAGCACACTCCCTCATGACAAAGAATTATCAAACGAAGAAGTATTGGCCCAGAATTAGAGAAGTTCTGACACTGAGAAATCTTGACTTACAGAGAAGGACTCGACCTTGTTCCTCATTGTATGTGTCCCACACGGTACCATATTCGGCACATAATGAACATGTAAGAAATAGCTGTTCAACAAATTTATAAAAAAATATGTGAATATATGTATGATTGACTTGTGAGAGTGCTAAAATAATTTCCCAAATCAAGTAGTTGTGCAAAGTTCCTGGCACAGTGCCCGGCACATAGTAGGTATTCAGTAAATGGTAGCTCATGATGATGCGATAACGATTACCTGAATTCGCTTCATGCTTGTTGTAAATAAGAAGTCACTTGTTTTCATCCTTTGCCAAGATAATAGGCAGTCTGTGCAGGCACAAAGCCCAGTGGGGCTTTTACAAATATTGGTTTACAAAGAATCTTTTTTATCTTGTGTTTTCCAGATAGGTAAGCCAAGGGCCACTTGGTGGTGCCTTCATTTCCGCTCCCTCTGGCAGACTTTCCCGAGGCTGGGTTTTGTTTCTCTAAAATTATTGTTTCATTGCTTTCTGTTCTGAGGAAACCTGTTGGTTAATATTAATGCATTCTTATCTTGGGCCATTTCCTTCCGATTCTCTTTAACAACCTGCCATCATATTTTGCTTCATCCTTTGTAATATCAGCCCTACTGGTAGAGCAGAGCCCTTACATGTACGGATCACGGCTGAGCCTCAGAGCAAGCCTGTGCGCTCATCCGTGGATAGATGGGGAAACTGAGGCTCCAGAAATTCAATAACTGCTAGTCAGTAACTTCTGGTTCCTCTTTATTACCTTCTCCTGGGGTTTGAGAACTACATGAGATTTAAGGACCGAGGTCAAAGAAGGGTGCTGACTTGCACAAACCCACACAGGAAGGGGTGCCAGGATCTCCGGGCGCTTCCATCTTAACTTCTCCAGGCCTCGTGTCCCTGCCTATTCCTGAAGGTCATTTTGAAATTGGGTCTCACTCACTCACTCACTCACTCAGGAAAGAGTCCTGAGCGCCTCTGTGCCCTGTCTTGATGTGATGGGAAAACTCTGTTTGGGTCTTGTTCTGCCACAGCACTAGGGAGCATTTGCCTGAGTTCATTGCCGGGAACTTCAGATTCTCTTATAGGAAGTGGAGGTGACAAACCTTGACCTATGTCATAGAGTTGTCACGACAGCCAGCGGTAGTCAGGGCCACAGAGGGAGTTCGAAAACAGTTCTTAGCAGGATTTCTCCCCCGTCTCTTCTCCCCGCCCCCGCTCCCCCCCACCTTTGAGTCTAGAACTGGCAAATATTAGCACTTCTGTTATATTGGCACATGATTCCATGAAGAAACATAATGATAATTGTAATGGCTAGTATCTATTGAGTCCTGATTTCTGTCAGGCACTCCACTAAGCACGTATGTGTATGATCTTATTTAATCCTCCCAGTACCTCTATATTTTTAACATCTCCAACAGGTGAGGTAGTTGAGGCCCAGAAACATACAATCCCTTGTTCAGGGTTGCACAGCTACCCGTGAGCCAGACCAGGATTGAACTGAATTCGGTTGGATTAAACAGCCCATGGTCCTCATTCATTTACTTGTTCATGTATTGAGCCCCTCCTAGTGCCAGGCACTGTGCTGGGCATTGAGTGACCCTGCAGGTGCCTTTGGAACCCCCATCCCCCTCAGGCAGAACCAGGGTGGCAGGAGGCGTGGGGCCATGTGTGCTTCTGCTGGCCCTCAGTCCCATCAGCTGTGTCAGCTGGTGTCCCTGGGAAGCGGATGACATTAGCGCTTCCAGCTGGGAACAGCGGGTCAGCATGAGGGCCGGCCGGGAGGCTCAGCTGAGCTGCATGAGGAGGTCCAGCCCACCAGCAGCACAAGCGGAGGGATTGTCTGCAGGGCCCCCCGAAGCCCGCGGCCCTGGGGCCAGTCCCCACACTTCCTGAGCCGCTGCCTGCCAGAACCTACTTACTGCTTGGGACTTGCGTATCTCCTGGCTCATCTTCAGGGGTCCCCTCAGGACAAGGTCACCCCATGGCTTGAAGACCACACAGATCGAAATTTCTGGAAAACAAAAACAACCTGTTAGGGCTTCCATAATGCAAACACAACTGTTGCCTGTGGACAAATATTGACTTTGGGGGCTAACTCTCATGCTTGGCCACCCTTGGGAGAGGCCTGTGTCAGGCTACGGAGCAGTGGTTGCTTAACCAGGTTGGTCCCAGGGAGCCAGCGTCAAGTGGTGATGCTCCTTGGATCTCAGATGACCCCTCTGTGTCAGTGAACAGGCGGCTTGTGTTGGTGCTGTGGGGAGAGGGTTGGGAGTGCTGACACAGCAGTCCACCCTGCCTCCTGTATTAGTTTGCTGGAGTTACTGTAACGAAGCGCCATGGACTGGGTGGCTTAAAACATCAGCGATGCATTCTCCCACCGTCCTTGAGTCCAGAAGTCCAGAATCAAGGCATCAGCAGGGCCATCCTCTCTTCCAAGGCTCTAGGAGGGACTCTCCCTTGCCTCTTCCTAGCTCCTAGTTTGTCAGTAATTCCCTGGTGTTCCTTGACTTGTAGATGTACCACTCGAATCTCTGCCTCCATTGTCATGTGGCATTCTCCCTGCATCCAAGTTTCTGTCTTCTTACATGGACATGGGTCCTTAGATTAAGGCCCACCCTAATCCACTATAACCGCATCTTAATTTGATTATATCTGTAAAAACTGTTTGCAAATAAGGTCACATTCACAGGGACTAGGGGTTAGGGTTTGAATATATCTTTTTAGGGGATACATTTCAACCTACACTCCACCCACGGTTGTCTGTCCCATAAGGCAATGTTATGCACGCCCCACAGCCTCATCAGCTGCCTCCATCCAGCCTCCATGTTACCCCAATCACGTGTGGCCCGATCACTCCCCTTTGGTGCTATATCCCATTGCCTTAGGGAAGCCTCCGGTCTCCTCCATGTAGCCACAAAGTCCTGTGAGGCCGGGCCTTGCTTCCTGTTGCCCTGTGGCTACCACTTCCCCGTTCACATTCTGCACTCAGAGGCCTTTCTATCAGCTGCTCCTCTAGTCAAAAAGCTCCTCCCTCCCCTCTTCCTCTGCTAACTCTTCCTTACTCCTCACTTCTCAACCTGGAAGGCAGCTCCTAGGAGTCCTTGCTGAGCCTCACTGACACATGAGCAGGTGCCCGGGCTCCCTGTTCTGCCTCCCTGCCCACCCATGGTCCTCACACATTACTGTGTGGCAGTTGTCTCTTTGCTCCTCCATGGCCCTGACTTGGCTGCGTCACTTTAAGATCACCTACTCCCCTCACAGCCCCAGCTCATGGCCAGCAAAAATAAGTGCTTTTTGAATTGAATAATTGATTGGATAAAAGAAAGTAAAGCAGAAAGCAAAAGGGATAACAGGAGCTTAGCTGCCTTCCTAATTTGGTGAATATTAAAGATTTTTCTGCCAATGACCACCTGCCACCAAACCCAACCGGGACCCAGAGCTCAGGGAAGTGTGCGCCAGAGGGACTGTTGCTATGCAGGGGTTTGGTCAGGGCGGGGATAAACCAAGAGGGCAGCCCGAGGCCGTCTTGTTTCACTGTCCTGAGCGCTCAGCCTTGGGCCGTGCAGAAGGGGACTGGAGACCTGTGGCCTCCTGTGGCGTTTTCAAGCCCCCGCTGCCTTCTCAATCAAGGCGGACGACGGCCATGGGAAGTGGGTAAACTGAGCTAACTTCTTCTGCTTTGGCACATGTGTGGTGTAGCTCTTTTGCATGATTGAATTTTGGCCCACTGAAGAATAAAAACGGTAATCCCCCCCCCCTTTTTTTTTCATTGTGTTTTGCCAAAACAAGCTGTGAAAGAATGTAAAATATATCATTTTGTTGGCACCGCTCACAAGTGAGTCAGTGAGCTCGCTCGCATTTACAACTAAAATTGGATTCTAACCTCCCAAAAATTTATGACAACTGCTCCTTCTTGTGGCTTAAATGTTGACATATAATTAATTTAGGATTTCTTCCGGAGGCTTCCTGTCCAGGTTTGTACCTGCCACAGAAATATCCTTGAAAGTTTATCTAACAGCTGGAGCCGTGAAAACCCCCGGCTGGGGCTTTGTAAAGCGGGTGGGCTGTGCCAACAGGAAGGGCCCAGAGAGAAAGGGGAGGCTGCCAAGGTGGCCGGCTGCCGGATGTGCTGCGGGTCGGACGCATGGAACTTGCAGTTTGGGGGAAGGTGTGGGTTCTTCTGCCTCTTCCTTCCGGGCCCCGGAGATGTGCTCTCTCAAGAAGCTAGGCTGGTGCTTTCTGCACTCTGGATCAAGCCGGTCCTGATGCCCAGCTCTGTCTGGGCTACTGTAGAGAAGGAGTAATAAGAACGATGGTAACTGAACACCTACTGCACGTCCCTGTACTTGTGCTGCTCTGCTTTGCGGGAACAGCTCGCTGTATTTTATCGTCTCCACCTCCTGGACAGGTTCGCATATTATCCTCTCCTTGTAGATGAAATGAGGCTCAGAGAGGTTAAATGATTTGCCTGAGGTCACCCACCTGGGAGGGGGGAAGTGATGGGTGTTCACATGTGCAGAGCTCCTGTCAGGCCCTGTCTCATGGCAACCCTCACAGGTGGGCAGCGTCATCCCTCCCATCCATCCTTGGGTGATAGTCTGAGGGCCCAGGAATGGAGTCGCCTGAGCTGTGCTGTGCCAGCACGGCCAAGGGTGAACCTGAGTGGGGGTGGCTGAAAGGCTTAGAAAAGACAGACAGGAGAATGAAAGCTGGGTCTCGGTGGGTCGCTGCTTCTCTGAGAGACAGCGACAGCGCCCACCAGCCGTGTCTTTGTTTTATAGCAGATGCCACAAGGCAAAGTAAGGGCGTGGTCAAGATGTTTACAGGATTCTCGTGGGTTTCAATCCTATTCAACTACACGCACCTGAACTCTATCAAGCCTACATCACTCAGGCACGTGGGGCCACGTGTTCGGACCATAGGTTCAAGCTTACAACTACAGTGGTTGGCTATAATTGTGCTGGGAGGGCCCTGCCCTCCAAGCTGGGACTTGCACGTGGCAATGAGAGGACTGTGCCCTCTCATCAGTCCGAGGCTTGGACCTGTCCAAAACACTGTAGCTGCTCCCCACTCTGAGCAATTGCAGAAAGTTAGGTGGTTCCTGAGCTTGGACTGCCTGCCACCCAGCTGGGCTGCGGCTGGAGCTGGCTCCCTGCCATGGTGAGATGTAGTGAGACCTGGGTCTGAGTCCCAGCTGCCCCCTCACATGCCAGCCAGCCTTCCCCAGCCTAGGAGCGAGGTGCCCTTGACCTCTCTTTGCTGATTTCTGATAGCCTTGCTCCCAGAGGGTCTGGGCAGCACTGGCCGCTGATCCAGGGAAACAGAAGCTACTGCCAATCCATGGGAGTTCTTCCAGAAACCCCGCCCCACCCCAGTGAGAGCCCTGGTTTGGGAGAGTCTGGAAATGCAGCCTAGGGCCATGGCCAGGAAGCTCACTGGATTAAGGTAAGGAATGGTCCCATTCTCACACTAGTCACCTCTTACCTACATGAACTTGGGACAGCCCTTTCTCATCCCAACACTTCTTTAACTGGAACAACTGAACTGCCTCTGACCTGGTTTAGCTTCTGCTAGTTTAGATGTGTCTTTGGGCAGGTTACTTAACCACTCTTGGCCTTGTATGTGTGGGTTTTTTTTTTTTTAACTCTAACAGGAGGAAAATAATAGTGTCCAGCTCACGGGGAGATTATGGAGATGAAATGTGTTAAATGTGCTGTGGAGAGTGGCTACAGCGTTTGGACAGGTTTAAGGCTCGGACTAACGAGAGGACACGATCCTCTCCTGGCAAAGCCACGTGCAGGTCCCAGCACAATTATAGCCAAAGGCTACAGTTGTAAGCTTGACCTTATGGTCCGAACCTGTGGTCCCAGGAGGCTGAGTGATGTGGCTTGATAGAGTTCAGGTGCATGTAATTGAGTAGATTTGAAACCCGCGAGAACATTGTAAACATTGACCACGCCCTTACTTTGCCTCGTGGAATCTGGCTATAAAATAAAGACTTGGCTTGTAGGCCGTGACCCTGTCTCAAGTCAGAGGGCAGCGTCCCCCAGCTTTATTCTCTTGTCTGTCTTCTTTAATCCGTCACCACCACCTCTCAGGCTCACCCATGGCCATCCTGGCATGGCACAGTGTGCACATCAGTGGTTTTCAACAGGGAGTGTGGAGTGGGTTGCCCTCCCACGAGGCATTTGGCAATGCCCGGAAACATTTTTGATTGTCGTGACCTGGGAGCGGGGAGGGGGTGCTACTGGCATATTGTGGGTAGAGGCCAGGGATGCTACTAAGCCTCCTACAAAGGTCCAATGTGTCAATAGTGCGAACTCACTGCCGTAAAGCATTTAGGACTATTCCTGACATGTAGTAGGCATTCAATTAACGTTTGTTATTATCAATGGATTCACCTCTCCCCTTAATCCATTTAAATATTTACCAGTATTGAGCACCTACTCTGTGGCAGGCATATAAGAAATACTGTAGTGAGCAAGAAATGCACAGCCTGTCCCCATGAGGGCAGCTGAGGCTGCAACCAGACATCAACCGAATACTAACCAAATGCATGATGCAAACTTGTTTGAAAGCAGGAGCATGCAGGGAAAGGTGGGAGGGATTGCTAAGGGAGTGTTAGGCAAGGGGATCTGACCAGGAATAATAGTCAGGGAAGGCCCCTCTGAAGAGTGGCATGTAAGTTGACCTCCAAGGTTAAGCAGAAGGTAGCCAGGTAAAGGGTGATGGGGAAAGTACTCCAAGAAGAGGAACTGCACGTCTCAAAAGCCCTGAAGGTGGACCCAGTTATGTGCCTCCTCCCGAGGCAACACTCCGTCTTCATAGATTGGTGCTGCCAATCAGGAATTTCATGTGCTTTTGCAGGGGGTTGCAATATCAGAAAGGGCTGGGTCCTGAGGAAGTCCTCTGCCACAGAGCTGAAACCCTGGTGCATCCTGGATCACGTGGTGACTGCTAGAAAAATAGGCAGTCCTCCTGCATTGGGCTTTGAAAGTGGCTCCAAGGGTGCCTCAGGAACCTACTGATATCATGCCTCGGGTGGCCACTTTGTCATGCCCTAGCTCCTTGATCTCTGACCCAGTTCTTCCCCAAGGCATTTCCTAGTCCTCGATCCTGGAGGCCAGGGCTGTCATAGAAGAGTTAAGCTAGCCCCATGCCAGGACCTCGGGATTTAATAGGGAAACTTCCAGTCAGTTATGAATTATAAAAATGTGTTTTCCCCTCTTTAATCTTCAAAGTGACCAGTGACAAAAGAAGGACCGGCATTTCCTCTGAGGGCGCCTCCACACCTGAGTTGGAAGCATTGGTGATAGCTAAGACCCTCCTAACAGATGGGAGAGCGGGTCCACCTGATGGCCCATGGTTACTCCCCAAGTTACACGTGGAGCCCATCATTCCCCATGAAGATTACTGAGTTCACTTATCTCCTGAAGCAGGAGCTGGAGATAGGAATAGGGGCCCTGTGCTTCCTGCAGACCTACAAGTACAGACTTCAGCATGGAATTTCAATGTGAACTCAGTCCAGAGGGCAAGCCTGCTTTTTAACACTGTGCAAGTGTGACTGGCCTTAGATTCCCTTAGAAATAACCTCTGCTTTTCTCTAAGTCCCCATTCTTCGGAAGGGACATCATTGTGTCCCGTTAAGGTGATCCATCAATGGACTTCTTGAGAAAACTCCATGCATATTTGCAGAGATTGGTTGCAATTTGAGAGGCATCTTGTTCTGTGTTTCTTAAAACCTAACTATGTAAAACACAGACTAGGTACTTAATTTGGATCTACCATTATGAGACAGACACTTGGATTTGAGGACTATGTGTTTGTTGCCTGCTCCCACCCACACATCTATCCCAAGAGCAATGGTACCATAGGCACTCCAAGAATCTTGTTCTGTATCATTCTGGCCAATTATGCTGCTGAACAAGCAACTCTACTCAACAAGAAGAGATTATAATGATGTCCTGTATGGAAACCAAAATGGCAGCTACAATGCCAATTGCCTGGCCCACCTGTCCCAGGAAGGTGTCCTTTTGTTTAGACTGCAGTACAAATTCCTTTTTTTACAAAACAGCTTTAGGTTAACTAGACCTCTTCTAGATGAGAAGCCAAGTAGATGTCATGTCAAGGTTTTTCCCAGGCCTCTCCGAGTTACCTATGAAAAGATGAGGGCAGGAATGTAAGATTCCATGTGCAGGGATGGAGGAGTGGGGGTAACTCAGCCGCAGACCTCCTGGTCATTACTGGGGGAGGCTCTGATTTTCAGCAAGTCAAGCTTTGGAGTTACACTCTGCTGGTAAAGGCAGACCCTCCCTCAATAATCTCTTTAGCATCCTACTCCTTCAAAGACAACTTGGACCCCAAAGGCCTCCTGCAGCCAGAAGACATGTGAATATCCCATCAGTTGGATAGAAGCAATAGATTGGAATCCTCCGGATAGTTCACTCAATCTCAGAATGATGCATGATCAATCACTGCATTCCTCCTAAATGAAATTAAGATGTTAAGATATATTGCTTGGGGCTTCTGGATGGGATTTCTGCCGTTGAATTTTCAACAGAAAATGTATTGCCTTGGAATCACTGGGAAAAGGAGACCTTCTGGATCTAAGTTAAAGCGAAACATTTGACAGTGGTGAAGAATGCTTCAGACATGTTAATTTTTTTCATATTTAAAAGTGATTAATCATCCCAAAGACCGTGAAGCTGGAAGGCCACAGCGCAGACTCTTGGAGGGGAAGGAGGATGCTCTAAAGTGGAGGCTTTTGAAGGAGGCTGTAGGTGAGCTCATGGTGAAAGACACAAAGCACAGGCTAAGAATCCATTTGAAAGGAGAGCGCCTGGACAAAACTCTAGGAATGCGTAGAAATCCTCAGACTTACTTTTCAATTAGCACTGTGCAAAAGAAGAGCAGGAGGAGGAGGAAGGGGAGGAGGAACTGGAGGGGGGGGGAGGAGGAGGAGGAGGAGGAGGGGAGATTCTCTTCCAGTAGGAATTGTACACCATCAGAGATATTACTGCCTTGGAAATTCTTTCCAACCCTCCTGTCAGAGCAGGTCAGGGCCCTAATGTGTTGCCATAAGCTGGAAATTTGACATCTCCTGGTCCTACCACATACTAGCTGTGTGACTTTGAGTGTGTATCTTGAACTCTCTGTGCCTGTTTCTGGAGCGACATAATGGGTTAATAATAGCGACCTCTTCGAGTGTAAGGACTGGATGCCATAAAACAAAAGAGTCGGTGCTCAGTGAATTTTGACAGGTCATTCTCTCCTTGGTACTTAGCACAATTCTAACGAATTAATCATATGTGCAGATTAATTATTTGTTGAATGTAATGTCCTACATCAGGGTAGGGAACGTCCAGCCTATGGACATATAAGGCCCACGAAATCATTTGGCCTGGCCCTGCAGAGACATTAGGGACGAGTTCATTAAATGTTTGACCAACTATAGCAAGCTAATTGTTATGTTGATAATTTTGCATGGCCTGGGATTGATGTTATCAATATCCAAATTGCCCTCGGCAGAAAAAAGGTTCCCCACCCCTGTTCTCCATGCTCACTAGATGTGTATTCCATGAAGTCATAGCTAGTGCCTGTCTCATTCAACCACAGTCCCTAGGACAGTGGTTCTCAACCTTCCTAATGCCGCGACCATTTAATACAGTTCCTCCTGTTGTGGTGACCCCCAAACATAAAATTATTTTTGTTGCTACTTCATAACTGTAATTTTGCTACTGTTATGAATCGTAATGTAAATATCTGATATGGAGGATGTATTTAGGCGACCCCTGTGAAAGGGTCGTTCGACCCCCAAAGGGGTTCGCGACCCACAGGTTGAGAACCACTACCCTAGGACTTAGCGTGGTTCCTGGTAGATGCTTTAAACATCGTGGTAGAGAGAAGAAGAGAGGGAAGAAGGAAAGAAAGATTGATTCTTATACTTTTAAAAAACATAGTTTGAAGACAATATAAAACTAAACTGAATTTGCCTTTGTGTCCCTTTAAGAACCCATTTCACATCCAGTTCTACAGCGCAAAGTGAGGTAGCTTTTTTCCTACTCCCTTGTTTTCAGGTGTGTGTGAATTGGGGCTCATAGGACTCTGAGGCCTTGACTCTCTCTATGGAGCCTGCCTTCCCTCAGCTGGTGGCTGGCTTGTGTTTGCGCATTTTCCTTTTCCCTTTCCACCTACCCAGGGAGTCTTCTCCTCCCCCATCAAGGCCAGTTCCTTTTGTTGCAGGAAACTCTGATTTGGTGGTTGCTTAGAAAACACAAAAAAAGTTTGAAACATGTTGAAATTAAAGCACAGTTAATCAAATGCAAAACTCCATGCAGCCCCTATCTGCCAGAAATAAATAGTTTAAAAAATGATTTTCAGATTGCTGACAATGATGACTGTGTTTATGGCAGTCAGGTTGCCTGCCTTCCCCGGCCATCATTGCCGGCGTGCACCCAGCATTTAGAAATTAAACAAAAACACATTGAACTTGCTGCATTAGCTGTTGCCACATCGGAACGCTAATGGGTTTAGTGACCACAACCGACCCAGGCCAGAGTGTGTCAACAGCCAAAGGACCGATCTCGCTGGCTGTTTGTACTCTGCCCAAGTTGTTACAACTTTAATTCTTTGCAGCTTAATTTTCCTGCTGTTTTGGCCTGTCGTTCTCCTCCCCCACCCCAAACCCCGCCATGTCTTAAAGAGCATAGCAGCCAGCCCAGCCTCCTTACAGCAAGGCCATGGCCCTGACGAGAGGTCCGCAGAGGCCGGCGCCTCAGCCTCTTGGTCTGATGACAGGTAGACCTGGGCTCCAGAAGGTGCACTTGAGTGTCCGCCCCCTCTGCCTGCAGCCTTCCTCAGCCAGTCACCG
>NW_006284347.1:2328250-2333089 GCF_000327345.1 Myotis davidii | reverse complement strand
GAAAGAGCCCCTTGACTTACCGCTCGTCTGGAAAAGTGGTCTTCCTGCCTCCCTTCCGTACAGAAAGCAGCTGCCTGGCGTTTGCACCTTGCCCGCGGTTTCTCTGCATGCCTCGCAGGCCGCCAGCCCTGCCTGAGAAGCCAGGCCAACTGCCTCCATTTCTAGGCAGCCCAGCCCAGCCCAGCCCCGGGCTGCAGGGCCTTGGTGGGGAAGAGGTTAAATTGCTCACCCGCCTGGCTGTGCTTTCCTGCCCACACTTGCTCCTGGCCTAAGGCAGAGCCTGTTGTTTGGGGAGGGGGGAAAGGGAGGTCTCGCCTGGACCCAGGTGGCCGACAGGCAAACCATGTTATTAAGAAGCAGGGATCGCAAAACCTTGATCTTCAAAAGAGACCCCTAATTAGTCCCTGGCCCAAGAGTAAATGGCATTCCACCCCAGCGAGGCGGGAAGGGCGCCTTCCAATCCTGGGGACTAATTGCCATTATTGGCTCTGGGAAGATCCTGTTGTAAACACGTGTCCTCCCAGTCACTTCTGGTCGGCAAACTAGAGATGTCAGGTTGTGCCTTCTGTCTCGAATTCTCCAAAACGCCCCGCTGGCTCCTTTTCCCAGGAGGGGCATCTCGTACTTGCCCAGGAAGCTTTCTGAGCACCCGGCCACAGGGACACCCTTGTCTGGCGCGCTCATCCTCACATGGAACGGTTTCCAGTGAAGGGAACTGAAATGGGTTTCACGTTATTCTCATTGGAATGGGAAAATGCTGTCTGGAAAATCAACTTTAATTTCAGACGGACAGGTTTGTCATGAAGCTAATGGGGTTTACGCTTCCAACCCCTCGAGTACAGGGACCTTTCCCAAGACCAGGGCAAGGCCCTAACCATGAGTTCAAGGGGCCGTATACTTTCGAACCGTTTGAAGCAGCCAACTATTTCTGTACCCCTTTTCTAAAAGAGATCCACCCCTCTTTTAGCAGAGCACCAGGGCGTGCTCTGCAATGCACGGCAAACTCCTCCAGGCCACGTGCACGGTGGGAGGTGTTGTCTAAATTTAACTAGAGAAGGTCTCTATCCTTGAACTAGAGAATGTTTTCAAGAGCGTGGGAGCCAGAGACCCTGGATCCATCCCCTTCCAGGGCAGCCTGGATAATACACACGTCAGATGGCAGAAGAGGCCAGCCTAAGAGAGGCTCCCAAACCACAGCGATTCTATTATCTGGACATTCTCAGGGCAAGAAGTGTGTCTGAATGGGGCAGGAGGGGTAAGGAGAAAGCTGTGAGTCATTTCTGAATAGTCTTATGAAGTGTGAGTTTCCTGTTCACCTTGAGGATCCGCTTTTAGCGAGCAGTTAGGGGCCCTGTGGTGATGTCAATTAGCCCCCTTCCTCCCAAAGCTGAGCTCAGAATCCTTGGGTCAGGAGCTGAGGAGTCACCATGACTCGGCAATAATTCCTTTGTGTGGACTCAGGGTGGGCCAGGAAGCTGGACGTTCCATACACCAGGCTTAGGGTATTTGCTCATAGGATTCCATTGTCTCCGTGATGAAAGCAGATGGTTTTCCCTCTGCAGGTAACCTAATAACCTGACACAACAGATGAGGGCGCAGAGGGGTGGGCCCGCTGGGCCCGTCCAAGTGGGGTTCTCCCAGATGACTCGGACATTTTCCCCTCTCTGGGGAGCGGGTGTTCCGTTTGTTGAATCAGCCCTCTCTCCCATGTCATTCGCTGCACCCCCCAAAGATTCCCAAAGCATTATTTTAACCTATACGTTTCACTGATTTGAGATGTTAGAAATTGTATGCCAAACTTTTGGTTATTTTAACTAGTTCAGAGAAGAAAGACTAACATCGGTTTTGACAACAAACAAAACCAGTTTTTGTTCTATCAGTTATGTTTAAAAGATTCCAATTTCAAACTAAACACAATGTGTGGTTATTCTGTCAGCGATTTATATAGCCACGAGGGCGCCACAGTTACACACTGCATACATCATTGTATTTTTAAAATGTACTTAATGAACATTTTTTTTCTTTTCTAGTAACTACTTCATTGCCTTAAATGAATGCATTCCAATAGAATTTGTAACAAATGACCACTTTGTGTTTGCATTAATGCCAAACACGTTTAACAAATTTTTAACAAGGAACCCTGGCAAAATGCCAAACTCCTGGAGGGACACTGAAGGAATGCTATAAATTTAAACTAGATTTTACCTTTTCACTTAGCTCAGCAAGTGTCTTAGGTGTCTTGCTATCTCAGGATTGTGGCATTTCTATTTTATGTCAGATACGTTGTACATTTTTATTGTTTTTATTGCTTAGGTTGTACCTATTTCCACAGGACATTTAAATCTCTGCAGCCTGTCTGAAATAATATGGTGGCAGCTTAGAAATTGAGCTTTATGTCTGCAAATTATTTTTATCTTGTGCAGGTTGGTAGAGGCATATATGCAAATACACCTTATTAAAATATAATTATATTTAAAACAGCCCAGTCAACCAATTAAATACAAAAAAAAATAGATTAGAACAATGGTTCTCAACTAGGTGTGATTTTGTCCCACAAGGTATATTTGGCCATATTTGGAGACCGTTTTTAGTGTCATGATTGGGCAAGGGGTGATGCTACTGGCATCTAATGAACAGAGGCCAGCGGTGCTGCTAAACAGCCTCTAATGCACCAGCATCCACCACAAAGAACTGTCCAGCCCCAAGTGTCCACAGGACCGAGACTGAGAAATCTGAGAGTAGAATGACAAAGACCTTTGGCTTGTGGGCCATGTCTCAGGCTAAAGAAGGTGTTATTTTAAGAAAAAATTACAACTAAAAGCACATTTCATCTCAACCAATGTTTTCAAAGTTACATGGAATACCTAGCGCTGATGTTGGGTGGCAGACTTCTGATTTTCACTTCTGCTGCCTCTGCCCTTGAAAAGAAAAGAGCCCGGTCCATAGTGGCCGAGCCTAACCTGTCTCCTGAGGTGCTGCCGGGGTGACAGGTGGCCCAAGTTATGGGCAAGCCCAGCTGACATGTGCCAGGTGCAGCCTGCTGGCGAAGGTCACTGCGGGGCAGGGGCACCATCTCCGAGGCAGGGCCCAAGGCAGGCAGGGCGCTGCACACCCATAGGGGATAGTTTTAGGTGGGCAAGCACTTTTCATTTCAGTACTAAGCAATTATTTGAATGTCCAGTCGGCAAATGCTGGCACCAATATGGTGTTAAGTAAATCTTTCTTAAAAAGGAAACTTCAGTTTTTGGAAAAGATATTTTAAAGAAAAATATTAATGAAATGTGGCAGGTGTTATGGAGAGCTTACAAAAGACCAAGGCTTCTTAAAAATGTACTTTTGTGAAAAGAACACGAAAGACCAAGGCTTCGAGAATCCTCGTGGTAGAGAGACTGGGCTCTGGATGGAGGAGATGTGGGTTCAGTCAGATGCCAGGAAGGTGGGAATTTGACCCAAAGCAGTTCCCTTAAGCTTCAGTTGCCGTATCTGCTCCAGACTAGCAACAAGGTTGGTGTCATCCAGCTGGTTTGAAATAATTCACGCAAAGCACAGAGCGCCGTGGCAGACAGCATGCACTGAACATTAGCCACGAATAACTCTGACCACAGTGATGTCAAACATAAATCGCAAGGACACTCGGCAGTGTGCGCCCACCTGATTTCCTTCATTTAAAATACTGTGGTGCCCTGGCCTGCTAGCTCAGGTGGTTAGAGTGCCATCCAAATGCTCCAAGGTTGTGGGTTCCATCCCCCATCAGGGCACATGTAAGAGTCACCCAAGGATTGCATAAATAAGCCTAAAAACAAATCGATGTTTCCCTCTCTCTCTCTCTCTCCTTCTCACTCAAATCAATAGATAAAAATTTTAAAATCTATAAATTAATAAATAAAATACTGTGGATAGTTGCACCAGCAGACAGAATCCACAGATGAAGTCTGGAGTCCCTCAGTGGCCCTCCCTCAAGCTCTCATCCAAACAGCAGTTTGCAATTCAGAGCCCGGGCTTGCTGGGCCTCCCTGCCCCGCCCCCAAAGCACTGGGCTCTGAAGTGTTACATTTTATTGCCCTATGGAGCTGTAGGAGGCCACTCGCAAGGTAAAATGCTGCTCTCCACTCATATTTTTGAATTATGGCTTCAAGGTGGTTGCTCCTATCAAGAAAATTAAATGATTTAACATAATTTGTTGCCACTTTGATCACAACAATAATAAATAAATCTTCATGAGGAAAATGGGAAACCCATTCCGGCCCGTTTTAAAAGATGTTAAGTAATAACACAGATGTAGTTATAGTTTTTTTTTTTTCTTTTAAGCAGAAACGACTCTATTGGGTTTTCCTGTGAGTGGAGTCACTTAGTGGAGTTGCTCTGCACAATGCCCGC
The DNA here is from genome assembly GCF_000327345.1 of Myotis davidii. Classification (NCBI taxonomy): domain Eukaryota; kingdom Metazoa; phylum Chordata; class Mammalia; order Chiroptera; family Vespertilionidae; genus Myotis; species Myotis davidii. The sequence goes on along the minus strand of NW_006284347.1, from coordinate 2,328,712 downwards.
TGCCCCAGCACGAGAGCGTGCCTCTTCAGACCCCTGCTAATTAGCCTATCTGGGGCTCGCTTTTATGTGGGCACCATGTGCAGGGTCGGGGCGTCCAGGCCGCGGTGAATGGGTGTCTGTTTTTGTACCTGGGGCACAGTGCACACATTTGGAAAGCACATGGAGCGTAATGGACATTAACCCAGATGTCAAAAATAGCCCGCGTTTTACTACTGTTATTAAACAGTTTCCCCTTTAACCCCTCCGTGTTTACCAAAGACCCCTTTCTCCCGGCCTGTTTCTGCAAATCACTACTGAATGGCCAGGAGAAGAAAGCCATAATCAGGCAGGTGTCTTTATTCCAAAGAAAAACAGTCTGAAGGCATATTTGTGAGTCACCACATCTTTATAGGCTGCTCTCCTGGGGGCGCTGGTCCGGGGGCGGACTCTCACTGCTGTGCTCAGCTCACCCCCACACGCACC
>NW_006284347.1:2321528-2328195 GCF_000327345.1 Myotis davidii | reverse complement strand
CCACCCCCACACATACCCCCACCCGGAACACCAACTGCAGGGCTCCCTTCCCAAGAACCAAGTCAAGCTTTTTCACAATGGAAATAGCTTTCTATTTTCCTGTGACACCAGTTACACATTCTTTGGTTTAAAATAGCCAAACAGTGCAACAACAACAATAACAATGTAAAGAAGAACATTTAAAAAACACCACCCAGAGACCACTATTAACAAAACCCTGCTACCTACACTTGCAAGTGTTTATGTGTGTGTGGATGCAAAAGCAAGATTGAATTATACAAGTAGAATTGTAATCTGCTCTTTTCACTGAAATGAAGGTGGCTTTCTCTCCATATAATGAAATAGAGGTCTACCTCATAATTGTCATGTAGCTGCTGAGTTAGTTATAGTTTTTTTTTTTTCTTTTAAGCAGAAACGACTCTATTGGGTTTTCCTGTGAGTGGAGTCACTTAGTGGAGTTGCTCTGCACAATGCCCGCTGCCCCAGCACGAGAGCGTGCCTCTTCAGACCCCTGCTAATTAGCCTATCTGGGGCTCGCTTTTATGTGGGCACCATGTGCAGGGTCGGGGCGTCCAGGCCGCGGTGAATGGGTGTCTGTTTTTGTACCTGGGGCACAGTGCACACATTTGGAAAGCACATGGAGCGTAATGGACATTAACCCAGATGTCAAAAATAGCCCGCGTTTTACTACTGTTATTAAACAGTTTCCCCTTTAACCCCTCCGTGTTTACCAAAGACCCCTTTCTCCCGGCCTGTTTCTGCAAATCACTACTGAATGGCCAGGAGAAGAAAGCCATAATCAGGCAGGTGTCTTTATTCCAAAGAAAAACAGTCTGAAGGCATATTTGTGAGACACCACACATTTATAGGCTGCTCTCCTGGGGGCGCTGGTCCGGGGGCGGACTCTCACTGCTGTGCTCAGCTCACCCCCACAGGATGCAAAAGCAAGATTGAATTATACAAGTAGAATTGTAATCTGCTCTTTTCACTGAAATGAAGGTGGCTTTCTCTCCATATAATGAAATAGAGGTCTACCTCATAATTGTCATGTAGCTGCTGAGTAAATCCTAAGCATCCCTATCACAGCTCTCTCTTCATTTCCTTCAAGTCACAAATTTTGAAATCCTCGTGCTTTTATTTATCTGTGCATCTATGTTGTCAATCTTCCTCCCGAAAATACAGGCTCCATGGGGACAGAGATTTCGTCTGTCTTTTTTACCATTATATCCCTGACACCATGCGCATTGTCAGATACAGTGAAGAGCTATGTTAGCTTTTTACTGCTGCATGACAAAATCACCACAAAATCAGTGGCTTAAAAGAACGCCCATGGATTATCTGACAGTCCTGTTGGTCAGAAGACCAGCCAGGCTCCCCTGGGTTGTCTCCTTCTCTCATAAGGTGGAAGTCAAGGTGTTGGCCAGGTGGACTTGAACCTGGAGGCTCCAGGAAAGCACCCGCCTCCACGCCCATTCAGGTTGGCAGAACTCAGTTCCTTGTGGTGGTGGGACTGAGGTCCTGTTTCCTCCCTAGCTGTGGGCTGGGGGCTGCCCTCGGCTCCTGCACTACACACTCCAGTCCTTGCCTTGTGGCTCCCTCCATCTCAGCACAGCAGGTCCCTCCAGGAAAGCCTCTGACTTTGCCTTCTGCTACCAATGAGAGAAATGTCTCTGCTATTACATGGTTCCTATGATTAAACAGTTCCCCCTCTAACCCCTCCGTGTTTACCAAAGACCCTTCCTCCCAGCATGTTTCTGCAAATCACTACTGAATGGCCAGGAGAAGAAAGCCATAATCAGTCACCTCTCTTTTGATTAGACAAGTGATTAGTAGCCTTAATTACGTTTGTCAGGTGGCATGATCCTGGTATCGGATGATTACAGTCTGGATGCCAGGGAAAGACCAGGAAGTCTTTGGCCAGGGGGTGATGTGAGGATTCTGCCCACTCTAGGTGCTCTCTGATACGTGGGGAAGGAAGAGGGAATGAGCTCGTTCCGGTCCATGAACTGTGTGAGGCACAGGGGACCCTAACTGAGTGAGGCTGGCCTGCCCTGGCCCTTGCCGAGCCCAGACCAGTATTGTCAATAGAAATATAATGCAAGCCACGTCTGAGCACAGAACGACAGCCACATGAACAAGAGTAATAAGGGGTACAATTAATTATAATAATATATTTACTTTGATCCAGTACATCCAAAATGCCATTTTAACACGAAATTGACACAAAAAAATGACATTCAGAGTAAAGCTAAAATTTAATTTGTTCATTTATATTCATTCAAAATCAATATGAAAAACTAATTTCCTATTGAATCTTCAAAACCCTGTGTGATCTAATAGCACATCTCCATGTGGAGTAGCCATGTGCCAAGGGCAGAGTCGCTGCATGTGGCCAGTGGCTGTCATTGTTGGTCAATAAAAACCTGGACCAGTCACCAGAAGGGGACAGTGCAGTATGTGCGAGACTTCCCGAGCGGCATCCTACACTCACGAGGGTCAGGAAAGGCCTCCAGGGAAGACGCGACATCTAAACTGAGATGGATGCAAAAGTAGGAGTGGGTCGGGTCAGGGTTGGCGTCAATGCATGTCAGACAGAAAGGAAAGATTGTGAGGTGGGAGAAAGGGAAGCGTTAGGCCTGCAGATGCAGGTGCAGCAGAGGCGGGACATGGAGGTGGCGCTGGAGAGGGAGGGGCCAGGTGGCCCTGGCCTGCATGGTCCAAGTCCACCTTCCATCCTCCATCCTGAGGCAATGGGATTGGAAATGAGGGTGGTAAACCTGGGATGAGGATGAAGTCGGTGCCATCCTGGAAATAGCACCGCTGGCTGCACCGAGGAGAATGCAGAGTTGGGTGCTGCAGAAGAGGATGCGTGGGGACAGGTTGGACCTCCAGGTGAGGGAGGTCCGGCCAGAGCCTGCCTCACAGTGGGTAGCTGCCCAGCTCACCTCCTTTTAACATTTTTTTAAAGCATATGCAAGTTTGTCCCTCAACCAGGGATCATCTGCATGTCCAGCTGCTGGCGACATCACTGGAGCTTTTTTTCTCAAATCCATTTAGGCCTCCTGGCGAACGGGTTGTCTGATTGAAGGAGGGGCAACTCTGTTGGAGACTCCTCTTTTCCGCCGCACAAGCCGCACCCCAAACACTGCACCGCGGTTGCAAGGCACTGTGTCTTGCCTTGTGACCTGTTACCCAGCTGGACATCTTTCTCTCAACTGAATAAATGATTGTTCTTTGCTACTTTATCTTGGAAAAACATCAAGGACATCGGACATTCGCTGTAATTATTTTTCACTCGTTTCCCCGTCGGTTAAATATGACCAGTGCATTTTCGTACTACTTCGGGTTTCTCTTTACCTCTTAATCACCTGTCCTTTTAATGTATTGGTCAGCCTTTTAAAAGGATGATTAAGAAATGCTTAATGCACAAAAGAATTAGAGCTATGCACAGCTCATGGAGCAGAAAGCGTGCTCTGACTTACAATGTTCATACGGAGTTTGCAGAGACTTTATGTGCCAGAATGAGTAATATGATCTGCTGTAGGAACTCCCTAGCTTTCTGGCTCTGCAAAAGTCATTTTTTTTTTTTTTTTTGCTCTGATTCAAGTTTCTTAACCAGAAGGGTTACACCAAACTCCTCCGAGTCTGAATGAGCAGAGTTCATCCAAGCCACATACTTCATTAGCACCGTTTAATGCTGGCTTGGGATAGCGGCCTACCTGGGCGGACATGGGCATCTTTGGCGAGCTCATTAGTCAGTGGGGCCTGAGAAGCGCCGCGCATCCACCACCAAATCAGACAGCTCAGGCCGCGTATAAAGAATGGCTCACACGTGTGTGAGTGTGCGCGCCTGTTTGATCTTTCCCCGCCCCGCCATATTCCCCAGATAGCTGCACTATTGCCATATGCCCGGAAACTCCCGAAGTATTCAAAGGCCATATGTGAATGATAATGAGGCAGGCACAGAAAGCTGAGCATCAGCGGGGAAGAAAGCCATCATCTGAAGGGTCCGTGTGGGATGGTCCTCTCCTCTCCCCCCTGCGCTGCTTCTTCCCCAGCTCCAGTGTATCCCACACTCAGGGCTTCTCCTGTGGACAGTGAGAGAAGTTAGGGTTCTCTGGATCCCTGCTCCCAGGGCATGAGCGGTGCCAATGCATGGTGGCGGGTGGTATTAGGGCTGGGTTTAAGCTTACACACAGGCCTCGAGATGTGGGGATGAAAGCCAACTGTGCCACATTCTCCACAGGCCGATGCTCTATCCACTGAGCCAAACTGGTTTCGGCTCAATATGCTTTTTAAGAAATATTTTTTTATTGATTTCAGAAAGTAAGGGAAAGGGAGAGACAAAACCATTGATTGGCTGCCTCCTGCGCACATCACACTGGGGATCGATTCCACAACCTGGGCATGTGCCCTGAGTGGGGATCAAACCGTGACCTCCTGGTTCATAGGTCAACACTCAACCACTGAGCCACGCCGTCCAGGCTCGATATTCTTTTCTAAAATATGTTTTCATTGTGGTAAAATATACATAAAATTTACCATTTTAACCAATTGAAAGTAAGCAATTCAGTAGCATTAAGTACACATGCCGAGTTGTACAACCAACACTACCATCCCTCTCCAGCACTTCCTTATGACCCCAAACAGAAAACCTGTACCCACTCAGCAACAGCCCCTTCTGCCCCTCCCCTGGAGCCCCTGGGGCCCTCTCATCTATTTTCTGCGTCTGTGACTTTGTCTCTTCCAGATAGTTCATGTAAGTAGAATCATACAGTATCTGTCCTTTGGTGCTGGCTTATTTCACTTAGCATGTGTTCAGGGTTCATCCATGTTGTAGCATGTGCCAGAACTTCTTTTCCTCTTAGGGCTGAAGGATATTGCGTATTACCACTTTCTGTGTAGCCATTCATCTGTTGACGGGCACTGGAAGTTGTTTCCACCTTCTGTGAATAATGCTGCTATGAACATTGGTGTATCGGTTCTGGGCCTATCCCTTGATGCAGAATCTCTGAGTCCCATGTTCTTTTAAATGGTTGCACATGGTTTGTAAGTGAATATTACATTTTCTGGGGTCTTGACCATCTTTAACTCTCTAATCTCTATAAAGTCTCATTTAAAAAAAAATAACCAAAAAACCATACTCATTGTAGACACGTGTAGAGAGAGAAAAATTGGCACATAATTTGATCACATTGAAATAATCACTGGAACGTTTCCTTTCCGTTTCTTTTTGCACATCAGGAGATATCAGAGACCTCCATGTGATATATATCGAAAGGGGCTCCTTCTCAGATGTGTTTGCAGGACATCATTTAACTTTCTGTTCACTTTATCCTTCCTATATGCTTCCTCCTCATTGCTAACTCCTCTCCTCACCAATCGCACCCAACCCCAACCCTAGAGAGTGGAGGAGGGTGGGTGCAGGGGTGGAAGTGGGGAGCCCCAGGCAGGATGGTCTCCAATATCACCGCCAGCCCCTGGGATGCTAAGTGATGTGCTTTCTCGTTGCAGCTATCAGAAGGGCTGACGAAAGGGAAATCGCAGCTCCGCAGCAATATTCTGATAATCCATTGCCGTGTGGCTCACGCCCCCGTCCATCACCACGTGGAATGCTCATCAGGACTGAAAAGGAGTCTCCCTTCCATTACTGAGCACGGTTCTGTTCTACCTGATCTTCCCTTCACCATCCCATGGCGTTTCATGTATTGGAAAAGGAAAGGAAAAATGTGGCAGAGGAGGAAAAGGGTAGATCCTCCATTTTTTTTTTTTTTTTTGTCAGGATTTGGGCATTAAAAATGTGACCATCTCTTCTGAATATCAATGTTTGATAACATTTTATTTGTTACATCAACATCACTGGATAAATTTCAGCTCTGTGGGATTTTAACTGTGGATGCAGCTTCTGTTGGACAACAAGCTTCATCTCCAGCTTTTCTGCCTGTTCAGTCTGAGAGGTCGTTCCGGATGCATTAGGTTATCAAAAAGGATGAGTTCTGTGAGTGAGTGGTGTTGGCAGTGTTTGTATATCAAGATGCATGGAGTGTTTGACAAAGAAACCAAAACACCAAAAAAATGGCGAGCCTTTACCCTCCTCTATTTCTTTAATCCGCTGTTCAAAGAACCACATTTTGATGGTGTAACCAGTAGTTACCTCTGGGCCAGGTTGGAAATGAAATCAATTTTTTAAACCACTAATACTTGCCAAGAAATCGCCTTATGAGAATGTGGTGTGTGTCTCTGACAATGCATGGCACATCTGAATTGGTCATTCATGATCTTGTCTGCCCTGTCTCTGTACTGGAGAGTGGCAAAAGCCTGAGGCACCTGCACATTCCTATGCCGTGTTCCCCGCATCCCGTGGCCGGGGTGTGGCCGAGCCTCAGGCTCTTACTATTCCCGTACAGGAGGGTCTCCATGAAGAAGCTGGGACTCATTCACATTTCAAGATACAAATGCTGTGCAAACAGTGTAAGCTTAGATCTTCTGTAAATGAAGGGTCATTTCTCAACTTTTCAAAAAAAAAAAAGTCTCCAACATGGATTCCAAAGCATTTTCAGCATCAAACATGAGAACATTGATGAATGAGAAATAATCACAAAAGCTGTGTATTTGTATATAGCTCTACACAACATGTTTTTGGGTACAGTCATTATTTAAAGCACAT
>NW_006284347.1:2300400-2321508 GCF_000327345.1 Myotis davidii | reverse complement strand
AAAGAAACAAAATTTTGAGGTCTTTTACATACAGTGACATGGTACTAAGGAGAATTAAGCTCCTACTGTTTCCTCTGAAGATAAAAAAATAATTAAAGTGTTATAACTTCATGAAACTCATGACCAAGTCTGGCAAACATGTGCAGCTCTTGTATTGATCCTTTTTTTTTTGTCAATGGAAGAAACCCTTCCACGTGTATGCAAGTGGAAGATTAAAATCTGCATTTTTTAAAGGACAAACAGTGAATTTAAGCATGAGTGGCCTTAATAAATATAGTTGTCTTTCTTTGCTGCTGTGAAAAGGATTCTAAACAGATGTTCCTGAATCTTGCATTGAATTTAGTCGTTATTATTACCTTTTCAAATGTTGGTGCAACTAACTGGATCTCTCCCGTGAGCCATAGAGATATTCAAAAGACAGGCACCCTGTTTGTCGGGAAAGATGAAACTGGGCTGCACTGTTCGTTCTCGGCGCGTTAGGAGTCATAGATTCAAGCAGGTTTCTTGCTTCTGGCTTCGTCCTTGTAAGTATAGTGAGCTCTGTAAAGCTTCCGTGTTGCATAAACCATCCAAATACATTCGTGTTTAAAAAGTCTGTCCTTTATCAAAGGGATGTAGGTCTTGATTGGAAAAGCGAGCAGAGTTCTTCGCAAGTGTATTTAGCACGTCACGTGTTCACACAATGTGGCACCAAGAGCCCAGGCCACAAACGTGCCCCCACGAACAGTGCCGATGTCCTCACCCAGGAGGTCCTCACTGTCTCCTACAGCCAAGTCCCGACCTGAACTCTGCGACTGAAAACTTGAAGAAGGAAGCAGGAAACCCACGACGGAAAATGGGGTCCTTGAAACAGAAAAAGCAACCAAATGCGTAGCGTTAGCGCTAAGTATGTGCCAATTTTGTCACCGCTATTGTTTGGGGGATCATTTTTTGCCCCACTTTTGTTAATTAAAAATATTAGTGACCCTACATTGATGGGGGCATATCATTTAGTCCCTGAACATTTTAATTTTTCTAACATAGCATCCTTCCCCATTTCTTGTAATATTCCTGATATTTAGGGGTTAACAAAAAAATCTCCCTTTTCACATATTAAAAATAGTCTCTGGGTTTACAACAAACACTGTGATGTTGGGAAGCTCTTTCCTTTGCACGAACTCTAGCAGGTCCCCCTCTAATCCTAATGGGAAAAAGAGAAGTTGAGGCTACCATTTGGGAGAAGTTGGTCTTCTTGCTTTGCGCAAAAGCAGACTTGTCCTTGATGCCCGATTTGATTTCCATGTACAGTCTCAATTTTGTATTTAATGATTTTTGTGTATCCAGTATGCACGTGAACAACGTGTCAACTTTCATTTGGAAGTGGGGTTCAATTTACTTTTTAAACAGTGTTTATGACGAGACCTCCAAAGTGTTGACATAAGTTCTATCTGAGAAGTTTTTGTGTCGAGTGGCGTTTGAATGCTGCCAGGGGTCAGTGTATCTGCTTCCCAGAGACCCTCGTTCGATAGTGCTTCTTGTAATATTTCCTCAAGTGAGTGGCATGTGGGTTGTGATATTGACCATGTGATTATGGACTTCGATATGAAATAAATAAATCAGTAAAACTAAGGAACCCTCCGAAACTCCCAGTGGGCATGTATTAGCCAGTCATTGTAACCTCGTGTCTAGTAGAAGTACAACGTACAAGGTCTGTACAGTTCATAAATTTGTTACCATGTGTATGAGAAGTACTTTGTGCTGATCGCCTTATTTATATTCATCAAATAAACTTTGTTTCTTTCTGAAGTGAGCTCATTCCATCTCTAATAAATGCTCCAGTTGTGGTGGTTTCTCATTTTCTTGGGTCCCCATTTGAAGAACCTACGGACTTGAAGAAAAATTTTAAAAAAGGAAAAGAGGAGTTATGAACAGCCAAGGCATAAATTTCCCTTTCATGCATAGCTGGATCTAGAGATTCTTATTTAAAAAATGGAGCCATTGGCGGTATCTCCTGTCTTCCTTCCCTCCCTCTTCCCTTTTTGCCTGTCTCTCTCAGTGCTTCCCTTTCACCTCTCTCCCTCTGTCCCTCTCTTTCTCCATTCCCCTTTTTCTCCTTGTGTCCTCAGCACTTTCCATGGCCGTGACGCCACTCTCTGCTAGGTTCTCTTCACTTGGTGGCAAAGTTGACTCCCAACAGCTTTGGATTTTAGAGGAGACCCCCTCTCGCCCCAAAATCCCTATCAGCCCCCTAAAGAGACTCTCACTGACTCATTTGGATCATGCATCCAATTACCTTATTAAGGGAGTTGGGAGGGTGAGGCCTAGTGATTGACAGGCCTCATGGATGTGGGAGGGGCAGTTTCCAAAGAGGGGAAGTGGGCTGTCTTCTAGAACAGAAGGACAAGGACGCTGGGCGGGCAGAAGCAATGGCTAGTCCCGCCACACAGATTTGATTTGGGCGCACCCGAGGTCTGACCTTGCAAATCGACCTTGACTGCTCCTAGTATCTATGAACTGCTGTTGCAAAAGACTGGAGAGACATTCTAATTCTTGGAATTGCTAGTCCATGTGAATAATCCTACTACGAATAAGTACATATGGACAAACATGACTGAAAGTGAGCATTTGCTAGGAGCCAGGCCACGGCACTGAGGACCAATGTGCATCAGCTCGTTTATTCCAGACAACAGTCCCAGGAGGTAGGCACTGCCACGCCCCACATTTGACAGTGAGGGGAATGGGGACCGCAGAGATGACCAGCAACAGTGGTGTTTATAGAGGACGTCCGTGCTACACGTTGTGGTAAGTGCTGTGCTTACATGAACTCATTTATCCTCAAAGTAACCCCAGGAAGTAGGAACTGTTATTATTCTCACAGACAAGGAAGAGGGGGTCCAGGGAGCTTACAGGTCTCACCAAGTCCCCCTAGATCAGCGGTTCTCAACCTGTGGGTCGCCAACCTGTGGGTTGCAACCCCTTTGGGGGTTGAACGACCCTTTCACAGGGGTCGCTTAAGACCATCGGAAAACATATATAATCACATTGTTTTTGTGATTAATCACTATGCTTTAATTATGTTCAATTTGTAACAATGAAAATACATCCTGCATATCAGATATTTACATTACGATTCATAACAGTAGCAAAATTACAGTTATGAAGTAGCCACGAAAATAATTTTATGGTTGGGGGTCACCACAACATGAGGAACTGCATTAAAGGGCCGCGGCATTAGGAAGGTTGAGAACCACTGCCCTAGATGGTCCATGGTGGAGTCAGGTTTTGGACCTAGAATTTAGCAAGCTCCTCCGCTCGGGGATGCATCGGGCCCCAGTTCAGATGGGAGGGGACGTATGGGGCTGGGGTTCAGGTCCCATTGGCACCCACCCAGCAGGGCTTCCCTGGAGTAGGTTTGGTCTCTAAGACACCTATAGAGCTCACAGGGGCTAAAGGAATTGGTTGCTTCAGCAGTACCACAGCTGACCCATATTATGGGAGAATGGCCAGGGATCCCAAAGAAATGAAGCCAGCTGTGAAAGAGAGTCCTGACAAAGCTGTACATGGATTTAAACTTGCTAGCCATGTGTCCCTCTGGTTTCTTCTGAGCCCTGGGCAGCAGCACCTCTGACCTCCTAGCATCCTTGGGTTTGCAGGGTGGAGCAGCTGGGACAAGAGGCTGGACAGGTATCCCCAGGTGGGAGAGGGCTTGAGTGCCCTGCTGAGGGGTGTGGGCAGAGTGCTGTTGGCCACAGGTTCCCATCGTCAGTCATTAGAATACCACCTTCCTGTTTTTTTATATGTCTGGAGACAGTATGTCGTTGTAGATAAGTCATTTTAAGAAATAAAACAGGCTCCCATTTTTATTTTAATAAGTTTATGTAAAGAAATCCCACTATCAGAAAGGAGAGAGTAGGGTCATTTTCAGTGCACAGACAGCACCAAATAGGAGAACAATGAAACAACGAGGACAAAGTTTGGAGCCTGAAGCTTTCTCTTTGCTCCAGGGGAGGCTGGCAATGGTTAGAGGAGTGTTTCCAGGGCTAAAGGGGGACTCCCTCGTTCTTACTGAATCGGGACTCAGAAGTGCTCGCTGAAGGAACATTTAACCACGGGGTTCAGGGTTGTTTAAGACTCTGTACGTGAACTACCTAAAATCATTGCAAGGAACCACTGGGGTCTCTGAATTTTAGGAAAGTCTCCTGCAGCAATAGAAATCCAGTGATGGGCTTTTAAATAAACTTCATTTTTGTTAATAGACTTTATTTTTAGAACAGTCTTAGATTTTCAAAAAATTGATCACGTAGTGCAGCGAGTTCTCAGATAAGCTCCCCCTGCCCAAGGTACCGTTTCCTCTGTTATTAGACCTTTCATGAGCAAGGGCTCACCAATGAAAGCACCACTGATACATGGTCATTAACGAAGTCCACACTTCACTCTGGCTCCCTTAGTCTTGCCTAACAGATTCCCTTAGTCCTCCCAGGATCTCCCCCAGGGACCACATTCCACCAAATGCCAGGCCTCCTTAGGCTCCTCTTGGCTGTGAGTTTCTCCACCACCCTTGTGAAGATCTTGATGCTTTTGAGGAGCTCAGGTCTGCTTTCTCATAGGTTGCCCATCTTCTGGGATTTGTCTGATCTTTTTCTCCCGATTAGACTGGGGTTTGGTTTACGGGAGGAGGACCCCAGTGGTAAAGCCCCCTTCTCACCACATCATCTCGGGTGCATGGATCTCAGCGTGACTCCAGGCCTTGCTCACCTGGCTGAGGCATGCTGTCAGGATTCTCTACTGCAGTTACTCTCTCCCCCCACCCGCTTCCCCGTGATGGGTTTCTAACGTGCAGAGATGAATGAATAAATCTCTGTCCTAGGGAGAATGTTCTGAGGAGCGTGTAGATGATACACTGGCTAGAGAGGAAACAATTCCAAAAGCCTCTGGACAAAAACTGTTTGAACTCTGTTGTTGTTTGGATGAGTTTCCCCTGCCCCTTGACAATATCGTTGCCTCCCTTAGGCTTGCCTTCCCGGGCTAGGCTACTTGAGCATCTATGGCAGGAATGGTCGATGTGGGTGGTATAGACCCTTTCCCAAGTACAAGGCAAAGCCAACATTTCTATGGTTTAAAAACAGACGTTGTCTGTGTCAACACAGTGACTTCACTTAGGGAGAACTCAGGAGAGCAACTTTGCATAAATTCAAGACACAACCTCCACGTCTGCATAGCTGCCACTCACTGGAGAAGGGTGCTATGGCTCCTTGAATTGGGGAGGAGAAATGTGAGGATTTAAATAAATGTATCTTTCAGGATTTTTCATTTTGTTAAGTAAAGAAAGAATTAAAAAAAAAAAACTAACACAAGCTACTTTGAGCAAAAATAAATATATACATGCATGGCTTCATGCAATAAATAGTTCAGAGGTACTGGGTTTCGGGTGTGGCTTGTTCCAGAAACTGAAATGACTTCTTGCTCTTTTTCTCTTGGTTTTGCACCCTTCATGGCAGTGCATTCCCGAGCCCCCTCAAGGCTGCATGAGAGACCCCAGGACCTATGTTTCTCTGCCAAGGGGCGGAGTCCTGTGCTCTTCCCTGCCGGGAATGGAGCCCTCCTCAATCTTGGGATCAAGAAGGGGAAAGGTGAATCCCAGAATAAGAAAGAAAATGAATTCTGAGGAGGGAAACGTTGAATGCACACAGTAGTATGACATACTCAAAGCAAACAACCTTAGGGACTGGTTTACTTTTCCTTTGAAAGGACTTTTGACCCAGAGAGGCCCACCACAGTGTGCATTCAGCATCATATTGCCAATCAAGGCACCTCAGCTGAAATCTCAATTGTATAACGATATGCGCTCGCACACCTGCAAGCACCCTCTGTTTCTAAATCTAACCAATGGGAATTATGTCTCCTAACTACCTGACATGGGCTAGGAGAGGATAAAATGAGAAAATGTTTAGGAAAATCTGTTAACTATAAAAGTCCCTTCATAGCTCTAACAAGGTCCTAGAGCAGCGGTTCTCAACCTGTGGGTTGAGACCCCTTTGGTGGTCAAACAACCCTTTCACGGGGGTCGCCTAAGACCATCCTACATATCAGATATTTACATTACAATTCATAACAGTAGCAACATTACAGTTATGAAGTAGCAACGAAAATAATTTTATGGTTGGGTCACAACATGAGGAACTGTATTGAAAGGGCCAGAAGGTTGAGAACCACTGTCCTAGAGTGACTTGTTTCATTTTTTACAACCTGTGTTCAGAGAAGGAACTCTTCCTCCTTAGTAGCTCAGGTATAGCATATCCATGTGAATGTATCAAACAACAGATTTGAGAATACGGTTGCCACATGCCACAACATGATGGATCTCCCACAAAGTTAGGTGAAAGGAAGTGGATACAAGAGAACATACTATATAATTCTATTCATACAAGGCTCAGAAGTAGGCCAAGTTCATCTATGGGGTTAGAAGTGAGGACAATGGCTAACCTTCTGGATGTTAATACCTTGGAAAGGCACAAAGATTTTCTGGAATGCTGGCACTATTGTGATTCTTGTCCTGGGAAGTTGGTGACATGGCTTTGTTCAGTTTTGGAAAATTCATCAAGTGATATTTTCAAGATTTGTTTACTTTTCTCTCTGTATGTGATATCTCCTTTAAAAAGGTTATCCTGAGATTTTTTTTTAATCCTCACCTGAGGCTATTTTTCCATTGATTTTTAGAGACAGTGGAAGAGAGGGAAAGACAGAGAGAAACATCGATGTGAGAGAAACACATGGATTGGTTGCCTCCTGCACACGCCCTGGCCCTGAGCAGGGCTTGGGCCAGAGGAGCCTGCAACCGAGGTACGTGCCCTTGACTAGAATCGAACCCGGGCCCCTTTGATCCACAGGCCAATTGCTCTATCCACGGAGCCAAACCGGCATCCTAAGATTTTTTTTAATGCCATTAAGCATTAATCAAGTTTCAAATTAAAGAGACTGGAAAACAAGGGCGAGTGGGATGAACTTGGGCTTCAGATATTTCTGGACAGGACTAGGCCTCAGAATTTTCTGGCAGGACTGAGAGGTAAGCGTGGAGCCTGGGAGCCTGGGGAAGTGTTAGACATACTTGCCATTTCTCCATTGTCCTCCTTATTCTCTGAAAGGCTACCCCTGGCCAGCTTCACCCGGTGTGTTCCTGCCTGACTCTTGAACATACCTGAGTTCAAAGCCTCTGGAATTGTTAAAATCCTGACCCCAGACCAGCGTCCCAGACCAGCGGCCCTGGGCTGGTTAGTTGGCCTCTCTGTGTTTGTTTCCTCATCCTAACATTATAAAACATTCCCAGGAGACTGTTAAAAACAAACAACAACAAAACAAGAATCAAGTGGCCACTGAATGTCATGCCAGCCACAGAATGTATTCTAAAGAAATGGGAATGATAAGCAGTGGTAACATTATCATAAATAGTAAAAACGTTCAATGAAATAAAACTGACAGTCCCTTGCTGACTCCCAGCCCCTCTCACAGGAACCGCTGCCGAGTTGCTGCTTGTTCGGAGGCCATTGGCCACGTCAGGGTTTCCCTCGACCACGTTTAATAACCAGTTTCCAGATCTGGATATTGGGGGCTGTAAATTTCCCTGGTGACTGTTGCCAATGACAGGGAAGGAAAGACTTGTGTAATTACCACTTGTACTTCCACGAAACACATGCACTCGAGAGCAAGGGTTTGGGACACTAAAGCACCGGCTTCTGCAAATGCAGGAAAGACCTGCTTGGCTTGTATGATAAGAAGTGTGCCCCTGGTGAGGAAAACAGAAAAAGGACTAACAGCGGCCTGGCAGAGCGCCATCGGAAGACTTCGCATTGGACAGGACCATTTCCCCTTTCCTCCCAAATGCCGCACACATCTGGGAGAGGAATGAAGACGTTAGAATCAGCCAGGGGTTGGTTGGGAATCGGTGCCTTTGCCTGTGGCCAAAATCCGTGGCCTTAGTCTTTAGTGTTCCTTGGGTAAGGCAGTTGCCTTTCGTAGTTTATTTTACAGCATGGTTGTTTGCAAATGATGCCATGCTATTCACCAGCCTTCAAACAGGGCAGCTTCATGGGCTCCATGGAAATCTCCCAAGGCAGCAACAAGCTAGGACTTTTGGAAATAGGAAGACACCGTAGCTTCGGTTGGAAATGCTCTAGATAGTCCTTTGCAAGATGTTGGGCTTGGACCCCACACTCTAATTGAAGATGCTTTGGTTTCTGAGCCTGATGTTTTCAGTTTATGAGAACGAAAGTGGAAGTGCGTTACAGAGAAGGAATTGTGTTGCCTTTGGATTCCCCCCAAAGTGCTGATTTTTGGGGAAAGAAGAAAATGGATAAGCTTTAATTCCCGCCCCCTCCCGCCCCCACAGCAGTGTCTGTGTATTAGCAACATAACATCCCTGGCATAGGCTTGAGTTGAGTTTGTTTCTGGAAGGAGCTGTCCACCTCAGCACAGGACCAAGGGGGCTGAGAAAAGGTTGAGCAGGTTAAGCTGTGTGAGGGGACATAATTGGAATTTCTTAGAATGATCTGTTCCAAATCTCCTGGATATGCAGAAACTGGTAAGTCATGGCAGAAGAATTTGCCCACTAGCCTGACTTAACTCGTTGAAGAAACCAGGATTCAACAAGTCCCAAAGTGAGGACTGTGAATTCTTAAGGAACAAGCTCAGAACATGGCACCTGGCATTTCTGAAAGGGTAGATGCCCTCCTACCGAGTTCACGAAATGGGCCTTATTTTCTTTCCAACATTTATATCTCATGTTGCCCCAAACCAGTCAAAATGGATAACGGAGTAGTTGACTTTACACAACCAAAGACTCAGGTGGGCAGAAAGAAATACAATTTTGCTCCAGGTGTTTGGAGGGGCAGAGCCTTTTCCAGAGTTGGAAAAGAAGAATCAGTAGTGGCATTTTGTCCAGGAGACCATGTTTCTGTGCACCTGCCCTTGGAATTGTTAGCGCAGAGCATGGGTGCCTCCAGCTCACCAGGGAGTCTTCTCTTTCCCCAACTTTGGTTCATACAATTCACCTGGTGTCCAAAGCATATAGCTCAAAAGAGCAAAGGGTATTTGACTGAAGAGTGATGGGAAGTGCAAAGGGGAGTAGTTGGATTCCAGATTTTGTGCAGTTCAGAGATAGTGTATGATCATCTTTCCTTAGTCTCAACATCAGAGTAAATGACAAGATGCCCCTAAACCAGTGGTTCTCAACCTTCTGGCCCTTTCAATACAGTTCCTGAATCGTAATGTGAATATCTGATACGCAGGATGGTCTTAGGCGACCCCTGTGAAAGCGTCGTTCGACCGCCAAAGGGGTCGCGACCCACAGGTTGAGAACCGCTTCCCTAAACCTTCTTATGTGCCACAGATTGTCTCTGAAAGAAAGAGAGCAGAAGCAGGAGTTCTTTGTAGAACAACTCACCCTTTCTCCTCCCAAACTGTGCTCATCGGTATGATTACATGTAGCAGAGCTAGGTAAAATGGATACCACATTTGGAGCAAAGAGCTGTATTTTCCTTCAGACAATATTTTGGAAAAATCTGATGTCAGTTTGAACATTGGTATTAAAACACTCCATACAAATTCAGTCCAATGCAGCTGCAGAAATCTCACTGAAAAGCCAGACCTTTTGCACGGAGAGCACCAACCCGGATGGTAGCACGTGGTGGTAACTAGCCAATCAGTCTGTGCATTTGAGTCGAATTTCACAAGATAATTGTTTCGTTTCCAGGTCTGTCTTTAGCTCACCATTTGACCTTGGACTAATTGCTTAATCTCGCTTGGCTTCAGGTCTTCTATCTTGAAAATGGCAATAATAATAACTTCCAACTACCTATCTCATCTGGGTATTGAGTGGATTAATGGGGTCATGTTTGTAAGGTCCTAGAAAATTCTCAAGGGGAATAGTTCCACCACTTTTGCAATTCTGGCCGGGAATGTTGTAGAACCGAAGGAAAGACGGGCTGCACTTAATGTGGTCGTTATTAGAGATGGATGCTCTTTGCTGCCTTGTAACCAAGGAATGGAAACCTTTGGAAGCAGACCTTTCCATGACTGGGTGGTCACAGGCTCTCCTTGGCTGGTGCAATCATCTGGAACTTCTGTGGTGAGCCATCCTCCTCCTCTCAGCAGCCCAGGGAGCTCTGGCAAAGGCTGCATGATCTCATGACCACAGAGAACGAAACATCACCCGGCATGCTCTGCTCCAGTCATACGGAGATGGACTTTTGGGGTAAAATAAACTCGTGTTGAGTTCTGTCTCTGCCAATCCCTGGCTGGGTGACCCTGAGCACACCTCTCCACCGTCCTGTGCTTCAGGGCCTCGGGAGCACGCCCTTCAGGTGCAATGCTTAGCACGTGTCCTGCACAGAGTTGGCTCTCGGGAAACATTACCTGCGTTAACAGTAATTCACGTATTCTCCGGTACCGCGAGGAGTTACAGTGGGTACTAGCCCTTAATCAACCCACTCCTAACGCATCAGACCTTGTGCCTCCCCGGAACCTGGCTCTCTACAGCCGTCCATTAAGAGTGCCCTCATTTTTCCAGCACTTGAGATTTCGGGAGATGGCCAATCCAAAGGAAACCGCTCAGTGTCAGGGATTTATGCAAATTCTCGTGGCAGAGTTTTCTGTCCTTAGTGATCTGGCCCAGTGGCTCTGAAGAGCCGTGGCTCTGAAGAGCCGACCTTCGCTCAGAAGGAAGGACATGCCCAGCCTGATGCTGAGCACTGCAAATGCGTTTTCTCATTTAGTGGCCGCAACAGCCCAGTGAGGCGGGGACTGTTAGGAACCCCTGTGAAGGGCGGTCAGGGAGCCAGGGTTTGGGGAGGTTAAGTTATCCAGGGCCGTGTAGTTGTTAAACAGAGAAGCCAGATCTCAATCCTTGCTCTGATGTCAGAGTCCTGCTCTAACCCAGTGCTGCCCAACATAATGCGAACCACGTATGTCATTTTACATTTGCTAGGCACCATGCAGTGGTTCTCAACCTTCTGGCCCTTTAAGTATAGTTCCTCATGTTGTGGTGACCCCCAACCATAAAATTGTTTTCGTTGCTACTTCATAACTGTCATTTTGCTACTGTTATGAATCGTAATGTAAATATCTGATATGCAGGATGGTCTTAGGCGACCCTTGTGAAGGGGTCTTTTGACCGCCAAAGGGGACACGACCCACAGGTTGAGAACCACTGTATCTAGAGAGTAAAAAGAAGAAGGAGAAATTAATTTCAAGAACACATATTTTTCATCCAGTATATCAAAAATATTATGATTTCAACATAATCAATATAGACATTATTAATGAGATATTTTAGGATCCTTCTCTCTTTTTTTGTCCTAAGGCTTTGACATTCCGTTTATAGTTTGCATTTCTGGCTACATTTTGAGTGCTCAACAGCCATGTGTGGCTCACGCCCCCTGTACTGGACAGCGATGCTCTAACCACTGCACCAGCGCGCCGACTCTTTGAAGATTGTGTCACGCAGGTTTACCCCTGTATTTACTGAAGAAGAAATGAGCAGATTTTCCACTTTTAATGAAGGTAATAAAATGGGAGTTTTAGAAGCACAGCAGGGGTTTTGCATGTTAATTTTTACATTCTCAATTTACCAAACAATTAATTTAACCTTAAAGGATAGCTATTTCCTGAAACATCCTGCTGTTTTAGCTTTTACTTTGTTATATAAATGTGTATATTTATACAAGTTAATGCAGATACATAGCCATGGAATGGATGACTAAGTGAATGAACATATTCACTACCAGGGAAGAGGGAGGGCTCTCAGGCAGGGAAGATGCGTTCGCATCATCAGGGCAAGAACTTCATCTAAGCTTTGCTCGCCTCTGCAGCCTTTCCTGCAGCACAGTGCCAGGCACACGAGCTTGCAGGAAGTATTTTTTGTGGAATAATTCATGAACCCACATTGAAAATCTAGTTATTTAATATTATTTCCTAATGGACATAGTGAATCTAAGGTATTTCCCCCCTCCCCGCCCCCCCGTGAATATTTAGATTTTAAGATCCAAAGTCAACCCTAATGGATTTAATTTATTTAAATTATTTAATTGTGTTTCCAAATGAAACAGCATTGAGAGGCCACAGCATTCTAGAGTCTACTTTTAAAAGGCAGTTGCTGACTTTCTCACTGATAGTCTCCAATATGTGGAAGCCAGATGTCCCATAGATGTAGGAGCAGGTCAGGGGCTGCATCATCCATCACCCAGCTTCGGAGTGTTTTGTCTCCAAGAGAAACCCCTCATATACTCTCTTCCTGGCTTGGACCTCACCAGCATATTCTCCAAGTGCTCCCCAAATCCCTGCTTGATTTGCCAATAGAATCTCCTCCCACTCCACAGCATTCATATGAGTGTTCGCTCCCCATGGTTTCTTCCTGGCCTGACTAGATGCTCTGTCTCACATTAACTGAGGATGATCTCAGATCACATCTCCTTTCATCTCTGGGGGCTGGTCCAAACCCAGCAGGGAACAGGTTATCTGCCACTTAACCCAATGCCCAACTTTGCCTCTTTTACTTAAATATTAATTTTTCTATAACAAGCAAATGCCATACATTATCAATGCAGACTGATTTCACGGAGGACTGGCAAGGATGGTTAATATGGGCCTCACCCAAGGGCTCCAACAAAGCCAGAAGACCAATGTATCATTTCCCCTCCATTGTGGGGCTCTGCTTACTTTTGTTGCCTTCACTTTTAACATTGCTTATACAGTGTGGTCCTTCCCAGTCCCTCACCCAGAAACCCCACATGTACAGCCAACCAGGTTAGTGTCCTCAAAGGAAAATTGGTTTCTCTGTCCTACTATAGCCCAAACAAAAAACTGATCTGTGTCACATGACTCTTCTCTGATTGGACAAGCCTGAGTCACATGCTCTTACTTTGACTCATGGGATGAAGCCAGCCCTACTAAATCACTCCGCCTGTTAGGCGAGTATAGGTGAAACCCCAAAGAATAATTAGGTGCTCCTACCAAAGGCAGGAGAAAACAATGCTGGACATGCAACAGCACTAAGCTTTCAGATGAGGTACCCTGTCTCCAGAGCTGACACAGCCCTGTATCTTCTTTCTTTAATAACAGGCCTGCTTTTCCTCTATTGCTGTGACTCACACACACTCATTGTGTAGCATTAATAAGCACCACGCTGCATCATTATTGCACGTGCCTGGATGTCCTGCTTCATTGTGAGCCCTTGAGAGCAGGAGCCATGACTCACTCATTTCTGCATCTCCATATCTACATAATTCCCGGCACATAGTAGGTAATTGAGGAAAGTTTAACATTAAAAAAGGAAGAAACAGATGAACCACCTGTGACTCAAACTCCTGTCTTGGGAGGACACCATTCAAACACATGTTCACCGTTTTATGGCCCAAGTGAAAATTCTCCATCACAAACAGTGATATTTGGAAGCAAACTGAATGTACCATTATGAGACTGCACAGCTAGGTTCAAAACAAAAAATAAGTAAAAAGATGCCATGTGACCACTGCATCAGGCATATGGCAATATGCAAATGATTCTTCTGAGGCAACCCTTCTCTCTTGCTGAACACTCGTGGGGCTTCTAGGGTGACTAGCCAGCACAGGGAGAAATCTCTAATGTTGAACTTCATTCTGAAGCCCTTTAAGCCCTGTTCTAAACCCACTGAACTAAGAGGCCACAGGCCCAGTGACCTTGAGCCAGCAGCAGTAACATCCAGGATGGTGGACAAAAACGTTTCAGGGGCTTCCATCTCACCCATCTGTGTGGGACTTTCTTGTGAAGCCTGTTCAGGTCTAGCACCCAGTAAGTGCTCAATAATTACCTGTTGACTAAAATGGAAAAGCCAATGCGATCTGGTATATACAATACTAATTTGAGAAATGAATGGGTGTACCATAATGCTTACTTAACGAGTGGTGATGATCCATTATATATGATCCATGGATATTTGTTGAATGAGCAAACAATGAAATGAATGAATGAATGAATGAATGAATGAGTAGCCTATCAGTTAAGTTTACAGGTATTCCTTTTCATGTGCCTTTCCTCCATGTGTGTTAAACTGCTCTTCATTTCCTTTAGCTATAACTCAGTCCCAATAAACAGACTCTTCAAAATTTATGATTTGTTTCTGTTTTCTGTTGTTGAATTTTGAAATAGATGCTGTTATCATATGGATTGAATCCCATTTTAAATAGCAAAGAGATATGTTCAAACATCTTTGAATGGAGCACGCAGAACAAGGAAGGGATGTCGCTTATGTACCGACTAATCTCTGTTATGACATATCTGCATGACTGAGGGGATCACGCTCCTGGGTTGAGAAGGAGAGGGCTGTCCACAAATGACACGTGAGTGGAGCCATCGTGTTCCTGTATATACTCAGTAGATATATGTACCGGCTGCAATAGGTAAATTTAATCCTTTGCCATCACTCACTTCACTTTCCTGAATTCTGTGGTATTTCCCAGGAACGACTGCTTTTCTTCTGGGCTAAGTAGAAACCTTTGCTTAAGTCAAAACCACTTACTTTAAATACATTCAATGACATTGGGATCTTTTGCCCTGGGAGTGTTTCTCATGTTTTTCAAAGTCAATGAAATGTCACTGGACCTTAATGGACACTTACAGAACAGTGAATCAAGGATTTAACTGGGTGGAGGGAAAAAAAAAAAGCCTTTATCCAAAATTCACTGATTTATTGAGACAGGTTTGGGAAATCATAACAGTGTCACTTTACTGAGCATTGATGATTATAGCAGCAAAGTATACAACATTAAAAAAGAATTGGGATTTAATCCTGCTATTTATAATTATCTGTGGTCCCTTTTAAGTAGGCTGGGGCTATTTGCATAGAAGAGTGATATCATATTAGAGTCACTCCAGTTAGAATTCAATACGATGTGAAACTGTTATAATGTCAGAACATTCTCGAAAAGTTTAAAAATGTCATCAGCTTCCTAGTTGTCTTGTGCATGGTTTGGTGTCAGGAAGACCAAGTAATTGACTAGATAGCTAAACTCTGGCCTTTTTATTTGTCTATTATGCATCTCTCTTCGTTAAAATGTTTCTCACTTATTGGTTTGATATTAAAAATTTGGTGTCTCATAGCTGAAATTGACCAGAGGGCTGTTCACATTCTTATTCAGTTTTGAGATGTCACTTTTTCTCTTCTGGCAAGTCCATTGTGCGCTCATTCAAATGTGTTCTCTGGGTTGTCTTTCCAGGTCATCAAGGAAGACTGTTCTTACTTCCTATTTGAAAGGGATAGATTGATCTATTTTAGAATCTTGCTAGAACCCAATATGAACTTTACCCAGCTGTTTTCTAATGACATCTTATTCTTCTGCCAGCTGGTTTCAAAGTATAAGTCTAAAATTTGGGGAAAATATTACAGTTTTCTAGATTCTCTTTCTAGAAAAATGGAACTTAACTACAGATTTTAAAAGCCTGCTCTTACATACCCAAAGGAGATGGCTGTGTAATGGGTTGCTGGGGAACAAAAGTAATTATTGAGAATACCTGATGCAGCTTTCTAAATCCTAGTACACAGATTTAGACACACAATATTGAAAATTGTAAACAATCAATAAAATAGGACAAAATAAAAATTCCAGCATTTTCTTCTATCCCTCAGATAAGAAAGCTTCTTTCATGTAAGTAAAGGGATGTGTGTTCCCCCAAAATGGTAAATCGATGTTCTAAATCTAGCACCTAGATCAGTGATGGTGAACCTTTTGAGCTCGGCGTGTCAGCATTTTGAAAAACCCTAACTTAACTCTGGTGCTGTGTCACATATAGAAATTTTTTGATATTTGCAACCATAGTAAAACAAAGATTTATAGTTTTGATACTTATTTTATATATTTAAATGCCATTTAACAAAGAAAAATCAACCAAAAAATGAGTTCACGTGTCACCTCTGACACACGTGTCATAGATCCGCCATCACTGACCTACATGCCCGGTGGTCCACATAAAATATAGAACATACAAGACTGACCATTTTATAAGAAAAGGTCAGTGAAGGGAAAACAACTTTTCAGAAAAACACAACATGACAAGAGGGGAGAGTAATGGGATACTGTCTTTCTTCAGAGGAAAACTATTTCTCTTATCAGCCTCTGTCCACTTAAGGTAAGCCTTGTGTGGGAGAGGCAGGGGGGAAATGCGGACACATTCTGGGAGCCAGGGAAACACCTTTTAAAAAACTTTTGTCTTTATTTATAGGTAAATAAAGTATGATAGTTAAGTTATTTAGAGTCAAAGTGCCAAAGTTCAAACCCTTGCTTAGCCATTATCTGGCTATGGGCATGATCATTCATTCACTCATTCATTCATTTATTTATTCTGAGCATTTTCTCTGTGCCAGTCATTGGAGGTTATAGCTTTGAACAAGAAAGGTGAAACCCCTGCCATGGAGCTTATGTTTTAGGAGAGGAAAAAGAAAATAAACAAATCTATAGTAATAAAAGCATAATATGCTAATTAGATCGGACAGCCGAGTGACCTTCCAGATGTCCTTCCAGTCAACCTTCTGGACGGAGCTGGGGCTGCAAGGGAAGCCCGGGTCCCAGGTGCCTGCCAGTGGCCAGAAGGAAGCCCAGGATCTTGGTGCCAGAAGGAAGCCAGTGCCAACGCGGGGGGAATAAAGGCCTACTCTTACACAAATTTTGTGCATTGGGCCTCTAGTAAATAAATACACATGCATGCAAATAAGATAATTTTAGATTGGGATGAAAGAAGAGAATCAAACAGAGGCATTGGCAGGGAGAGTGGGGGCTGCATTAAGTTGGTATGTACATTGAGGTGCTGACCCGATGGAGTGAGGGCGCCCAGATCAGAAGAACAGCGTTGCAGGCAGAGGGAGCCGCAGGGGCAGAGGATGCGTTCTGAGGAGCCTTGCAGGCAGGTTGGCTTGTTTGGGCTTTATCTGGTACACTGGGGAGTCCTTGAAGGACGTTAAGCAGAGGAATGATGTGATCTGAGCTGCACGGGGGAGAGAGACCTCTGACCTCATCAGGGCTAGCACTGGAGCACCAGACCAAGTCCTTTTCAGAGAGCAGGGAATGCAAAGGACACTGCCCATACAAGGTCAGAATCCAGGTGGGTGGCTCAGTATGGATGCTGTGGTTCCTGACGGTGGTGCTGGAATGAGAGCAGGGAAGTCATAGCTTCATGGTAAGGCAGTTAGTGAAGTCAGGACAAATCTTTGACAGCCCCACGGAACTGGACTTGAATCAGGCCTTCCTGGTGGGCATTGTGCTTGGTGCTTCCTGGAGTAAATCGGAGCTTTCAAGAAAGACTTTTTCCTCTTTACATCAGTCTTGTGTAGGAGAGGCCAAGGGGAAAGTGTGGGCGCATTTTGGAGCCAGGGAAACACCTTTTACAAAAGAGTTTTGTCTTCGTTCATCTGCATGTATAAAAGCCTAAGAGACTGTCCGACTGGTAGCTATGATGAATACTGACCACCAGGTGGCAGTGCTCAACGTGCAGGCATGGAAACATGGAACAGACTGATGAATCTCAGAGGAAAGCGGGGAGAGGGGAGGGCAGGAAGAGATTAACCAAAGATCTGATATGCATACTAGAGGCCCGGTCATGAATCCTTGCACGTGGCTTGTTTTGGCCCGATCCCCACAGGCCAGGCCGAGGGACCCCACTCATGCACGAATCTGTGCACCGGGCATCTAGTAAGTAGGTAAAGGTAACAGTAGGAGCCTCTGTTACTTAGAGTCAGAGTACCAGCGTTCTAACTCTTGGGTTTGAGCACAGAAACCTTGGGCTTATAGAAACTGCGATCTCTTTGAACCTTTCCTTTTCTCCACATTGTGTGGCTAATAATAGGATTTACCCTATGAAGGAGCAGGCATGAACCACAGCAATGACATCAATGACACGAAGAGTTCACACAGTGGCTGGCCTCCGGGACGTAGTGAGAGCTCAGTAAATGTTCCCAGCCATTCTTATTCGGAAGTAATACTCATTATTATCTCGGCACTGATTGGCCTCATCCTTACCGAATTCTTTCATGCAGACATGGCAGATAATCTTAAACTGCCTCCCACATTTCCCTCCATTTTCCTGGGGCCCCTGCCTCCTCCCTCCTCAGGCAACTCCTTTGTCTCAGGATTTCGCCCAGGACCCAGGGACAATCATGCCTAGTGTTGATGTAACCACAGCAGCTGCTATCATGAGCTGAGGCTGGACCAGGGCCTTCTGAACGTGACCTCAATTGTTAGACCCCTAAATACTCCACCTCACAGATGGGGAAATCAAGGCTTAGACGGGGACGTGACCCTGCTAGGGTCACTCGGTCAGTATGAGGCTGAGCTGGGGTTCAGACTCAATTCCGTTTGACTTTGAAATTAAAACTAAAACTAAAAAAAAAATCCCAGTGTCCATGCAGGCCCTTCCCTTTTCCCTCTCCCCCCCCAAAAAGCACTTGACTATAAAAATAGAGAGGGCTCTGAGTTAGGAGGTCGCCGTGATTAGGCCCAGTGCCAGGAGAGTTTGAGATTTTCAAGGAGCCTCCTTGAGTCAGTGTCCAAAAATGTCCCATAACCACAAGGGAGCCTCTGTACCTCCCAGGCCAGTGGCCGGTGAGAACACAATGTGACCATATTACTTTGACTGTGGCCATGCGGTGGCCAGGAAGCCCCGACCCCCTTCCGGCCTCTTTGTCCCATTTAGTGCTCCATCTGGGGGCCCCTCCCAGGCAGCCTGGCTGGTCTTGACTCTGAGGTGAAGGAGTAAACATTTTGGGACTCTTTATTAGTTTATTTCAGAAGATGGAGCCTGTTTGTCACTGGGGCCCATCCCTCGTTTATGGCCTCCAGCCCTTCTTGACAAATTCTAGTGACTGGAGAGAAAACCCGCTTTCTACAGCGGATCATTAAAACACCACCATAAAACTCAGGGCCGTAAAATATTATTTGCCTGGCATCAAAGGGGGGGTAGATTTTCCCAGAATGTCAACCCCGGCTCTGCTTTCTCCCACTGGGAACGGCGGCACAGGGATGAGATGGTTCATAAATTCCTTATCTTGCACTCTGTTTTGTGAAATAACCCTGTTGGGAGAGCAGCCAAAAATATTGATTTATTTGTTCCACAGACTCAAAAGCGTTTTTAATGAGGGGAGCATGGCGATGCCTTGCCAGTGTGTCTGCAGATGACTCAATCTATGGACATACACCCAAATACACACAAGGTGCGTATGGGGAAAGTGGGGATCCGCGAGCTGGAGATCTGTGGAAGAGAACCTTTGGAAATGGAGAGGAATGGATTCCCCTCCTTCGCACTGTTCGGTGCCCAGCCAAATCAATCGAGACCCATCTTGGAAGGAGCTTTGTAACTGAGCCTGGCTTTCTAGAGTAGCCCTCCCCACTGACTGAAGGGTCAGCGTGGGTTTCCTGTTGGTTCCCCTGGACATTTTTCTCTGGAAATAACCTTCTCTTCCTGGCATGCATTCATTTGGTCATTCAACCAATATTATTGAGCAACTACTGAGTGCCAGGCATGGGGGCTACAGCCATGAAAACACGGCCACAGAACTTACTCCATTCTCACGGTGCCAGCTCAGCACACCCATTATTCATATCATCAGATAAAATTCACAATCCTCCACCTGAAGTCCTCAGGGTCGGTTGATAGGTTTGTCAGGAGTTTGGGGATTTTTTTGGAAAGATAAAATAGGGCATATGATTACTTCGTTTGCAGACAGCCCCCATGAGGTCTGGGGAAGGACCCAGTAATCCAACACTGCTCACATTTCTTCTGTGAACAGTATGAACATTCACGCCAACTCAGATAAATTAAGACTATAAATGGCCTTGTCATGTGAGGTCTAGTTTTGTCACCAAAGGAGTGGCAAAAAAAGCTGTTTTCTGTAGAAGAGCAGGTATTAATCCCGCTGAGTGCCTGACCCACCCTAAGTTCCTCAGGATCATACCGTTTATCTCTCCACATCCCTGATTTTTAAGGTCTTCCTTTGCATTTTCACTGCATCCCTACCCGGTAGGTCATTGCATTTCTGTTTTTCTTTGTTGTGTGACAGGTCATTAGCTTTCTCGGTTTTTGTTTGTTGTTTTGTTATTGTTGTTGTATGTGTTTAAGAGGATTCTGAGGCACCTAGACTAGAGGCTGAATGGCTTGTCCAAGCTTTCCCAGCTAGGAAGTAAGGGAAAGGGGAATGGAACTACAGATGCAGGAAATAAAACTGTTGGGGTTGTGTCTACACAAACAAGCAAAGGCAATTGGAAAGAAACAGAAAATTATCGAGATAATTCAGAATATAGCAATTAATAAAGGTCTGCGATTCGGTAGCCAGTGTTTCTGGGCTGATTGCATGAATGGAGCAAATTCTTACATTAAGGGCCCTTTCCTTCTTGGGAATAGGATCCTCTGAGCGTACTGCCTCCAGGCACTCAGGTGCCAGTGGCTTCGAACCCTCTGGGAGCTGTGTTCTTAACCAATTCCTTTCCTGCCACCTCTCAGTGCCTCCGCCCATGAATTGGGTCCAAGGAGTGGATTTTAGGGGCATCCTCTGGGGTGCCAGCCAGGAGAACCCCAGGTGGCAGTGGCTGGGCAAAACAGAGTGGGGAGAGGGACTGGGGGAGGATGGATTTGCCAGGCACAGACCCCTCTTGGTTAGATCCTTGTCTCCCTTGGGCAGATCTCAGGATAGACTGGAAAACTGGGAAATGCCCACCTGATGGTTAAACAGTGAAGGCCTAGAGAGAATGAGGGGAAAGTGGCCTCAGGAGGTGGAGAGATGTCCCCAGGGGATCTTTGATAACCTTGGGTCCCCTCTTCCCTGGAGAAAGAAAGCCAGCCCCTGGGAACAAGGGCATCCCTTGCAGTTCTTGGAAAGCCCACACTTGACATATTGATGTGCTCAGCAAGGGAGGCCAGAGCTGTGGAGGGGTCCAGTCGGCGGAGACAAGTAAGGAGCAGGAAGGGCCTGCCAGGGGTGTTGCGGGGTCACCAGAATCTCTCCCTGCACAGGCTGGGGTGATCAGCCAGGGGTGGGACTAGGGCAGGAAAGTAGAAAAACAAAACAGCCACCACCCCAAGTACCCCTGGCTATGGATTTTGCCCCTAGGTCAAGTGCAT
>NW_006284347.1:2291659-2293304 GCF_000327345.1 Myotis davidii | reverse complement strand
TGTAAAGAAACAGAAAATTATCGAGATAATTCAGAATATAGCAATTAATAAAGGTCTGCGATTCGGTAGCCAGTGTTTCTGGGCTGATTGCATGAATGGAGCAAATTCTTACATTAAGGGCCCTTTCCTTCTTGGGAATAGGATCCTCTGAGCGTACTGCCTCCAGGCACTCAGGTGCCAGTGGCTTCGAACCCTCTGGGAGCTGTGTTCTTAACCAATTCCTTTCCTGCCACCTCTCAGTGCCTCCGCCCATGAATTGGGTCCAAGGAGTGGATTTTAGGGGCATCCTCTGGGGTGCCAGCCAGGAGAACCCCAGGTGGCAGTGGCTGGGCAAAACAGAGTGGGGAGAGGGACTGGGGGAGGATGGATTTGCCAGGCACAGACCCCTCTTGGTTAGATCCTTGTCTCCCTTGGGCAGATCTCAGGATAGACTGGAAAACTGGGAAATGCCCACCTGATGGTTAAACAGTGAAGGCCTAGAGAGAATGAGGGGAAAGTGGCCTCAGGAGGTGGAGAGATGTCCCCAGGGGATCTTTGATAACCTTGGGTCCCCTCTTCCCTGGAGAAAGAAAGCCAGCCCCTGGGAACAAGGGCATCCCTTGCAGTTCTTGGAAAGCCCACACTTGACATATTGATGTGCTCAGCAAGGGAGGCCAGAGCTGTGGAGGGGTCCAGTCGGCGGAGACAAGTAAGGAGCAGGAAGGGCCTGCCAGGGGTGTTGCGGGGTCACCAGAATCTCTCCCTGCACAGGCTGGGGTGATCAGCCAGGGGGGGGAAGAGGGCAGGAAAGTAGAAAAACAAAACAGCCACCACCCCAAGTACCCCTGTCTGTGTTTTTTGCCTCTGTGTCGTGTGTCTCCCATGTGTGTGTGTGATTTTGGTGTGTGTGTGTGTGTGTGTGTGTGTGTGTGACTTCCACCAGGAATGTCTAGAGAATGGGGAGGATTGAGAACAAGAAGTGCACTCCAGTGTGAGGTATTGTTTGGAGGCCTGAAGGTGGGGGTCACTCATCCACCAACCCTGCCCCGCCTGAGCCCAGGTGCCTGGAAGGATTCACAAGTCCCAGTGCCAGGGACCCAGTTTTGCTGAACTTTGCAGGCTCCTTTCTCACCTTAGGGCACTGAGGAGCTCCACCTGGCAAGACCAGGCATCACATCCGGACGCGCCAGCGTCCTAATTAGATGCTCAATCTCGCTCCCAAGCATCCAAATCTATTGCACTGGGGGAGTTGCAGGATGCGTGTGCCTACCCGATTTTCCAGCCCCACTTCAGTCTCAGGGACCCCACCCTCAAGGGCAAGAATGCAGGGGAAATCCTCCAAGAGGCTCAGTGCCGGGGCAGCAGCCCGCGTGGAAGCGGCCTGGGACAGGCAAGCCAAAGAGTCCGGCCGGGAAGTGGGGACTCAGCCTCCTGCAGGTCCTTGCTTTGGGAAGGAGCGAAGAGAGCGGCTGCAGGCAGACAGTGGCTGCGGAGCGGATCTCTCTCTTCCAGCAGATGCCTGGGGGATGGGGAGCCCGGAGAAGGGGGTTCGAGCAGGGATTGTATCCCGCCCCCTGCACCCCAGCCCGTGGTACGGCTTTAAAATCCTGCGGAGTTTGTCATAGGCCGGTCTCACCACGCATGCGCATACGCAAAAGTTTTTTCT
>NW_006284347.1:2291100-2291433 GCF_000327345.1 Myotis davidii | reverse complement strand
CGCCCCTCCCCAGCCCCACGCCCTCGGTGCCCTCGCTTCGCGTCGCCCTTCGCCCTGGAAAGGCGGGGGAACGAGGGGGATTAACCCGAAGAGAGAAAGAAGGGGGTGGGGAGGGGAGAGCCCGTGTCTCCCCTGGGGCGATCGCCCCCCGAAACCACCGCGCGGCAGAACGTCCGGGGACGACTACCCAGTTGGCGCTCCCTTTTTGCCAAACCCTAAAATGAAAGGACAAAAGTTGGCGCTGACTCTTACAGCTCGGATGGCGACTTGTGCGTTTTCAGCGGCATCTCCCGGAGAAAAAACCGTGCGCGCCTGATTGTTCTGGGGCCCCAA
>NW_006284347.1:2286424-2290988 GCF_000327345.1 Myotis davidii | reverse complement strand
AGAGAGAGTGTGTGTGTGTGTTTGAGTGTGTGTCTGTGTGTACACAGACGTCCGCACACTCGCGGCCCCAGGATCAGCGCCTGGAAGCAGACTTTTCGGCCACAGACTTGGAGAGGAGGAGCTGGAGATCAGGAGGGCGTGAGCCGCCAGGAGTTTGCAGAATCCGTGGTGTGAATGAACTGGGGGCACCTGGGCGCGCACGGATCACCCCCCCCTTTCGCCTCAGGCCATAGTTGAGTAGTGGGGCATTTTTTTTCACCCTCTTGTGAAGAATTTTTTTTATTATTTGTTGTAAAGTCTTTTGCACAATCACGCCCACATTTGGGGTTGGAAAGCCCTAATTACCGCCGTCGCTGATGGACGTTGGAGAGGGAGCGCCTCGCCGCGGAACAGTCGCCTGCGCGCCCTCGCCGGACCCGCGGCTCCCTTGTTGCGCCCCGGCCCGGCTCAGTCTCTGCTGCGGGTCGCGGGGCTTCCGCGCCCCCTCGGATCCCGGGCACATCCCAGCGCCGCTCAGACTCGGGCCCCCAGACCCGGGCTCCAGGAACCGCTTCGGCTCCGATTCCCTGCGCCTGCGGGACGCGCCCAGTGGGAGCCCGCAGCTCTGCGTCGGATCGTCCCCCCAGGCTTAACCGGCCGCTCCGCTTGGATTCCTCTGCTGCCCTTGCTCTGGTGGCGACTTCCTCTTCGGGCCCCCTCCCCCTCACCATGAAGGTAGGTGTTCTTTGCTCCTCCGACGCTCGCCACTTTTTTTTTTTACCTTTACTTTTTTTTCTTATTGAAGTTAACTGAATCCCCCTCCTCCCCAACCCCCACTATCCCTTCCTCCATTTCTCCTTTCGCCTCGAGAGAATGGAACTCCCGCGGGGCTGGCAGGGACCCCTACCCTTCGCCCCCTACCCCCTGCGCACTACCTCTGTCTCCCTGAGACCTCTTCTTGTCTCACCAAACGTTCTGTAAGCCTTTTCGACTTTGGAGAAAGGGTTTCTAAGAGCCAAGGCAGAAAAACAGTGCGGTTCACAGACGACTTGACTCCCCTTTGGCCCTGAGAAACTCGAGTGTACTTACTATGTATATTTCAGTAACAGGATAATGATTCAATTCAACAAATATTTACCAAGTGCCCACTGCGCGGGCACCGAGGAGGTGTGTGGCCAGGGCTTGGAAAGGGGAAGTGGCCTCCTTGGTTGGGAGACTGGGCAGCCGGACTAGGGGCCAGCTGCTCCAGAGAAGCGCACCCCTCGCCCTCTGTAGCCAGAGAGCTGGCCAGGTTGCAGGCTCGTCCTGACCAGGGAACCCTAGTGCTGCAGGCCCTGTACCTTTAAGAGTGCCTGGCGGGGGGCCAGTGCGCACCCCGGCTTGGGGAGCAGGGTCGCGTTATTAGCATTATTAGCCGCCACTGGGTGAGCTGGGCACTTAGCAGCGGTGCTGGGGGCGGGGAGTCCTGGCGGTGGTGGCTCTAATCCCGTCCGCAGGGAAATCGCGCCCAGGCCCCCTGCGCGGGATCCGCCTCGTCCTTTGGAAACATTTGGGCCTCTGGGTTGGGAGAGCAGGCGGGGGGCAGTTTGTGAACTCTTGTTTGTTTTAATTGTCAGTTGTATGTTAAAGCCGAGTCACACACTCCGAGGGTCACCGAGAGTTCACTTTTAGGAAAAGTTAACATTTCTTCCTGCAATATAACTTGCTATTTTTCAAATAACTTTTCCTCTCTCTGTCCCCCAAGCTTCTATCCTTCCATTTTTGGTGATCTCTCCCATTTTCAGCTTTCCAGAAAATAAGGTTGAAATGGAAATGAGGATGTTTCCTAAAACCAAGCAAATTCTCCCTCCCGAAAAAAAGGTTTTAAAAACCCGCAAACCGGGAGACCCCCGCGGCCTTGTTTTACTTTCTAAACCTAGTCCGGCATGGGGCCCCTTCTCCTCTCTTCTTTCTTTAAATGGACAACTCGCTGTTTGGAAGTCGCTTGTAGCCAGCGGTGCGATCACACCTCCTCAGCCCCTTGCCCGGCCGCCAACGCTCTCTGTGGCTCAGCCAGATGCGGAGATTTAGTTTCTAACAGCCTCTGCCAGGGGAGTTCCGAGAGGGTAATGCTGAGAGCGCGCAGACGATGGAGAGGCAGCGGAATTGTGTGTCCTGCGTGTGTGGGTTTGTGTCCTGCGTGTGTGGAAGAAGTAAAAGGTCAGTTGTTCTTGGGTGTACTAGCCTTAGTCCCGCACCGCCCCACAAAGGAGAACCCTCCCTCCCCCCCCGGAAGGCCGACCCAAGACTCTCTGGCCATTTCCCTCCCCTCATTGGAGCGCTCCAGTGCACAAGGGGTTAGCACCGTGCGTCGGGAGCTCAGCTTTTCCCGCAGTCTTTTCTTCCCTGCCGTGCGGTGCCGGCTGCCCCCTGTTGGCCGCCTTGAGGTAGGACACCTCAGATTCAGTTCGGTGGGGCCAGTGGGTTCGCCTCTAGCTCCCACCTCTGGCTGCGCACATTCTATCCCACTCTCTCAGGGGAGGGCCGCTCAGAGGCCCCCAGAGGACCCGTTGCGCTGCGCCGAGACGCCACCGCAATGCGGAAGAGGCCGAGGGCACGACCCAGCAAACGGGGCTTGGGCGAGTGGAGCAAGAGCTGGTACCTCTTCTCCAAGGCGTTGGAACAAGAGCGTTGCCCTCTAGGAGGCCTCGGGTCTGGTCTTGGCGCTCTCACCAATTTTCTCTGTAATCAAGGACAAGTGTTGCTTTCTCTGGTCCTCAGTTTCTTGTCTATTAAAAAGTGCAGTTGAAACTGCCTCTGAAGAGAGGTTGCTGGGGCTTGAACTGATGCTTAATTTTCTTTCTCCTTCCACCGGACTCTGCTCTTCCTCTGGATAAAGTTGAGAGCCCGTGCTGAGAGTTAGACATTTCGTGTGAGAAGGTAGGAGTGGTGTGTGTGTGTGTGTGTGTGGGGGGGGGTCTGGAGAGCCTTGTCCCAGGGGTGGACGACTGAAGGCCTGGAACAGACAGAACTAGACTTGGCTACGATACCTCCCTTGGAGACCCCTTGCTACTGGACCTGCTGTTGGTTTTGAGTCAGGGCGATCACAGGCTGCTCATGTTCCTTGCAATGATTTGGGCTCTGAAAGTTCCCTACATCCTCTCTCTCCCCACCCCATCCCGCCACAGCGCTGTGGATACGTCCCGGCAACGCTGGGCGGCCGCAGCGCCCCCCCCCCTCCCCAGGCTAGAGGCATAGGGGGTGCTGGCTCCTTGTTTGCTCCCCCAAAGCGGACCTCCTATCAGCCTTGACCGGCTCATCCTCCCCTCCCCTCCCACTTCTCTTGGCGTTCCTGAAGCAGGACAGCCCAACACAACAATCGAGTTTTCCTCCCGCAGTTTTCTCCATCTTTCTCCTTGCTTCGGGGAGAGATCACAGTGGGGAAAATACGTTTTATTTCCCACCAAGAACTGTGATTCTTGGAGTTTCCTACCCCTTTCGACACCGTGAGTCCAGGTCAAACTCACTTCCTCCAAGTTGGTCTCCCTCATCATTTCCACTTCCAGAGACTTTTATTGGGGAGGGGGGTGGGGGGGGACCGGGACGCAAAGAGCCTGGTGGAAGGGGATGCCCAAACTGAGTGAGGCAGCACCGGTGGCCCAGGGTCCGGGATATTTGCCCTGCCTTTGTGGAACTTTCTTTTTAGGGGCGGCGGGCGGAGGACTCTCGGAGGTTTGCGAGTGCGTCGCAGTGCTTTCCGAGGCATGCGAACCTTTTCCAAACAGCTTGCTGGTTTCCTCTCTCTTACCTCCTATCACTCCACGCCCGCAACCCAGTTGAAAAGAAGGGTTAGGGACACCTTTCATCTAATGCGAAAGCTTTGGAGGAGAGACAGAATAAGCAGCCGCTACAATTCGCTGCTCTGGGCTGGAAACAAGGGAGCACTGACGTTCTCACCCCCAACCTCCCCCCTCCCCTGCGCTAGAAACTCTCAAATGCACCCTCCTTCCCACCCCACACAGGGAACAGGTTCCGAAGTCCTCACAAAGTCAGCTTTCCCGGGCCCTGAACGCTTTTGAAAACCTTTAGTCCCTTCTTGGTAAACTTAGCTTCTGCCTAGAAGTTTTGATTTGCCCTCGCTGGGTGTACCAGTCTCCGGAGAGGTCTCCTTTCCTACTGTCTTTTCGGATCAGATCTCTTCGTAAACAAGGCAGGGGTGTTTGCCCAACAGAGTCCATGTATTTCTTAGTGAGTTCGCTGTAGGTTCCTTAAATGTTTCAAACTCGTGGGGCCTTTTCTGGGCTGCTCGGGGGTTTGCTTGGGGAAGAGGGCCAAGGTGTTTCCGGGCAAGCGCGCGGGGTTAAGTGGCGACGCGACTCGCCCGGCTCTCCTGCGGATCCCCTTGGGGATACCTTTGGCTGACCCCCAGGCTGGAGCTGGGGAGACCCGGCTGGCAGACACCCAGTGACCCACTACCAGTTGGCCCCAGCTCTGGGACTAGGTGGACTTTTCTCGGGGTCGTCGGCCGAGAGTGGGTTCGGTTTGTGTGGCTTCCCCTCTAACAAAGAGATCCCCTGTAATCCGCCGAATCTGTTATCAATTTCTC
>NW_006284347.1:2284904-2286387 GCF_000327345.1 Myotis davidii | reverse complement strand
GTGCGCGTGGCCAGCAGCGACCAGCGCCGCCGTCTGGGACGCACATCGGAGCCGGTGTATCGGTGCACGCGTGTGAGTGTGTGCGAGTGCGTGAGTGTGATCGTGCAGGAGTGTACGCGCGCGCGGCCTCGGCCGCCTATGGGGAGAGTCGGCTTTGCAGCAGGGGCCGCGCGCGAAGGCAGACCTCGCAGCCCACCCCCCTCCCCTGGAGGAAACTTGACACTTCGGGCAGCGGGCGGGGGTGGGGAGGGAGCCGAAGGCTTCTCTCCGCGGCTGGGGAAACCCCAGGTTTCTATTCTCTGGGATGCTCCCCCAGCTCCAAGGCGTTTGGAGGACTAGTGTGCCACGGGCGCTGGAGCCCTGGTTAGCGGGCACCGGGCACACATAAGCATTTCCTCTCGAAGAAGCCCCGAGGTGTCTCGGCCGGAGGGGCGGCTGGCCAGGAAAAGCCGTGGCAAGCTTCTGAGCCCCTTCGTGTTTCCTAAGCTGCCTAGGTCCCCTCAGTCCCTTCTGTCGCCTGGAAGAGGCTCACCCGTCCTTTCCTGAGGAAGGGGGTCCCTGGGGAGCTGCGGGAGGCGCAGCGCGTCGGGGTTAAACTGGTCAGAGATGTAAAAGGGGATTTTGGAAACCTGCTCCTCCCTCCCGCAGTCGCCACCGCTTTGCTCCGCTGCCGCCTGCAGGTGGAGAAGTCACCCGTGGGGAGGAAGGGCAGCGGGAGCTTCCGAGGCCGCCCCTGCCCCGACATTCTTGACGACTGGAACTTTCGCCGCCAGGCCCTCTGCGCCCTGGAACCCGGGGTCTCCGGTCTCCGCCGCGGCGCCCGAGCCTGCGCATCTCTGGCCCCGTCGGGGGGCTCGCTGGAACCAGCTCCGGCCTCAATCTGCACCCTCACCGTTCAGAACTGACCCAACCGAGTCTTAATTGGGCTAGAGGGGGGTGTGGGCCGGGGGCGGTGTTCCAAGGCCAGGCTCAAGGTGCCTCGATGGCGAAGCGGCAGACAACTCCGACCAGGACCAAAGGAAACTGGAGTCCCCCTTGGCTTCCTTTCCCCCGGCTCCTAGGCAGCTGCCAGGAGTGGGGACGGGAGGGTCGGCGGGAGAGTGAAAAAGAATTTGGAGGAGGATGGTGGGGAGAGCAGGGCAGGGGTCCCGTCCGAGTACGACGGGACCCAGATCCCTCCTTTCTGGTGCCATCCTTTCGCTAGAGCACGCCGAGTCCGAGGGAGCGCCCTGTTTTCTGGATTCCTTGGTTGGGAGAGCAGATCTCTCTCCCTGTCTCCATTGATTCCTGCGCCCCCCAGCTCCTTTCTCCAGCTCCAATCTGGCTGAGGAGCGTCCTAAGGAAAACCAGGCTGCCCTCCCCCCTCTGGAAGTGGCTTCGCCCAAAGCGGCCCGTAAACTGATTATGAAACATACGATGTTAATTCAGAGCCGCATTTCCCAGCTGGGCACTTTCTCGCGCGCCGCTCCCCCGGGCCTCGCCC
>NW_006284347.1:2279177-2284769 GCF_000327345.1 Myotis davidii | reverse complement strand
GGTCCCAAGTGAATTCCCACGGAGGGACCTAGCACTGTGCGAACTAGAGGGGAGCGAGGGGGTGCGGGACACGAGCGAGCAGGAAGGAGGCAGCGCCTGGCACCCGGGCTTTGACTCCACAGCCTTGAGACATGTTTGTAATCGCTGGCGTGCCCCGCGTGCAGGATCCCAGAGAAATCAGATTTCCTGGTGAGGTTGCGTGGGTGGATTAATTTGGAAAAAGAAACTGCCTATATCTTCTCATCAAACAACTCACGGAGGAGAAGCGCAGCCCATCGACAGTAGACCTGAGAGACCGGATGCTTCCGTTGTTTAAACTTGTGTGCTGGGAGATTATCTGAGAGGCAATAAACATCTGCTCCTTTCTTCCCTCTCCAGAAGTCCACTGGAATATTAAGCCCAGGAGTTGCTTTGGGGACGGCTGGGAGTGCCATGTCTTCCAAGTTCTTCCTAATGGCTTTGGCCATATTTTTCTCCTTCGCCCAGGTTGTAATAGAAGCCAATTCTTGGTGGTAAGTTCATTCTATGTGCATATATATTATTTTTTAAAAGATACATTTGTAGGATGCTGTGATATTTAAAGCTAAATCACGAGTTTGGGTGCATTTATCTAATACACATATAATACATTTTTTTATTTGCATGTATTTTTAAGTAAGAACTTTCTTTTTCAGTTGCTAATATTGGTAAGCTTATCTAGAGCTCCATTGGGAATCAGAGCTTATAAAGCTAGGCCTATTTCTGTGAGGCCCTTGTTCAGATGTATGCTCGTAGCACATCATATCCTAGAAGGGAACCAAAAGTCACTTCTCTAATCACCGAAAGCCTATCTATAAATTTTACGTTTTGCCACCTCTAGGTAGTAAAAGTGAGTTCCAACTTTTATTTTTCTGTCACTTGAGGTTATTAACCTTCAGGGTCTACTGTAGGGAGAGTTCTAGGAAGACCACTGAACTTCAAGTCGAGAAGTATTTGGGCTCAAAATTCGGTCAAGAAAAGGTGAACTTGAAGTGGTCCAATGGCCCTGACTGAGAGGGTTTCTTTCTGGCAGGGCCCTGGAAGATAGGCTGCAGTATATCCAGAGGATTATTTTTGACGGCGTTCTGGATATTTTTCCCTGTGAATGAGCAGTGTTTTTCTGACTGTCAAACATGACTGCTGTTCACTGGATACCCTGTCTTGGGTCCTTCACAATCATATATAAGGAGCCCTTTTAAGCTGTCCAGAGCATGGTGAAGTTTCTCCCGTCTACATACTTGTCCCACTGTTCTTCCATCAGTCAAAAGGAGCTGCTATCTGCCACCCGTGTCTAATTGTGTCTACTTTCCTCGGCAATCATACAATTTTTCAAGGCAGATCGGTCCAATTTGTGGGGCAAAGTGAGTCACTTTCTCTAAAGTCAGAGATTTGTCCCGAAACGGCTGTGTACCTCTTTTCTGAGTGGGTTTTGGAAATACTGGATCAGGTATATGGCCGGGGTAGGGGCAAGGAAGGGAGTTAAAAACTCTGAGGGGCCAGATGGCGGGATGGGGACTACACAATACCTCCGTTTTCTGAGTGGAGCTGAAACAGAGGAGTTTTATGAAACCCTTCTCATACTTTGTCATGAGGACAAGCAGGAGAGAAAAGCATCTGTGTGCTTAGAACTATGTCTTGCTGACATGCTTTCTGGGGGCCACCTCCAGAGTTCACGTAAATCTTAAAGGCACATCTCCCCCCCCCACCCCTTTCCAGGTCGCTAGGTATGAATAACCCTGTTCAGATGTCAGAAGTATATATCATAGGAGCACAGCCTCTCTGCAGCCAGCTGGCAGGACTCTCTCAAGGACAGAAGAAACTCTGCCACTTGTACCAGGACCACATGCAGTACATTGGTGAAGGCGCGAAGACGGGCATCAAAGAATGCCAGTATCAGTTCCGGCATCGGCGATGGAACTGCAGCACTGTGGATAACACCTCCGTGTTTGGCAGGGTTATGCAGATAGGTAGGAGACCACTTAACATATTTTATATATATATAAACTTTTCTCCTAGAAAAAGTCCTTAGTGGTTACTGACCAGCCTGATCCCCAGGGAATCTTCCTGCAGAATAGTGGCTTGGGGATGTGTGTCCTTATTGCTACCTGTGTTAATTCCTGTTCCCACACTCCTTTTTTACCTTCTGGATTTACTTCACCCAATCAGGAGGGGAGCATCTAAGACGCCATTATTTTTTCTGAATGTGTAATTTTTTTTAAGAAACATTTTGGTTACAATAG
The DNA here is from genome assembly GCF_000327345.1 of Myotis davidii. Lineage (NCBI taxonomy): Eukaryota > Metazoa > Chordata > Mammalia > Chiroptera > Vespertilionidae > Myotis > Myotis davidii. Next base: position 2,282,511 of record NW_006284347.1, on the reverse strand, counting down.
AAGCAGCACCCTTATTTTGGTTTCTCAAAAGTAGAGGAGGAAAGCTGAGTCAGTGATACTCTTTTAAGCTCCAAAACTCTTTTAACTGTTAACGGTTTTCTAACTTAAGCCACAATTCAAATGGCCCAAGCAGCAAACTAAATATTGTCGTCTTTCAGAATGCTGGGTGTGTTGGAAATGAATCACTTTCTAATTTTCCTAATATAGATAGTCCCTGAGGCTATAGAGATCTATATGTTAAAAGCTTTCTTTTTAGTTCCTGAAAGAATTTTAATTAGAAATGGTCCAATTTACATTTGCGATTTTGGCAATTGATATAAAAGCACATCCTTCATTCAGACCTCAACCTAGCAACTTAAAAGAAAAAGTTTAATTGTATCACTCACAATCTAATTCTTTCTTTTAAATATGTTGTTGAACTTGTTGTTCTATTCAGGGAGGAGATGGCATTAAAACTGGACAAAAGGCAAAGAATTTGACACATCAGTTTACCTCTGGTTTGGTTTGATAGCACAGGGCAGTATCTGACAGACTAGGTCCTGTGTGCGTTTTCTAGTGTGACTATTTTAGGTCTCTTTCCTTTTATGCAAAACAAGCCCTTATAGTTAATATGGCTGCAGTAACTCCTAAAATAAGAAGCAATTTATCAAAGCAATTAACTGTTTATACTGACCGAAGATAAAACGTTGGCTTAATATCCATCACGGATGGATAAAATGCTTTTTAAAAAACCTCCTGAAAAGTGCATTCATTGAGAACAAAAAAGAGTTGTCAGTGGATGTTTGAGCCAAGCGGCTTCATAAACTAAAATAATACAGGTCTGGAAGCCAGTCCTCTAACTGAATGGGAAAATGGTCTGAAGTCCCGGTCTGCAAAGTTTCTTAGGGCTTTGTCCTTCCTGTTAATGATTAAAATGTGCTAATGTATATGCTGGATCAGGAGCCAGGAGTTCAGCCTCAGGAACACAGTAGTTTTCCCTGAATATAGGCTGCCTTATGTAGGTAACAGGGGGTGTGGTGGAGATTCAACTCCCTTGCATTTTGATATTGTGAGTGAACTAAACACTTCCATTCAAAGTTCTTTCAGAATGGCTATTGTCAGCCTTCGCCCCGGCCTTTGCTTACAGAGTGCCCCTAAACTGCCTTCCTCTCAAGCTGTGGGGCCACTTTTTCACAAGAATATGAGTTAGCAAAAAAATCACACACCTCTGATGGTAACCAGAAAGGAAAACAGCAGTGGGAACTGTTTTTCTGTGTAGTCACTGGAACACAGCTTTGATTTAAGATCCTCTTCTTGTCTTTCTATGTAGCTTGTTTTGGGCCAGAATGTTCAGAATAAGCTATCATTTGCTAAGTGGATTTGAGTTCTGCTGGAGATTTATTTAAAATGTGGTCCAAGATTCAAAGAGCCTGCTTCCTCGGGGAACAAGCAGAACCCTGTACAAAGGCCTATATTTAATTGTCCCTTGCAAGTACGCTTGCTGGTCCTCAGCTGTGTGGTACTGTCTGTCTGGTCCATGGGAAGTGGGTGGGACAGCCTCTGAGATGGGATCTCCGAGTCAGCTGCTGTTCTGGGAAGATGCCTTGTCTCCCTTGCCAACAGTTCCTCAGGTGCCTGGGGTCTCAGGGCAGAAAGCTGCTGCTGGGTGGCTTGTGTTACAGCACCAACAGGTCTCTCTCTCTCTCTTCTCTCTTCTCTCTCTCTCTCATTTAAAATACATTTGGAGAGAAGAAAAACCAGAGTAGCTTTAGGTGGAAGAGGAACATGGACCCAACCCCATCAGTGGGAAAGTGACTTAGTTTTCACTTTTCCATTTCAGGGTACCTTGGGAGGGAAAGTTCAGAGCACCTTTAAGAATGAAAGGGGTGTGTGTGTGTGTGTGTGTGTGTTTGCCTGCTCCAAAGCACTTGGGACATCAGGGACATGGAGAGCAATTCTTGTCCGTGAGAATCTGACCCTGAGATGGGGCCAGTGTCTGAGAAACTCGGGGCTGCCACTTCCAGCCCCCTCCTCAGCTCATTTTTCTAGGGTACCAATGGCCTCGGAGGCACTGTACACAATCGCCTGGTGATGGGCCCACTCTTCATTTGGGAAACTTCCTCATTTTTCATCATGCTACCCTTTCTTCCAGCCTTTGTCTCCCTCTCTGCTTTGTTTCCATGCTGTGAAAGGATATGTCAGGAAGGCACCATTTTTAAGGCGTGTGAGGATGGGAGAGGGTGTAGGTTCTCAGGGAGGGAGAGCCAGGAGGGGCAGCAGTATTCCATCCAGGAAGACTGTAGCCGCAGGCTATTAGCCAAAGAGCCCCTTTCAAACCCAGGTTTCCCTGCAGTGACCACTTAGCTCAGACTTCTACCAGGTTCGTATTCTGGGGCAGAAAAGGAAATGCTCCAGATAGACTTGTGAAACAAGCAGCATGATTGTGTTTGGTATGAAAGACCTTTTATGCTTTGTACACTCACAAGACAGGGTCTGATTTTCCGTATCTCTGAAGGATTGTTTATCTCCTCTTCCTCTAGCTACCTCTTTATTCCACAAGCCTCCCAGCCAGGGCCACAGCATTTTCTGTATTATGTGTTCATCCTTAAATAACTCCCTAGAATCTATCTTCCCTCCTCATTTCTCTCCACTCCCTCCCATGTTCTCTGCCTCACTAACTCCAGCAAGATAGATGTCACACCACACAGGAACTTTCGGGATCCTCCTGCCAACCACCAGCACACGCCTCAAGTTATTCATTTTTAAAATGTGGGAGGGAAGGTCTGTAGTAAATGGGAACCATGGCCATTCCTGGAAGGGGTGGGGGTGGGGCCAGCAATGGCCATGGATGGAGTTGGAGCAGACCTCCAAGGAAAAGGATGGGTCCTTGAATGGGCACAGGCATCCCCCTGCAGAAGGTTGGGGCTGAGTTGTATCGCCACCCCCCTCTGCTCCCCACAAAACACTGTTAGCAAGCACTTGCCATGCAGGAGAAACTGATTCTGGTACAGGGATTATAGGGTTGGAAGGGGCTCCCCCCAGGTTTCTAATTGAGGAAAGTGAGCCCCCCTCATCTTACCCCCAGACCCAGCTTCAGCTGGCCTGGTGTTAACCCTGTCTCCCTCATAGTACAGATTTTTATTAAGTGGCTCCTGTTATGTGTAGAAATGTCTTCACGTACAAGTGGAGGTGAAGGCAGTCTGTGATGACCTCCATTTTTCTCCTGAGACACAGGGCCCCTGTTTTACAGGGGGAAAGTCTTTGCAAGCTTTAGGGGCGGGGAAACCTGTTTCTGCCCTCAGGTTCGTATATTCTTTACAAGTCTTGGGTAGAAGAAACTTTTTTTTTTCTTTTT
>NW_006284347.1:2262516-2263078 GCF_000327345.1 Myotis davidii | reverse complement strand
GAGTCTCAGGGCAGAAAGCTGCTGCTGGGTGGCTTGTGTTACAGCACCAACAGGTCTCTCTCTCTCTCTCTCTCTCTCTCTCTCTCTCTCATTTAAAATACATTTGGAGAGAAGAAAAACCAGAGTAGCTTTAGGTGGAAGAGGAACATGGACCCAACCCCATCAGTGGGAAAGTGACTTAGTTTTCACTTTTCCATTTCAGGGTACCTTGGGAGGGAAAGTTCAGAGCACCTTTAAGAATGAAAGGGGTGTGTGTGTGTGTGTGTGTGTGTTTGCCTGCTCCAAAGCACTTGGGACATCAGGGACATGGAGAGCAATTCTTGTCCGTGAGAATCTGACCCTGAGATGGGGCCAGTGTCTGAGAAACTCGGGGCTGCCACTTCCAGCCCCCTCCTCAGCTCATTTTTCTAGGGTACCAATGGCCTCGGAGGCACTGTACACAATCGCCTGGTGATGGGCCCACTCTTCATTTGGGAAACTTCCTCATTTTTCATCATGCTACCCTTTCTTCCAGCCTTTGTCTCCCTCTCTGCTTTGTTTCCATGCTGTGAAAGGATATTTC
>NW_006284347.1:2260851-2262002 GCF_000327345.1 Myotis davidii | reverse complement strand
GCCTCCCCCCAGGTTTCTAATTGAGGAAAGTGAGCCCCCCTCATCTTACCCCCAGACCCAGCTTCAGCTGGCCTGGTGTTAACCCTGTCTCCCTCATAGTACAGATTTTTATTAAGTGGCTCCTGTTATGTGTAGAAATGTCTTCACGTACAAGTGGAGGTGAAGGCAGTCTGTGATGACCTCCGTTTTTCTCCTGAGACACAGGGCCCCTGTTTTACAGGGGGAAAGTCTTTGCAAGCTTTAGGGGCGGGGGAACCTGTTTCTGCCCTCAGGTTCGTATATTCTTTACAAGTCTTGGGTAGAAGAAGCTTTTTTTGCCTTTTCCCTTGAGATTGTGCTTTGGCCTTCTTGCTGTCATTCTCACACTGAGGCATGTGCTGTCAGGGAGTTGCAGAAGTGGCCCTGAAGCCCAGCAGGCTGTTTTCACAGTAGACACTCCCCTAGAATGGGCAGTGTCAGTCGGGTCAGCTTGGCATTGAAAAAGAAGCGGCTCATTTATAACTGTCTAGGGATCGGGTTAGAAAATGTCCATTGGGAAAGTCTAGAACCTCATCCGGAGACACACTCAGTGCCGCATGAGGACCAGGCAACAAGCAGCAGCAGGAGGGGAAGTGAGCTAGAACCAGCGTGGCCACAGTGTGGCTGCTGCAGTGGCTGCCACGCACTGTGGCCTCACACTTTCCGAGGCTCCACGCCTGGCAACTGCTAGGCGCCTGCATGTGAGAATAATACAAACATTAACATGTATGTAAGGAAGTCTACCCAGATTCTGAGTTTCCCCTCAATGACTTCTTTCTTGTGCATTTTTGGAAATGAGAAGTTTCCAATATTTTAAAAAAGAGTTGGAGAGAAAATCGGGTCAGCACTGTCTAGAATCCTGCCTTTGGCTCTGAAAGGCAAGAGCGCAGGTATCAGGGATGTGCCAGTCCTTTGTTATTTGTTGCTGCTGCATTACTTGTTATTTGTTATTATTTGGGGGAAATCACGGGGGGAGGGGGGGGCGGCGCCTGAGAGTATGTTCGGGATGGGGCCCTCCGTGGTCCCTGTCCAGGGGCAGCACGTGTGCGAGCATCTCCACCGCATCCCCGCCCACATCCTCCGGGGCCAGGGGCTGCGGCGAGTGGGGCTCCCCGCGCAGCGCCCGGTGACCC
>NW_006284347.1:2257378-2260823 GCF_000327345.1 Myotis davidii | reverse complement strand
GGCGACAACATTGACTACGGCTACCGCTTCGCCAAGGAGTTCGTGGACGCGCGCGAGCGGGAGCGCATCCACGCCAAAGGCTCCTACGAGAGCGCGCGCATCCTCATGAACCTGCACAACAACGAGGCCGGCCGCAGGGTGAGTGCCCCGTGGCGTGCATGCTGCTTCCCTTTGTCTCCCCCACAACCCAGCCGGCCTCTTCCGGCCTCTCTTCCCCTCCCTCTGCCTCTCTCTATAGGTTCCTGTCTCTTTGTCTCTCTGCATCTCTGTCTCCCTCTTTCTGTCTCCAACCCCCTTTCTTTCTTTTCTGCTCTCCTTCCCTCTCTCCCTGTTTGTCTTTTTTTCTCTTCCCTTCCTCCTGCTCTCTCCCACTCCTCCACCCCCACCCCAAGACCTCAAGCCTCTGGGAGAGGGGCATACACCCCAGAAAGGCCTCCTGGGGGTCAGTGTACCTCCAGCCAAGGTGCTTCTGCAGGAGCCTGACAGAGCTTTCTCTGCCCCTTTAATTAGTCCCCAGTGCGATTGGCCCGCCCAGCTTGGAAGTAAAAAAGTTAGCAACGTTTGCCCCCCTCCCTGGAACAGGTCTGTGGCTGGGCTGAACTTTGGGAGAGTGAGTTCTTTATCCAGTATGTGCCTAGTTGAGAAACCCTCACCCCAGTCTCCAGGATTTACCTTTCTCTTCCCTGTGCCAAGCTTGATGCACTGAAGGCTTTTCTTAAAAAAAAAAAAATAAAGAAAGAGAAAAAGAAAAGAGAGAGAGCTTTATAGGAAAACTACAGCATTTTTTAGTCTGACCATCAGCCCAATTGTGGGTGCCTCTGGAGGGATGAGAGAGCCACTCAGAAGTGCCCAGAGGGGACCAAATCTGCAGGCCCTCCTGAGTGTCCCCATTCTGCTCCCTCCTTCCACAATAGTTAAAAGGACCCCCTTTCCCTGCAGGGAAGCACATGGCACTTTATGGCTGCTCTAAAATGAAGGGGTGAAAACTTTTCTTTGGCAGCATTGAAAACTAGGGTCATTATTTTTTCACAGAGCCCCTGGGAAAGGTAGGTGCCAGGGACTTTCTGGTCAGAGATTTCACCCTTCTGTATTTTGGGGTGAGGAGAAGGGAAGATAATCACAAAGTCAAATATCCAGAACTAGAAGGAGTCTTAGAACCCTCTGGCTACACACTCCCATTTTAAAGATTCGGAAACTGAGGCCTAGAGAAGCACTTCATGGCTGTGGAAGAGAATTAATGGAGTGAGATGTAAACCAGGTGCTTTTTTTTTTTTTTTAATAAACTCATGCATCAGAGCTTAGGGATGAAGGGATATAGCTTTTGGAAACAGCAAAATCTAAAATCCAGTTCTGTCTGTATCTTTCTGTTTCTGAGCCTCAGTTTCCGCATTTCCACATCTGTTACATGGCCATGGCATTACCTTGAAATTATCTTGAGACTAACAGGGATCATATAGTAGGTTGAACCATGTGAAATACCAATATGTGACTATTTCTTACCTACAAAACAACAACTTCCTATGGTTCCATCAAAGGTCTTCCTTTAGTATTGGCCAATAGTAAACGATAAATGATAATTACTAAACTTTAGGAAACAGAAGATATAGACCATTGCAGCTATCCTACCTTCTCGGATTTGATGCCAAACATTTGGTGGTGGAGGGGAAGGACTGAACTCTGCACATTTGTGCCTGTGCTGCCCTGAGGGGTCAGATAATTGCTCCAGAGGGAGTGTGGCCTCTCCTGCCTCAGGTTGTCTACCATAGGGCGTCTGAACTGTCTCTCCCCAGGATGGCACACCCAAGGCTGTGCAATGGGCATGTCAACCCTGCTCTCTCTGGCAGCCCAGAGACCTTGCTCTTGTGCGCATCAGAGACACACGCCTTTACTCTCTGGTGCAGTGGCCCAGCGCCTCAGACAGGACATGCCCTTGGGACAGAGATGTGGCTGCTGCTCTGGGCCCACTCTGCCCATATTCGGTGCTTTCATCCATCTTTGAAGATTTCCTACACTTCTCTCATGTAGAAAAGTCATCAGGGGCTTAGCAACCAAGGAGAACAGGTCAAGGGATTTCCAAGTGAAGGGAGGGAATTTTGCAGAATTGGAGAAGTACCTTTAATATTATAATTTCATTTAACATCTGCTTTTTTTTAATATTGAAGGATTCTCCCCATAAGTTTTCTAATTCGAGCAGTGAGCTGAGCGTGTATCCTGGCAGATGAGGTTACATAGAAGACAGTTTTTCTCCAGGCTGGTGGGGGTGGGGCAGGGAAGTTGGACACTGTGCCAGGAAATCCCATTAGCATCTCCTCGGGACATAGCTTTTTATTTTCCTCAGGGGGGAGTGAAGGTTAAATATGTTTGCAAAACCCTTCCTCAGACTAGCTGTGCCTGAAACTCTTTATGCCAAGGGAACACACTTGGGCCCCCTTTTTAAGAAAGCCCCTGCAGAACCCCTGGAGGAAGGTCGTGGCTATGCTGGGTGGAAGCAGCCTTCTAACTGACTCCAGCCTCCAGGTTCCTGCCAACAGCACTCGGACTCTGGAGGGTAACCGGCCCAGGCCCTGTGGGCCATCAGGGCTGTAAATAGGCAGCCGCCACCTCCCGGACTCTGGGCACAGTGCTCTGAGGCCAGACCCGAGGCCCAGGTGATTGGGAAGGGCCCAGATGCCATGCCCTTGTCACCCTGGAGAAAGACCAGAGTTACTGATTCCATCCTGCACGCTAAGTACTTCCAGAGCATCCTCTAATTTATCCCGACGACAGTGCTGTGAGGCTGCCGCCACCACAGTCCCCTACACAGATGGGAAGTGGAGGCTCCGAGAGGGCATGCCTGTAGCTTGAATTCAGAGGCAGAGTCAGGAGAGAATCCAGGTCTGCCTGGTCTAGGTCTGTGCTCTCAGCCTAGGTAGTGGAGGGAGGGGTAGAGATGATTCAGGAAGCAGGCGGGAGAAGATCTGAGATCCAGGCCCAGTTCTCCCACACTCTAGCTGTGTGGCCTGTGCAGGCCACTTTCCTTCTCTGTGCCACTGTGTCACCATGTAAACCAGCCTGTGTGATAACATTGCTGGGAGGATTAAATGAAAGAAAAGAATGTAAAGGCTCTTGATACAGAGCGTGGTACAGAGCAATAATAGTGATAGTGAGTAGAGATCTGGGCCCTGATCCTACCTGGGCTGGACCCCTCCCAGTCTTATCAGTTGGGTACCCACAGGCAAGTCCCTGAGCATGAGCTTGGAGCCCAACTGCCAGGGTTCAAATCCTGGTACCCCTGCTTCCCATTAGTTGGGTAGGTAACTCACCTCTCTGGGCCTCATTTTCCTTCTCTGTGAAATGGGAATGATAATAGCACTTCCCTCATAGGCTGGTTGTGGGGATTAATCCAGGTGGTGCAGGTAAAGAACTGCTCACCAACTCTGGGGAGAACGTTCAGGCTTGTTTGTTG
>NW_006284347.1:2243278-2257328 GCF_000327345.1 Myotis davidii | reverse complement strand
AACTGGAACAAATTTTTCCTGTTCCTATTAAAGAGCTGTGGTTGTTTATTATGATGATGTGTAATAATGAGGGGCTAAGAACATATTTATTTTGGTGACTGTTTAAAGCAGGGTGGGGAACGTCCGGCCCAGGGGCCATATAAGGCCCACGAAATCATTTGGTCTGGCCCTGCGAGGGTTGAGTTAATTAAAAGCCTGACCAAATATAGCAGGCTAATCTTTAAGTTGATAATTTTGTATGGCCTGCGAGTGATGTTATAAATAGCCAAATGGCCCATAGCAGGAAAAAAAAGTTCCCCCACCCGTTTTATTTTTTTATATTTTTTATTTATTCCCGGCCTTCCCGCTGCAGTTTGACAATTGCAACCACATGGATGGAACCGGAGAGCATTATGCTAAGTGAAATAAGCCAGTCAATGAAGGAAAAATACCACATGATCTCACTCATTCATGGATAATAGAGACCCCACCCCAGTTTTAAAGAAAGCAATAAAGACTTCAGGTAGTGGAGAATGAGGAGGAAGTAGCCCAGCCCCTAGTGTAGGGGGGAACGTGGCTCCGTGGGGAGCTTTGTTAACATAGCCCTGCCTGGGCCGGGGCGCCTCCATGCGTTTGTACACTGACTGTCCCATGTCCCCACAGACAGTGTACAACCTGGCCGATGTGGCCTGCAAGTGCCACGGGGTGTCCGGCTCCTGTAGCCTCAAGACGTGCTGGCTGCAGCTGGCCGACTTCCGCAAGGTGGGCGACGCCCTGAAGGAGAAGTATGACAGCGCGGCGGCCATGCGGCTCAACGGCCGGGGCAAGCTGGTGCAGGTGAACAGCCGCTTCAACTCGCCCACCACGCAGGACCTGGTCTACATCGACCCCAGCCCCGATTACTGCGTGCGCAACGAGAGCACGGGCTCGCTGGGCACGCAGGGCCGCCTGTGCAACAAGACGTCCGAGGGCATGGACGGCTGCGAGCTCATGTGCTGCGGCCGCGGCTACGACCAGTTCAAGACCGTGCAGACCGAGCGCTGCCACTGCAAGTTCCACTGGTGCTGCTACGTCAAGTGCAAGAAGTGCACGGAGATCGTGGACCAGTTCGTGTGCAAATAGTGGGCGCCCGCCGCTCGCCTGTCACCCAGCCCCGTTCCCAGGACCCACTTATTTATAGAAAGTACAGTGATTCTTGTTTTTGTTTTTTTAAAATATTGTTTTATTTTCCCCCGAGAATTGCAACCGGAACCATTTTTTTTTCTGTTCCCATCTAAGAACTCTGTGGTTTATTATTAATATTATAATTATTATTTGGCAATAATGGAGGGTGGGAACCAAGAAAATATTTATTTTGTGGATCTTTGAAAAGGTAAGACTTCTTTTGACGGTGGAGGATGAGGGGGGAAATAACACATACCCTGACTGAGTTGTGTGCACATCTAGAGGGTAAAGGAAATACGTTTTCTTTTTGTCAGCTGTGGGGTTGTATAGGACAGGTAGCATCCAGCTGGAATGGGTTGGTCCAAGTCTACACTCCATTTAGCCTCGATGACCAAAATGAATTGTAAATGCTCTGGTGAAAGGTCTTATGAAACAAAAAAAAAATGAGGCCCCCCACCCTTTCTCCAGGGGCTACCAGCCTGAAACATTTTCGAAATGGTAATTTAAAATATAAGAGCGAGAATCTCATTTCCCGCAAAGGAAAAAAAAGTATATCGTGTATCTCATGCTTCTCAAACATTCCATGTGCACATGGTCCCATTCTAACAGCAACTGAAACTTGGGGAGCAGGGAGGAAAGCCTCAGAAAGGAAAAAAAAAAAACTTAAAAACTCCTATATTAAGACTGATTTGAAGCTGTTACAGGAATTAGGTTATCAGATTGGGAAAGCATCCCCGAATGACTCTGGGTTGTAGACTTTTTGTTTGGAGAGGGGTGGGGGCGGTTGGCTTGAATCTAAAGGAAAATATACTGTAATTTTCTTAGGGATACTTGGTTAATAAATGATAATAATCAAAATAATAAATGGATTCCATTCACAGACCTTCCGCCCAAACACCAAGGTAATTGAATGCAGTTCAGCGCTGCACCAGAGCAGAACACCTGATGGCAGGGAAGGAGTGAAACCCGCCCTCCTCCTTGACCCCAGCCCTGGCTGAGCCCTCCTTGCCCCGCTGCTGAGGTGAGGCCAGCCACGTTTCCCAAGGCAGCTCCACCGGGTCCCCTTGGATTGCAGGACAGGAAATGAACCATTAGGAGCTCCACTTGGAAAACAGTTGCTACTTAGGGATTTTTTTCCCCCTAAAACTTGGATTCTGAGGAGCCGTAGTTTATGTTTTAATGACATTACTTGGCTGATGGAGTCCACAGAGAGGTGTTGCAGCGTGTCACTGTTACGATCCTGTGTTTAGACGCTGCACTTGAACTTTTCCTATGACACTGCAGGTGAACCCTACAACTGTTCCTACTGGACCGGAGCAGATGCATGTATGGGGGGAGGGGGGGGCGTGGATGTGCTTTAATGGTGCCTGATATCTCAAAGTCTTTTGTACATAACACACACACACACACACACACACACACACATATATATATACATATATATGTATATATAAAAATATAAATATTATTATATCTCAGTGCAGCCAGTGATTTAGAATTACACTTTCCTCTGGGGTTATTTCTTGGACTAGAACATTGTTGTCCTTCATTGTGATTCATTGGGATTTTAAGAAGGGGTTTTCGAGTTGAGCATGGGCTGTGGGCCTGATGCGATGCTACCTTGAGCATCAAGAAACAGCCTGGTGTCTGAGGAATCTGGAAGGCCTTCCTCCCTGATATGCATGTTGGTTTGAAGATTTCTTTTTTCTCCTCCCCACCTTTTCTCCAACCTCCATTTCTGTACACTTTCCTAAGAGGGCATTACTAGTTCATCATAGTCTTGGAAATGAAGAGAGATTTAAAGCTAGGAAGTATAGTCATCATTTCTCTCTCCTTAGTTCATTATGCAGAGTGGAAACCGGTGCCTGGTAGATTTAGTAGTCCCTGTTTGAGTCCCTGAGGAAAATCCAGCTCATGACATATATAACTAATTTTTAAAACAGGAAACCTCTTTCCACAAAGTGCCATCCAACGTGTCCTTATCTCAGACTTGCATGTTTGAGAAGTTTGGAAAGATACACATCCCCTACAGCCGTCATGGGCTTGGTGGCCTTCGTATCACCTCAGCCACGCGTGGCTCTTAATTTATTGCACAAGGATATTCACTTCCCCCTCAGTTGCAGTGAATTGCAAGCAAAAGACCTTGAAATTAAAAAGCACTAATTAGTTTAAAATGTCACTTTTTTGGTTTTTATTATACAAAAACCATGAAGTTTTTATTTGCTAAACCAGATTTTGTTCCTTCTTAGTGATTCATGTTTATGAAGAGAGTTGAGTTTAACAATCCTAGTTTTTAAAAGAAACTATTTAATGTAAAATATTCTACTTGTCATTCAGATATTATGTATATCTTCTATGGCCTTTATTCTGTACTTTTAATGTACATATTTCTGTCTCGCGTGATTTGTATATTTCACTGGTTTAAAAAACAAACATCAAAAGGCTTATGCCAAATGGAAGATAGAATATAAAATAAAACGTTACTTGTATATTGGTAAGTGGCTTCAATTGTCGTTCAGATAATTCATGTGGAGATTTTTTGAGAAACCATGAGGGAGAGTTTAGGGTGACTCCCTGTTAGCATAACAGAAGAGCGGAGAATTATTTTTTTCTTTTACCCCAAACCAAACTATTTGGAAGCTTCAAAAGATTTCTATATGTAACAGAACAAAAGGGGAATTCTCTTTTCCTATATATGTTCCTCAAAAAATCAAGCAGATGGCGCAAAGCTGGGTATAGGATTGCTCGCATTCTTTTAGCATTATGCATGTAACTTAATTGTTTTAGAGCGCGTCGCTGTGGTAGCATCTCAGAGAACTGAAAGGCGCATGCTTTTACCCAGGACCAGAGTTTTAGTCCCCAGAAGTGTATCTGTGTTTACCACTGCAGGGATTGCACCTCGCTATTTGAAGTTACTGTGGACTGGAGTGTCTCTGTTCCCCTTTGAGAGTCATTTCGTGAAAAGCAAGCCTCCGTCTGCAGAGAATGAAAACTCATGGGAAACTAAAGGCTCGTTGTGTGAAGTGCAATTAATACGGGTTCTCGTGCTTTCCGAAAGGGCACGGCGAAGTCTGGCCAGCGCTGCTCAGATTGATACGTTAGCCCTTTGCTTTTTTTTTTTTTTCTTTTTTTTTTTTTTTCCTTGCTTTTTTTCTGGATAACCTTGTAACATATTGAAACCTTTTAAGGATGCCAAGAATGCATTATTCCACAAAAAAACAGTAGACCGACATATAGAGTGTTTAAAATAGCATTTCTGGGCAAATTCAAACGCTTGTGGTTCTAGGACTCACATCTGTTTCAGTTTTTCCTCAGTTGTATATTGACCAGTGTTCTTTATTGCAAAAACATATACTTGATTTAGGAGTGTCAGCATATTTTTTTCCTTCGCATCCTGGAACGCATTCAAGATCTTCCCAATACAGGAAAATTAACAAAAAAATTTGTGTAGAGACAGCAGCAAGCAGAGCCATGTTCAAAACAGTAATTATGGACTCACGTAAGAGGAAGACTGCTCTAAGTTTTGGTTCAGTTTATCTGTTCTGTTCGCTGCTGACCTCCTTGACGGAATATATTTTAGTAGCCTACCCAAACCCTTGGCTCAGACGATTTTGCCAATACCAAGTTTCAATTTGTTTTTGCAAACCATTTTGCAAGCCACTGGAATGATCCAATATGACACTCTCACAGGATAACTGTTCCAAATGAGAGACTGATACTGGCCGACTCCAAGAGATCGTTAGCAAAAACAGCCCCCAAAGGCTGAGTGGTTCCAATAGAAGTAGAGAGCGACATAGAGAAGGTCCTTGGAACTTGGAGCACGTCTGTAATGCCAATATGCACCAAGGCATAGGTCTAAAATACTGCTTGATCACTGTAAATGGTACTTTTAAAATATTTATTTTTTTAGAAAGTATTTTTTAATCTCCCCTCTCTCTATGGGATGGTGAAAAACAGATGCCGTCTTTTGGAAGTAAGATGATGAAATGAGTTTTTAAAACAGGAAACAGCAATGCAGGAATTACAACTTAGTAAAGGGATCTTCTAATTTACCTGTTCATACGAACTTTACCCTTAGGTCTGGTAATTGGATGATATTTTATTTCAGTGAAACCTCGTCTTGTTAGCCAACTTTAAAAAAAATGGATATGGAATGATTAAAGCTTGGGTATGATTTTTTAAGACAAAAATGTATCAATTTGAATCAAGAAGATTTAACTCAAATGCTGTCTCAGTATTTCAAACGCAAAAAAGGAGCGAGGAAAATTGCATCTGAGACCAGTTTTATATGCAGTGTACAATTTGCTGGGCTAGAAATGAGATAAAGATTATTTATTTTTGTTCATATCTTGTACTTTTCTATTAAAATCATTTTATGAAATCGGCGCAGTCATGTGTGTGTTTAGCAGAGACTGTTCATGGCCGTCGGAGTTGGATGCGTGTGGGCACGGAGCACAATTATGGTTTAGGGCATCCAGAAGAGAACAGTCACATCCCAGGCATGTAGTTGATAATTATGGTCGAATCTCCAGGATTTATTTTGTATTTTAATGCTCATTTTCCTGTTGGCTATTGCTAATCTTTCCATTTCTTATGTGTTCTGCTGCTGCTAACATAGAAGAGTTGTGTTAGGAGATTATTCAGGGTAGGCATTTAGCACAGTGACATGGGATTATGATGACATTCGAGGGCCAGAGAAGAAAATGATGTGAGGAGAGAAAATAAGGTTCTACATAAATGGTCAGAATCATCTGGAATATTCTGCTGGTAGTTTCTTGTTGCAGTGGTTGCCAGCCAGATGTTTAGATGAGAGGAGCTGCTCGGCTTCAGAACCATTGGCACTCTGGGCTGGGTAATTCTCTGTTGTGGGGGTTTGTCCCGTGTGACTTTTAGCAGCATCTCTAGTCTCTACCCACTAGATGCCAGTAGTACCCCCCATTCGTGACAACCAGAAATGTCTCCATTGCAGAATGTGCCCCAGGGAGCAGAATCACCCCCAGTTGAGAGCTGCAGCTTTAGATGGAGGGACTGAGGTCTGTGCACTTGGGGAATGCAGGCTAACTCCAGGGGTGGACTGTTACTTGCCTAAGCTGGCTGATAAGCCAGGGGAGCCCCTTGCCAGTTTCTCTGTGTAGAATACGGAGATGTAGCATCTTCCACAGGGCAGACTGGCTGAGCAATCAATAACATAGGCCCTGGAGCCAGACTGCCTGGGTCAAATCCTGCTACTGCCATTTGCTGTGTCACATTGGGAAAACTGGGTAGCCTCTCTGAGCGTTTGTCTTTAAAACGGGAGAGACTATCACACCTACCTCCTGGGTTGTTGTAAAGATAAAACGAGTTAACGTGTTTTGAAAGCTCAGAGGAGGTTCTGGTGCACGGTAAGAGCTCACTAAATGTTAGCTAGGAAGGCTAGAATCAGCCTGAAGACCAAGCCCAGGAAATGTGGGCCAGTGTTGTTTAACATACCCAGCCGTGGTTAGCTCAATGCTAGGAAGGCCCCCCGAGTGTTCCGGGAGGTTGCAAACTTGTGGCCTGTCTACATCACATTTCCAGATGTATTTTGTTTGACTGGCAAAGTATTAAAAATACTCAAATTAGCTGCCAGCATTGAAAAGATCAGTATTTTCACTTTCAAATGTGGATTCCTGGTTTGAAAACTGGGAAGAGCCGGCCACCTGAATGCATCGCATCCTGGGTCCCCTGTAGCCACAATCAGCTGGTCGAGGCAGCATTGACCCTCTGAGACAGGGCTGAGCATGTCCGATCAGTGAGCCATTCAAGACACGGAGCTGACCCCTGCAGGCTCAGGCACTTGTGAAGGCTGTTAAAGATGTTTTTCAACCTCACCATTGCTGACATTTGGGGTTCGATAAGTCGTTGTTTTGAAGGGCTGTCAAGTGCATTATGGAATGTTTAGCAATAGCCCAGGCTTCTACCCACTAGGTGCCAATAGCATCCCATCCTCCTCCCATCTGTGACAACAACATTGCTGAATGTCCCCTGGGGGGCAGAATCACCCTGGTTCCAACCCTTGTTCTAAACTGAAGGGTCTGTATTCATAAGCTAGCCTATGAGGTTAAAACAAAGAAATAAAATAAACAAAAATTAGTCTCTTGCTGTAAAGAAACGTCTGGCACATCATAGGAACTTGATAAATATTTAATGAGTGAATAAAAACATCCACTTCCCTCAGCCCCACCACCACTCTTGAATCTGACATAACCAGAAAGGGGCTCTGAAGCCTAACAATAATAGCAACTTAAGAGGGAAAATTAGTGTTAAAAATAAATATAATAAATTCTTGGCCAAATGTTCCCAGGGAGCCTGTTCCCACATAGCCAAGTGAAGATGCGCTCCGTTCTGTCATTTTCGTTATTGAGCTGCAATTTGTAACGAGCATCCCATCACCCATAGACCCAGGAGTTGCTCAACAGAAAGAGTTTCACTGCCAGACAAGTTTGGGAAACGATGAAGGGTGGATCATGGCTCCGCTGAGAGATGTATGCTGCGCATTAGCATATTGGCAGTGCTAAAATCAAAGATCGGCAGGAAAGAAGGCTGCCTCTTAACTCACGGTTCTTTGGGATGTTTTGACTCCTGTTCATTTAACACCTGTTATTATCCTCCGGGCAAATCCGGAGCCCTGGCATGGAGCTCCCCTCTCTCTGGCAGGTGTGTGGGGATGTGTTCTACTGAGGTCAAGAGCTGTCTGGCTTGCCTTCGTATGGCTGCAGAGGGGCTGGGGGGCTCCTTGGTGACTTGTCCAGTCTCGAATGCTGGCATTGCTCCTCTCACCAATGAGGGGCTGGCCCTAAGTGGCAGTTAATCCACTTTGCAGCCTGGGTGATTGGGATGGGAAAGGAGGTGCTCATGGAAGCAACCATGGAGTCCTGAGATATAAAACTACTACAGAGGCCCAGCTGGTGTGGCTCAGTGGATTGAGCATCGTCCCATACACCAAAAGGTCACTGGTTCTCTTCCTAGTTAGGGCATATGCTGGGGTTGCAGGAGGCAGCCCATTGATGTTTCTCTCTCCCTCTCCCTTCCTCTCTCTCTAAAATTAATGCAAATATATTTTTAAGAAGATAAAGATACCATAGAGGTGGGAATGAGAAAGAAAGGGAGGAAAACCAGAAAAGGGTTGAAAGAGGAAAAGAGGAAGGTATGAAAAGCAGAGTTGATCAACACCTTCAGACAAATCTCATTTCTACTAGTTAAAAAGAAAGTGGGATGGGAAGGTAATATTTGATAAGCATTTACCATGCATCTGGTACTTGCTAAGGGTTTTACCTTTTACCCACTTAAGTAAGC
Source organism: Myotis davidii (assembly GCF_000327345.1). Taxonomy (NCBI): domain Eukaryota; kingdom Metazoa; phylum Chordata; class Mammalia; order Chiroptera; family Vespertilionidae; genus Myotis; species Myotis davidii. The sequence continues at coordinate 2,248,871 of NW_006284347.1, read as the reverse complement.
TTCCCAAGAATCTCCTGAGGTAATAATCTTCATATTATAGAGGAAGAAATGGAAGTTTGGAGAGCATAAGCCTGACCCAAGAGCCCATTTATTTACCCAAAATTCAGGATCTCCCTTTATTATTGTGCGTTCATACTCAAAGATGGCTGCCTAAACAAAGACTGCATTTCCCAGGCTCCCTTGCATCCAGGTACGGCCCTATGAGTAGTTTCTATCAATGGAAGGTGACCGGAAGTCATGTCGGTTTTGGAGCTCTGGTGAGTTCTCAGTTGCATCTTTCCCGTCCACCAGTTTGGAGCAGAGGACTCTGAAGTATTAGGGGTTGATGCAACCATAATATGGGAGAAATGTGAGTCCTTCACCCACCACGTGGAGAAAAGCCGTGAGTTAACCAGAAACTCCTTCCTTTGACTAACTTATGAACTTCTATTGGGTCAAGCCACTGGCATTTTGGAGTTTGATGCAGCACTTAGTTATTTTACCCAGCACACTGCTTCTCCTGCACTTCAGTCCACTTGCCATGCTCCTATAGTGAGGCCCAGGGCCATCACTGAGTTTCCACACACAAATGTGTGTGTGTGTGTGTGTGGGGGGGGGTCCCCTCCTCAGAGGATGAACAGATTGGAAGGTCCCTTATAAGTCTCTTCCTTCTCTGAGCCTCTGATTTTCTCTCTGTTGTTGTTGCTTTTTCTTCCAGGCCATTCATCCAACTCATTTACTGATTTCCCATTTAAAGAGTAGGGAGGGTATTTAATGAACACCTGCTGTGTTCTGGGCACTGATTTAGGTGTTGGAGTTACAAAGGTGAGCAAAGCAAACTGGGCCCTTGCCCTTCTGGAGTCACCAGCAGTCACGATGGCAGAGCATGGGGAAGGATGGGGTGCCATGGTAGCCCTGGAGAGGAGAGCCAAACCCACACTTGGGGGATCAAGGATGCTCCCCAGAGAAAGCGATGTTTTAGCTGAGCTTTTAAAGACAAGTAGAGGTTATCTAGGTTAAATGTGTGTGTGTGTGTGTTGTGTCGGGGTTTTTTTGGGGAGAGGAGTGGGGGGGTGTGTGCGAAAGAGGGCACAGCTTGTGCAAAGGCCAAGAGGTAGGAGAGGATGTAGTCCATCCCCAGGAACAATGAGTCCAGAGGTCTGCTGGAATGTGAAGGTGAAGTGGAAAGTGGGGGATGAGGTGGGGTGCATTGCAGTCCAGGCTGCAGTCAAGAAGGTCCTAGTCACCCCCCTTAAAGGAATAGGGAGCCATGAGAAGTTATTCAGCAGGGGTGGGGCATGCTCAGGACCCACCTAAATGACCTTGTAGACACACTTGTATCCTCAATCCCTTAGTTCCTAAACCCTAAAGCAGCAGTTCTCAACCTGTGGGTCGCGACCCCTTTGGGGGTCAAACGACCCTTTCACAGGGGTCGCCTGAGACCATCGGAAAACACATATATAATTACATATTGTTTTTGTGATTAATCACTATGCTTTAATTATGTTCAAATTGTAACAATGAAAATACATCCTGCATATCAGATATTTACATTACGATTCATAACAGTAGCAAAATTACAGTTATGAAGTAGCAACGAAAATAATTTTATGGCCGGGGGTCACCACAACATGAGGAACTGTGTTAAAGGGTCGCGGCATTAGGAAGGGTGAGAACCACTGCCTAAAAGCATCCATGATCTTGGGGACATTTGGGCGTTGCTTTGTCTTGGCTCAAGCCCCTGCAATCCTGGGCTTCCTGCCTAATTCAAGACAGCTTAAGGTCCCTGTTACTGGGACAGTTCTAGCCAGATGCCCACCTCTGCTCTACCAGTGTGATTTCTTCTAAATTCTACCTCATACTCTTGTCCCAGCGCTTCCCTCTCTGTACACACTGCCTCACCCAGGGAAGGGCTCACCTCATGTCACTTGCCCCCGAGGCCCTAACCAGAGCTGCCAATGGTGAACCTTGAGGCCAGACCCACTTCTCCATGACTCACAGGCTTCATCTCGATTTATTCTTCATAACAAAGTTATCAACAAGAATGTGAGCATTATTTCCAGGTGAGGAAACCAAGGCTGGGAGAAATTAGCTCACTTTATCAGTTGTCTGTTGTTGAGTAACAAAAGCTAAGTGACTTAAAATGATAACTTTTGTAATTGCTTATAATCCTGTGGGTCAACAGTTTGGGCTGAGTTAGATGGGGGGTGGAGACTGTGTTCTTCTGATGCTATTACTTGGGACCTGGCGGATAGGTTAGGGGCTGGATGAGCCTCGGTGGCTTCACTCACAAGCCAATGGTTGATTCTGGCTATTGGCTGGGCCTTTCTCTTGATGAGTTCTCACCTGTCAGGACACCACACTCCATGAAGGTGCGATTGGAAGCTTCAAGGCCTCTTGAGGCCTGAAGTCAGAATTTTTACCATATCATTTCCACCGCATTCTACTGGTCAAAGCAAGCCCAAGGATGGCCCAGATGCAAAGAGGTGGAAAGGTGGACTCCACCTCTGGATGAGCGGGCTGCAGTCACATTGCAAAGGGGCCAGTAAAGGGTGGGGAGTAGTGCAGTATCTTTGCCAACAGCTGCTTCCATGGGAAAGATTCCACAGGACTGAGTGGCATCCACCTCTCCTCTCTCCTGTGATAGCACCTGCGGAAGGAAACCCTTCTCCCACTCCCCCAAACCCACCCTCAGCATGGTGCAGAGGGTAGGACAAATAATGTGAAGTCAAGAAACCTGGCTCCAAGCTTGGTTCGCATTAGCTATGTGTCTTTTGGCCAGTGGCTTAGCTACCTCTCTGCCCTCATTCAGTATTCTCCTGTGTATCATGAGGGTCTGATAATGTTATAGGTTGATGGTGAGGGCCGCTAACCATGTAAGCAAGGGCCTGGCACCGAGGAGGCACTCAAGCAGCTGTAGATGACGGTGGTGGTGGCGATTGCTGGCCTGGGAGAAACCAGTCACATTTCCATCACCAGCTTTCAATGACTCATGAGCCTCCCTGTTCAGCAAATTGCAGGGCACTCCCTTGGGCGCACTGGGAGGGGGCTCCTAAAGGTTCTTGATCAGGTTCAGGCTAAGAAGCAGAGGGTGGGGAGTCAGAAGATGGGCTCAGCCTCAGTTCAGACATGCCAGGTCCTCCCTTGCCCTGGGAAACCCTGAGAAATGCTTTCCCATGTCTGAGGAGAGACCCATGACACCAGCAAGGTGGGGACTCACCTTCTCTCTAGGCAGTAAGCTTCTGAGGCGGGGAAGAGCAGCCGGGGCTCCTGAATTCTAGGCACACCCGTCACCCCATTTTGCTCCCTGTGGGTAGCAAGCAGTGCCTTTTGGGCAAGCCACCGAGCTTCCTTTGGGACTCAGTATCCTCATCTTTAAAGTGGAAATAATAAGACCTGTGCAACTAGAAACACAGATTTATTAACAAGTGCTCCCATTTACCAAGCACTTGCATGCACTGGGGTATTTTTAATTACAATATTTTGTTTCATCTCATGTCATCCAACATAAAGAAGGGTTACTCTTTCCGTTTTACGGAAGAAAGAGAAGCCCCAGAAGATCAATATCTTTCCCCAAACTCAGAGCTGGTAAGAAGCAAAGCCAGGTGTCTGACTAGAGAGCCCTTGTTTTCATCCACTAGGTGATCATGTCCTGGGTTGTGGGAAGAGAAGCATGGAAGGCTGGAAACAGTAGAAACCTAATATTCCATTTCTGACTCACAGTTACTTGTCCTAGTTTTCAAGCTGAGACCACCTCAGAGCTCCTCCTCTAAGTGCTGAAGCTTGTGCCATCGGAGAGCCCCGGGGGGGTGTCAGGCCAGGCTTGCCTCTGCGCATGGACCAGGGCTGGGAGAATCCTGGATCCGAATTTTTGACTAGCCCAACAGGACTTTCTCTGTCTGGATTCGGGCTCTACTTTGGCCACCACTTTGTTGTGTGACTTCAGGACAATCCCTTCTCTTCTCTGGGCCTCCTTCCTGGACACATGCTGAACGGTTTGGGCAGGGTCACATTAATGAGTTTGACTTCTTGTCCAGCAATATTGTGTCCCAAGAAATTGATGCTGTATTGAGGTGGAGAATAGGACCTCAAGCCCTGATATTTGGCAATAAAAGGAGTGCCAAAAAAGCCTGGCCTATACTGCTTTGGGCCAGGAATAGGGTGATGGAGGGAAAACTCCCTGCTGTGTCCTGTAACAGCCACATACCCAACACCTGTAACAGCCACATACCCAACACCTCCTGTCCAGGTTCCCCATCCAGCATGGGGGTGGGGGGTGGGGAACAAAAAGTGTATGAGCTTTGGAATCAGAAACACCAGCACAATAGTGGGCAAGTTCCTTGACCCTTCTGAGCTTCTATTTCCTCATCTATCAAAGGGGTGAACCCTGTCCACTGTGCAGGGGTTTGGTGTGGATTACACAGGAAAGTGTGCAGTGTAAGAACATGGCAACCACTCAAGAAATGGAAGCTATTATATTATTATTCTAATCCACAAGCCTACATGTCTGCGGGACCCCTTCTGCTCTGGAGAGAGGGGCCTGATACATTATATAGGGCAGGTAAGTCATTAGTTAATCCACTAGGGTCTTCAGCTCATTCTCTTGAGTATGTTTCCTGGAGGAATGGACTGAAAGGGGCCAATTATGACAGCCCCCTCTGCCCCCCAGAGTCTAAGGAGGGATTTCTGGCATCTCGGAGGTAAATTTCCTTTCCCAGGGCCCCTCCGACTCTCATGATTCAGGCTGCGCACGGGGGCTGCCAGCTCTTACTCTTTCCTCCCACATTTCCCAAATGCGCCTGAGTGCCAGGCCTTTGGTGCGGTGGAGTAATGAGTAAGATCCTCTCCTGCCTTGAGGAGCTCCATGGAGGTCGGCGACGTGGTGCAGTCAAGGGCAAACCAGGAGAAGACAACCGTGAGTGAGTTCCCGGGGAGCCTCCATGCGCTGGCAGAGAACCCGCACCCCAAGCATGTTCCCGGCGCGCACTTGAAACCACTTGAATTTGGGTCTCGAAAACCAAGAAACCAGTTCTAAGTGTTTTCACCTCTCCCGCTGCTTCCTCCTAAATTTCATTAAGGCTGACAATTTGTATATCCACTTACAGGGTAATGTGATTTAAATGGCTGACCGTAACTGTTAGCAATGGAGTTTCCTGGGGCAGCGAGCGGAGGTGGCGGCTGGGGACGCTTCCCAGGGCCGCGTGGGGCCCGCGCGCACCGGTGCGGGTTTGGGAGGCCTGGAGGGGCTTGTGGGACGTGGGGTCCCCCCCAGGAGCCCGGAGGGACAGCCTCTTGGCCCGCTTCCCTCTTCACCCCGCGATCACTTTTGTTCCTGGAGGCTGAGATAGCTGCAGTTGTAGGCCTGCAATAAAACACACTCGACCACAAGGCCGTGTTGAGCCAGGACGGCGGGAGGAGAAAGCCAAGGCCGTTGGCCGGCGTCTCCATGCATGGTTAGGCGGAATTGATAGTGTGTGTCCCGCTTCGTGGCTTTCCTTTTTGTTTTGGTTTTGTAACTAAAACAGAGCCGAGGTCTCAGCGATGGGATGTTCAGTTTTGTGTTTTTTTAAAAAAATTTATTTTATCTCCTATCAAAGTTTTACACTGTGTGTGT
>NW_006284347.1:2229038-2243194 GCF_000327345.1 Myotis davidii | reverse complement strand
GGGGGGGGGGGTGTATGGGGTGTGTGCAGCAAGCAGTTCCATGGTGGGTTGAATACGGGTTTGAATCCTGGCTGTGTCTCCCTCGGTGACCTCAGGCATGTCATTTTTCCCATCTGTAGAACTGAGCTGGCGTTCTTGCCTTGCATAACGAATTATGAGAAGTATCTAGAACGGCACTGTCGAATCCAGGAGCCATTAGCCACAACTGACTATTGGAATTTGAGTTCATTAGGATAAAATGTTCGATTCCGTTCCTCAGTTGCACTAGCCACGTTTCAGTCGCCACATCTCTGAAATGACAGAAGCTATAGCACTTTCCCACATGGAGGGCAGTTCTCCCGGAAGCTCTGGCCTAGCGCCCCGCCTGCTCAGTGGCCTCCACGCCCTGGAATAGCACAGCACCTGTGGTCAGCAGGGGGTTGACGGAAATCAGAAAAATATCTTACCTGGAGCACGTTCCCCAGAGCATAGAATCTGAAACTCGCAGATCAGCTGTCTTTTTCTGGAGAGCCCTTTTCTTGTATGTAATGTCCAAACCTGGGGAAAACGGTCCACAGAGAGGCAGGTACAACACAAGAACAGCCAAGATTACCAAATGCAAATGGACAGCTGCAATGCGGCAGGCGCTCCGTGTGCCCGCGGTCTGGACCGCATTAGTCAAGGTTCTTTTTAACTGCAGTCACAGAGTCTAGCTCCAGCTGCAGCAAACCAGACACAAACTTGTTGGAAGATGTTGAGATGTCTCCTGGAATCCAAGGACGCCTCCAGCCATCGGGGTGGCTCTGGGGATCTCAGGGCAGAAATTCATGAATTCGCCCTGTGATGAGCTTTCCATGTGTGACAGAGCTGTAGAATCCACTGGGATAGTCATAAAGCGCAGCTTCCAGGGCCCTCCCTTGGATTTTCAGGTTCACTGTGCTCAGAGCGAGTTCTGGGAATCTGTATTTTTCTAGGCTCCTCAGGTGAGAAGGAAGCGGCCATTTGGAAACCTGTGTTCCCAACCTATGCTCTCAGCTCTCCTGGCCTGCATTCCTCGTCATCTTGTTATCAGAACGAATGCCGTGATCCAGGGGGAGAGGATCAACTCACCCACATGCTGTCCATTGTACAATCAGCACAGTTGGCTCAAGCCTGACTCCTGGAGTCTGGATTCCTAGAGTCACCATATGATCCAGCAATATCACTTCTGGGCCTATAGAGCCAAAGAATTGAAATCAGGATCAGGACGAGATCTCTGTTCTCCCATGCTCCTGCAGCATTGTTTACAAGAGTCACGATATGGGAGCAACCTAGAATGTCCCTGAACAGATGAATGAATAAAGTAAATGTGGAATGTACATGCAAGGGAATATTATTCAGCCTTAAATTATAAAGAAGACCCCGTCAGATGTGACAACATGGAGGACACCGAGGGACGTTAGGCTGAGTGAAATTAACCCTGAGGAATCCATAATAGTCAAACTCATTGAAGCAGAGAGTAGAATGGTGGTTGTCAGGGGACTGGAGGGAGGAGAGACAGGGAATTGCTGTTCAATGGGTATAAAGCTTCAGTCATGGGAGACTAAGAAATTCTAGAGATCCGAGATACAACATTGTGCCTATAGCTAACAATGTACTGGATTGTACAATTAAAATTTGATAAGTGGGTCAATTTCATGTTAAGTGTTCTTGCCACAATTTGAGAGAGAGAGAGAGAGAGAAGAGAAGAGAAGAGAAGAGAAGAGAAGAGAAGAGAAGAGAAGAGAATTCTGATGAGTTCAGAGAGTTCAGACACATCTCCTGTGAGGGTATAGTGCCATTTTCATTGCTTTCTTTTGTGACATCTAGGGGGTGGAGGGGCCATTTGTCATACAGTCATAGATAATTGATACAAAAGAGCTATGCTTTCTTTTCTGTTGGGGGAAACCATTTGAAAGTATTTCTCTAGCTATTTAGCGTCCTGTTAATTTTGCAACTTTTCAGCGAAAAAATGGATAGTTAATCCTGGGAACCTGTGACTTTTAAGGGGTGCTTGTTGATAGCCAAGGGTCTTGATCTCCTTTTTGCCCTCAGACTAAGTGTTCCATTTCATAACGGAAGTGAATGGGTAAAACTATTCATGTGTGTGTGTGCAAATGGAAAAAAAGTCTGAATAGCAGTACACCAAAGTATTCACGGTAATTCTAAGTGGCAGAGTCAGAAGCAGCTCCCGAGTCACACTGGGGCCTCTCGGGGGTGGGGGGTGGGGGGGCTCCCTGTGTACCTGGGACCGTGCTCAGTACCTAGAAATGAGAAAGTGATGAATACATGAATGAGGAAAGAATTTCAGTAAGACTCATGGTGAGGCTTGGTGAAGAGGGAGAATTGGAAGATGCTTGTTTGACACAGAGCACCTGTGCTCCTCTAGGTTTCTCACCTGGGGCTGGCAAAGCAGGGGCCACAGAGTTGGGGCGCATGAGGAAGTGTTCCACACAGTCATTTGGAAGTCAGTCTCCTTGGCCAGCAGTCGAGGGAAATGAAGCCCTGGTGAGCCTGGGGAGATCTTTCTGCCTGCGGCAGGTGGCAGAGGCTCCCAGAGAGGTGATGCATGCCTAGCCAATGGGTGAGTTTGCCCCTCGGATTTGAGGGTGCTGCTCCCTTCCTATGAATGTGTTTAAGGTGCAAAGTAAATGGATGACATCTTACTCATCTCCTCACTTGATCTCTTCCTTGCAAATGGGACATTTTATCACAGAGTGTTCTGAAAAATGATTTGCACCTCAAAGTCTATTGGGCGTGGTATTAATATGGCTACAGCTTTTTTTTGGTTGGGATTTATCTCTTTCAATCCTTTTATTGAATTGCTCTGAGTCCTTAGGCTTTAAGTGTTGTTTTCAACATTCAGAGTTGGATTTTTTTTTTTTAGTTTGAAAAGTTTAGTTCATTATGTTGATTATGATCATTGATATATTTTGAGCTTTGTATTTGTCCTGCTCTTTATTTCTTCTGTTTCTCTGCCTTTCTTGTTCTTTTTGGATGATTTTTTTTCTCATTCCATTTTTTTGAAGCTACATTCCTGTGTAATTTTTAAAAAGTAGATATCCTAGATTACCTAAACATTTATGCTTATAAAATCTAATCAGTGTCTTGATACTCTTCTCAAACAATGTGAGGTTCTTAGATCATAATTCCATTTCCTCCTCCTAGTATATATGCTCTTATTTGACTAGTATATTAGTTATTTGAAACCCCAAAATAGACTTTGTAATTATTTTATACTAGAGGCGCAGTGCATGAAATTCATGCACTCGGGGGGAGGGAGGACAGGATTCCCTCAGCCCTGCCTGTGCCCACTCACAGTCTGGGAGTCCTCAGGGGATACCCAATTGCCGTTGAGGCAGGAGAGGCTCCTGCCACCGCCGCTGCGCTTGCCAGCCGTGAGCCCGGCTTCTGGCTGAGTGGCACTCCTCCTGTGGGAGTGCACTGACCACCAGGGGGCAGCTCCTGCATTGAGCATCTGCCCCCTGGTGGTCAGTGCGTGTCATAGTGACTGGTTGTTCTGCCGTTTGGTCAATTTGCATATTAGCCTTTTATTATATAGGATAGCCAATATTAGTTTAGATTTTTGAACATATTTGCCAGCATCTAATCTCTTAGACCTTCTGTGATTTCAATGCATTTTCCCCAGTGCCTGGAAGTGTAGCTTTTAAATAGAAGTTCCTTTAGTGAGTTGGTGAGAATTGTCTCCGTTTTTATTTTATTAAAAATATCTTATTTGATCATCAATCTTGAATGGAAGTTTTTCTGGATACAAAATGGACAATTATTCATACACTCCTTTAAGAGCTTTCAAATTATGTTGAAGATTTTGGCTTTATACCAAAATGCTACATTTCTATTTGTAATTCATAGTAGAGAAGTTGAAGGAAAGGAGGGAGGAAAGGCGGACAGACCGACAGGCTTAATTGCCAAAAGAAAAGTCCTGCTCACACTAGGCAGGAATACACCTAAGCGCCCTGAGGCATTCACTTTATGGAAAGAGCAGAGAATGGGTAAACACCTTTCTTTTGTGACCAGTTTTTCAAAATAGTTGGTGAAACGTATTAAAGTCAGTGCCAGTGATCTGCTCCATTCTTCACGGAGCGCCCCCTCGCTCCCTCCCAGAATAGCCACCACCAACAGCCTTCTTCCCCGCGCTGGCACCGGTGCTTCCATCTTCTGGATGTAACTTCAAAGTACACGACGGAACTCAAATTTGTGCCACCAAATGAGTTCAGAGAAATTGATTTTTATTTTCTCCAGCCAGCGTTTTGTATATTTTGGTATATTGTAAATAATCCTGTCCGCGTCCTATAGCACCGGGAGGTTTTACAAACCATTTACAACTCTAAAATGTGGAATTTTTTGTTTTGTTTTTAGTTCTCTGTGAATAGAATTCCTCATTAACACATACTCATCCTTTGTTGGACATTTATTTATTTATTTAATCATCACCTGAGGACATGTTTATTGTTTTGAGAGAGAGAGGAAGAGAGAGAGAGAGAGAGGAGAAAGAAGCACACATCAGTTGCTTCCCATATGTACCCTGACTGGGAATCGAACCTGCATCCTTTTGGGGTATTGAATGACGCTCCAAACAACTGAATCAACTGAGCCAGGGCTTTTTTTTTTTACTTTTTTATTTTACATTTACATTTTGAGGGATATAACCCATGCAAATGTGTAAGGTTATTTATATTTTCAGTAGAAGATAATGTAGCTGACTGCTAAATGAGTTTTTTTTCCCTCCTATGGGAAAAAGTTTGCTGAAGAATTTAGTAAAATAGGCAGGTGGTGTGGGGCTATTTTATTCTATATAAGAGAGCTGACCTTCAGAGTAAGCCACCTTTATTTCCAAGTCTCCAGCAAAAAGACTTGGCTGCACAGCTACTGCTTGAGTGACCCAGGTCACCTACAAACCCTCTCCGAGTCTCAGTCTGCATATCTACAGAACTTGGACTAATGCTCCTTGTGGGATTTAAGATGGCATATGGTATTGCATGTTAAGAACAAGTCACTTGGAACCACGCAAATACTGGTATTTGCCTTCCCTTTTGCTTGCCGGTTCCATAAAGCCTCTGTGTTATTTGCTTGCCACAAGTTAGAATCACAAACTTCAGGTTAAACATAATCAGACTGCATTTCTCGAAAACAAATATCTAATTCCAGCTGATGTCAAATTCAGTAGAACATGTCTCCTACTTGTTTTTGCCAGAGCTACATCATCTAAACCTGTGCTGATTATTCCTCACCAGTGTTTAAAGTAACGTATAAAGAAGGAGCATAATATATTATCAAATGATTAAAAAGAGATAATACCCAATGCTGGTAAGTATGGGGTGAGACAGGTATTCCCATACGTATGCCCGTCAGTGTGGCTCCTGAGTCATAAAAGGGCTCAAGCAGTCAAGCCCAGTAATCCTGCCTCTAGGGATCCATCCTCCCGAAACCCTCAGGCCAGGTAGGTGAATAAAAGTGTATGCCGCAGCATGTTCATCGCAGCAGTATTTATGGTAGCGTGCTATTAGAAATGACCTAAATTTCAACAATGGAGACGTTCTTAAATACATTGCGATACAAGCAGATGGTGAAATATTATTCCATCCTTACAGCGTGGCTTACAAAACAGTTTCAATGACAAGGGGAAGAGTTCTGATGGGATATTGAAGGGAGGGGAGGGCCATGGAAGAGTACTGTAGCTTGAACTCAGCTACGGGAGAAGTTGAAAGAAGGGCTCGCTCTTCACGGGCCCAGACAAGATGCAAAAACAGGGGCTTCCTTCTGCACCCCAGGAAAGTTTTTTGGGGTTCATAAGAGCAGACGTGTGGACTCACAGAGTGGATGGAAAGGAAGTCTGGGAAGGTGGGAGGGGCTTCCCCGGGAGGTGGAGCCTAAATTCTTGGAAGAAGGGCAGGCTGGGAGATCCCTGCCTGCAAGGAGCTCCTGGAGAGAAGCCCTGGGAGCAGGCAGCATCCAGTCCCTGTCACTTCCTTGCAGGTAAGCAGCTCGGGGTGAGAGCCTGGGCTCAGTGGGACCCCACCTGTGGGGCATGAACACAGGTGAGGTGGGTGTGGCCGCGCAGCAACCAGCTCCAGTGGAAGGGCAAGTCTGGGCCCGTGTCCCCTGCACCCTGGGAGCCAGGAGCTCATTAAAGAGGAGGGGAAGGAGCAATTATGTGCAGACTTCTGAAGGTAATGACCGCGAGGAGGGGTGACGCAGGAGGGCGTGCGTCCTCTACCCGGGGCCCCATGGCTGTGCCAGGAAGGCAGAGGGATGAAAGGAGGCTGGAGATGGCCACCAGGGTCACTAGCTAAGTGACGGGGCCAGTGAATCAAGCAGGGCGGCCTGAGAGGCTGGGAGGGTGGCTTAGGGTTGGTAGGACCTGTAATGGGAGCCCTGGGGAGCTCCGGAGCTAGGAAGGGGCAGGCTTCAAAGGGGAGGGAGGTGCGGCTGGTAACTGAGCTGTGGACCGCAGGGGGAGGAAGAAGCACCAGGGGGGCTGTGCCCAGGCCTGGACTTTGGGGGTGAAGGTGCTTTCTCGCCGGGCCCGGGCTGTCAGATAGAAATGTAATGCTAATCACCTGTGTAAGTCAAAATCGTCCAATAGCCCATTCAAAACAGCGAAAAGAAAGAGGTGAAATGAATTTTGATAATTTAGTTCACCTGATATATCCAAGCTATTTATCATTGAAACGGGAGATCCATATGAACATCGTTACTGAGATGACTCATATTTTTCTTGTGCTAAATCTTTGAGACCCGGCGTGTATTTCACACAGGACTTCTAGATTCGGATGAACCACTCTGATATTCGCGGCTGGTGGTGGACCATCGCGAGTCTAGATCCAGAAAAAGTCTGTGCGAAGGTGGTAGCAGCAGTGCGCTTCCCCCAGGTTTCCATTTTGACTGTCCTGAGGGTTCGAGGCCTGTGCGTCCTCCGGCCCAGAGCCATGGCAGGGCAGCCCCTGGGGCCTCCCTTCTCCCTGCTCTGCTGAGTCCGTGTGTTGGGCTGGCCTCCTCGCCCAGAATTAAGCATTAAGCCTGGGTTTCTCAGGGATAGTCTGAGAGAAGGAACTTATTTTGAGAAAATTAACTTCTCTCTGTTCTGCAGTGCTCCTGTCTTCTGGGGAGTGGGTGGGCTGGGGAAGTGGGTTACCTGCTCGAGTCCCAGGAGCACATGGGGATGGTGCTGGCAATTTAGTTTGGAAACTAGAATTAAATTGGCTACAGCTGAGGTGGAGGAGGCGCATGTGAAACAGGAGCTGGTCGGCACAGGTAGCCAGGTCCCCCATGGGAATTCCCTCTGCTCCCAGGCTCCTCCTGGCTGTGGTAGCTCCTCCATGCAGGAGAAAGGAATCAGATGCTAGACCAGCGGTTCTCAACCTGTGGGTCGCGACCCCTTTGGCGGTCGAACGACCCTTTCACAGGGGTCGCCTAAGACCATCCTGCATATCAGATATTTACATTATGATTCATAAGAGTAGCAACATTACAGTTATGAAGTAGCAACGAATATAATTTTATGGTTGTGTCACAACATGAGGAATTGTATTTAAAGGGCCAGAAAATTGAGAACCACTGTGCTAGTCAGTTCCTGGGGTATGAATGTGGGGTGGGGGTTAAACAAACTTGGGTGCTGGATAATTCTGGGTTTGAGTTTCAGCTTTATGACCATGGGAGGGTTAGGCTGCCTTCCCACCCCTCAGTTTCCTGATCTGTGAAGTGGGAACAGAAACACATGATTTGATGGTTTATTCAAAGGCAAAAAGAGTGATTGTGTGTAAAGCTCTCTACCTGGGTCATGAGGGCTCAATAGATGGGAAATAATGTGTGGGTTACGATTACTGTCATTACCATTATTATTCATGGAAGGGCCTGGGCTGAGTTTGTGGTTTGGGTCAGGAAAGCCAATGGGAGGATGATGGGGGAGGGCTGTCTCCTTACAAAGCCAGTCTGAAAGGGGTTTCTGAGGGTTGAAGGTGGAGCCAGAGGCCTGCAGACAGGTAGGGCGAGAGTGGGAGAGGCGAGGGGAGGCCCGGGAGCTGTCCTGGGCTGGCAGCAGCAGCAATTGGCCTTAACCATGAACTCTGCTGGGGAGTCATGCTCTTCCCCACAGGTTTCCAGCCCCACCTCCCATGTCCAGTGTTACCCAAACATTTCCAAACCAGTCTGACCCCTTTCTAATGTGTTCCAGATGCATTTGCAAGAAACTGGAAAAATGCGGAGCCAAATGGGAAGTCGCACATTTATAGCACCGTGTTGGGCCTGCAGGCTTTGCCAGGGGGCACCCTGTTCCAGGGGAGGGGTTGCCTCTACTCCTTCTCCTCCCTTGCTTTCCTCGAGGAGGAGTGTGCAGCAGCCCCTGCCCACGTGTGTGGCATTTAGAGCTGTCCTGGATGAGATGGGGCTTGTTGCGGGCACATGCGTTGACCCTCAGACCCTTCAGGAAGTCTTTGGTTCACTCATTTTGTGAATATTTATTGAGTACCTGCTTTGATTTGTATTTTTTTAAATTGAGACATAATTGACACACATTATTTTAGTTTCAGGTGTACTGTATTTTCCTAATGATTAGTGGTTTATAAAAGTTTTTGATCTCGTGGACTCCCTGAAAGGGTCTTGGGGACCTCCCAGGGGTCCAGGGATCACACTTTGGGAATCACTGCTTTAAAGGAAAAGCACATGGGGCTATGAGAGCTTAAAACAGGGCAACACAACCCAATCTTGGGGACAGGAGACTAGAAAGAAAGAACATTAGAGAGTGTTGAAATGCTGATCCCGCCCTCCGCACTTCAGCTGAGGCCGTGGGAAGCATAGCACCTTAGCACTGGCAGCGGGCCTAGCGGTTCATCTGGCTTAAAGTCCCATGTGACTCAGGAGATGTCCACTGACCCGTCTGTACCTGGACCACACCTACTCTGTGCATCCTGGACGAGGAGCTTTTGGGCTGTGCTCACACATGCTCCATGATGGGGAAATTGGAGTTGGGAGAACAGTTACCGAAATGGGTTCTCCTCCCCTCTTAGTAAGGGAACCAGAAGGGAAAAATAAAGTCAGAAAACTGCACCTCTATGGTCTATACCCCTTTCTTCCACTTTAGGAAAATGTGATGTACTTGTGCCCTCCTGCTGTTCTTCACGGGTTAGTTCTCTGAAGCACACAGATGAGCACAGGGAGTGAGCTAGAGGGGCAGCCATAACATCACCCAGCTCAGAAGGAGGGAGGAGCCACTAGAAAGAAGACACACAAGATGTGGTAGGCAAGCTCAGTTGCTCTAAATGATGCTGGTCCTGCGGCCTCGGAGCACGCAGAGGCCACTCACGGGGAAGAGGACAGACCCTCCTAACACTGCCTGCTGCTGGGCTGCGAGGGCCGGACTGGGCACAGCCCTTCCACGGCAGTGAAACTTGCTTCTGCAGAAGCTGCAAAGGTAGGGCCATCCCCAGACATTGGCCACACCACAAAGCCCACCCAACTCGCCTTTTCCCCAGTGGGTTCCCCTGAGGATGGATGGCAGCAATGGGGATCCAGGCCTCTTCCCGCTGGCCTCTGGCTATTGGGGCCTTGCCCGGCGGGGATGCGTTCAGTGCTGTCAGCTCTGGAATGACTGCTTCCCGCCTCCTCGCACAGCATGACCCTCTGACACATGGCCTCTTGCCCTGCGCAGCCCACAGCTGTCTCCAGGGACTCCTTGCTGTGTGGTAGAAGGCGTGCCAGTGGTGCCCGCAGGTGCTGGCTCTACTACAGCACTGAGGCCAGGTGCAGACAGGAGCAGAGCTGGGCAAGGAAGAGTTCAGGCGCCTGGGGCTGGACCGCACGGTGGAATCCTGGCATCACCAGCTCACACCTGGGCAGTCGGGGCGAGTGACCGACTACAGCTTGCTTGCCTGAAAAGTGGGGTAATAGCACCAACCCAGCAGGTGGCTAAGAAGGATCACAGCTCTTGGAATCTTCCCTGGCACATAGGAGGTGCTCCATCAATAGGAGGGTTGCTGTTTCTAGGCATGGTGCTCACCCCTTTGGGTGTGTGTGTGGCCTCACTCGCCCTCACGGCAGCCACTGACATTGTGGAGCCGGTGGTATTTCCGTGGCAGTGCACGTTTGCACGGCACCTTACATCTTGTCAAGACAGTCACTGGACGGTTTCACTTGTCCTTGAAATGTCTTCACTTCGGGCCATGGGGTGGGGGTGGAGATTGAGTGCCAGGAGTCTGCACTTGGCCTTCAGCACCAGGGGGCTGGTAACCACTTCTGTCGAACTGACTTGGGGAGGTCCTCGCAGCCTGGAAGAACTCAGAGGGGATCTCTGGGGTACAAATCGAGTAATTTTATGCTTGCATACTTACAAGATGGGGCTTGCCAAGGCGGTGGGAGCCGGTGCCAGTGTTGCCTGAGAGGTGACCTGGCTGATGGTTTGCAGTGACCCCAATGAGTCGAAATGCCTGCAGAAGTGCACAGAGCCTTCTTGTCTACCTACCCGCCCTGGCAGCTCCAAGCCGAGCTCTCCCCCTGAGAGCAGGAGGTAGATTTTCACAGGCCAGATTTACTTCGAGTCGAGCAGGCCACATTTTTCATGAGCTTGGATAATGAGGTGTGGCGACCTCTTGTAATGAAAACGCGTCTTCCACCCAGGAAGCCTGCTTCATGCCCAGGGACGGTAGGCAGTGACTGACATGTGTGACTTCAGGAGATAACAAGACTAGAAAGATGCTCATAAATGTTTGTCAGATGGCCAAATGGATGTGCACAAAGCGTTCTTCGGGGTGGGGGGGGAAGAGAAGCGGGGGCATGCTTGGAGCATCTGGCTGCTGGTGGCTCTTGAAACCCCATGGCCTGTGGGAAGGGAATGGCCAATTCCTGAGTAGGATCTACAGGGTGAGTCTCTGTAAACATAAAACCTCAGGGGTGGGCTGGTCAGGTTTTCTGTCTCTATTCCCAACATTTCCCCTGAATTGCAGACCCTTAGATCCAGTCCCTATTTGACATCTTTCCTTGGGCATCTCAAAGACAAGGTCTCTTTTCCTCCCCCTACTCTGCAAATGGTCACTCCCCCCATCCCCCCAGCCCCAGCTTAGTGTTGGTGCCATCAACTGCCTAGTTTGAGCTGCACATCCCATCCAGGCCCCACCCTTGACTCTTTCCTTTCCCCACATCCAACCCAGCACTAAGTTTTGTGGGCTTCACATTCAAAATACAGGGGTGGGCAAAAGGTTAATAATAATAATGATAATAATAAAATACAGTAATAAATAATACAAGAATAAACTCTGTTTCATGCACTCACTACTATAAGCACACTTTTGCCCACCCCTGTATATCTTGACTCTTTCCGGTATCTGCTTTTCCATGTAACCGCTCTGGTCTGAGCCGCCTTCATTTCTCTCGGAGCCAATGGAGCAGTCAGCTACCCTCTGCTTCTAGTCTTTCTCCTGTGATTGGAGTGATCAGGTCTTGCCTGCCTCTCGTTTCATCCCATCCCCTGAACCTCCCCACCTCCTATTCCCACTTGCCCCAGCACATGCTGGTTTTGACTCTTTCTGCCTCAGTGTCTCTTTATTTACTACTTCCCTCCCCCTCCCCCCGTGGCCCTTCACAAGCTAATGCTTTTCCTCCTTGGGGTCTCAGTTCAAATCACGTCTCCCCAGCGATGCCTTCCCTGATGTCCTGGCACCACAGCCTCCCTGCCTCTCACCCCAATGATGTCCTCCCGAGTGTCTCTGTCAGTCTGTAATCATCTTATTTTCCTGTTTAGTCTGCCCTCTAAACAGCACACTTTCTCAGGAAAGGGCCCGATAGAAAGTATTTTAAGCTTTGTGGCCATACAGCCTCTGTCACAGTGATTCAACCCCAGTTAGACGAGATGCAAATGAGTGGATGTGGCTGTGCTCCAGGGCTTTATTTGTGGACACAGAAATTTGAAATCCATATAATTGTTATGCGTAATCAAATATTCTCCTTTTCGTTTAAAGATATATTTGAGGATGCAAAAACCATTTTTAGCTCTTGGACCTTGTGGGAATATGCAGTGGGGTCCATTTGGCCTGCAGGCAGCAAGCTGGCCAACCCCGTTCTAGAATGTGAGCCCCAGAGGCCTGGGGTCTGTCTGTCTTGTCTATCACAGTATCCCGATTGTCTAACAGTTCTTGTCATGTAGAAAACGCTTATTAGACATTTGAGGAATAGAAGAAGGCAGGGGAGACTATATCTGGAGCAAACTGGACCATTTTTTTGAAAATAAGAAATAAACAAACAAAGGAAGGACAGTCTTAGAGATGGGCATCTGAAGACATGACAACAGGAAGCTCAGGACATTAAGTCCATCTTTCTGCCTCCAACCAGGGCAGCAATTGAGCACCCATGGTTCGTGTTTTCTAGGCCCAGGGAAGCTTCCAAGTTAAAGAAGTTGGCAACTTGTCGAGGCTGTCAGAACTCTAACCCATGGCAAGGTCATGGACATTTGTCCTGGCACAGAGAGTTGCCATCTGAGTAAATTAAAATTTATTTATTTTTATGAGAAAAGTTATTTTTGATCTTTAAAAATAAGAATCAACTGTTCAGTTTCACCTAACATTTGTATCATTTATGTCCCGTTTAATGTTCACTTTTCTTGACCACTGCATCAGGATAAATCTTTCTCTGATTTTCTTCTAATAGCATCTGTCCCCCCTGCGATCGCTTTGAGACCAAATGCATGTTAAAAACATAATACTCTCAGAGGGAAAATATTTGGCTCTCTCCTCGATAATTTCTGATGGAACCTGTTTATTGCCTTGTGGTCATTCCATTGGCGGTCATTTGATGCTTTGGATTGCCGATTGAGGCCCCATTTGGACTATATCTCCGGACACCAGTAGAAACATTTGGCAAGTTTAAAGAAAACTCAGGCAACTGGTTGAATTTGGAGAAAAATACAACTGGATTCTATCTCATATCAAAATCCTGGATGAGTTAAAGGTTTAAACAAGGAGAGAAGACAGATAAACATTTAAAACACATAATTTGGGGGATGTGAATGTCTCTAGACATGTTACTGAAGACAGAAGCAAATATAAAGACAATTACATTTGAGTTAAATAATATTCAGTGCAGCCAAGATCACTTAAAGAAAATGAGAAACCACAACCTTACAGAATTGCTTGGTGACAAAGGGGTTAATTTATTTTTAAATTTTTTTATGTTTTTTTTGTATGAGAATATTTAAATTGTACTCTTTTATTACATTTCAATTATACAATACAGTATTATTTACTATAGCAACCAGGTTATATGTTAAGTCCTCAAACCTTATTTATTTTTTACCTGAAAGTTTGTCCCCTTTAGTAATTGCCCTTAATTTTCCCCAAACCCCAGGCCATGGTAACCACTTTTCTACCCTCTGTTTCTATGAAATTGACTTTTTTTTAAAGATTCCTCATATAAGTGATAGCATGCAACATTTGTCTTTGTCTGGCTTATTTCCCTTAACATATAACCTGCCCACCAGGTAACACATGTTGTTGCAAATGGCAGGGTTTCTTTCCTTTTTTAAAGCTGAATAATATCTATAGCTATACACACATATACATAGGTACTATATTTTCTTGATCCATTCATTCATTGATGAATACTTACATTGTTTCTATATTTAGCTATTGTGAATAATGCTGTAATGAACACTGGAGTATAGGTATCTCTTCAAGATAATGGTTTCATTTCCTTTGGGTATATACCCAGAAGTGGGATTGCTGGATCATATGGTAATTCTATTTTAATTCCTAGATCTGTTTCAATTCCTCCATACTGTTTTCCACATTGGTTGTACCAGTTTACATTCCCACCAACAATAATACAGGGTTCCTTGTTCTCCACATCCTAACCAGCATTTGTATCTCTTATCTTTTGATAACAGCCATTCCAGTGGGTTCGAGGTGATATCTCATTATGGTTTTGATTTGTACTTCCCTGAGGATTAGTTATGTTAAGCAGGGTTTATTTCTTTAACATTTAAAATTATTTAATCATGGAGGGAAAAACCCAACTGTAAAGTGTGTAGAGTATATAAAAGGATGTAAATAGAAAAATGAGTAAAGGACATAGCAGATAACTCTCAAAATAAGTTCATAGCTGACAAACATTGAAAAAAATGTTTAATCTAGCTAGTAATTTATTTTTTAATTTTT
>NW_006284347.1:2221261-2229001 GCF_000327345.1 Myotis davidii | reverse complement strand
CATGCATATAAGTCCTTCGGTTGATCTCTTAAAAAAAAAAACACATAAAATAACCCTGAGATACTGTGTTCTGTCTGTCAAATTGGCAAAGGTGCAAATGAATGACGGTGTGTGGTTGATTGTTGGTGAGGCAACTTGGCCTTGTGCATCCAAAATCCCAAACTCAACAATGCTACTTCTAGAAATTGAGATTCACACAGTATTTGGAGAGTTGATTTTTATCATTGTAAGGATGGGAACCTTGTCTGACTTAGTCACCACTTGTGTGCTCCTAATGGGTGCTTGATAGGAACTGGTAGAATGAATGGATGACTGAATGAATATGAAGAAATATATGCCAAGGATATTAGAGTAGCAAAATATAGGAGATATTCTCCATGTTCACCCCTGGTGTATTCCTTAAATATGTCAATAGTCGAGGTTGCCAAATGACCAGCAGTTTCATGAATTACCTACCAGTTGTTTGACTAAGTTGACATTGATTCAAACAAAATGATGCCTTAAGGGAGCGGCATATGCAGTGTTTCTATTCCATCAAGTATTCACGTCATGTCCATTGTTGTTGCTTCTATGTTGAGTTGGAGCCCAAGCATATGCAACACTTTCTGTGTTAAACAGTTAAACGTATTTATGGTCACCATTTGCTGGATTTTTCTGGGCCTAATAGATCAAATGTGAATGCACCTTTCCTCCAGCCTCCTCTGGTGTCAGGATTTTGTAGGAAATCCCATCTTCTACTTCAGCAGGCACAGTATACACAAGTGAGACTTCAGTCCTGGAGTTAATGCCAGTATCTAAAACCATGGAGAATAGCCTTCCCGCTTGAGGCAATCTAATTAAACTTCTCCTGTCAACTTGAAGTGGCCCCCAATGGACAGATCAAACCTATTTTTAGGTTGCAAGTGTTATAGGAAGGACTATTTAATTAGAATTGGGGGATGTTTAAAATAGCTTTCTCTCTTAACATCGGTGCCTGCTGGCTTGTTTTCCCTGGTGTCATTAATCACCAGTGAGCAGATGTCAGAATTCACAGTGAGCTACAGCTCCCGTCGATTTCTGCCTTCTGCAGGTAGTTTGTCCTATAACTCAAAATGCCAAGTGTCTCCAGGATTTGGCACTTTCCTGCCAGCAAATGGCACGGGGAGCTATAGACAATTGCAGTTAGAAGATTTCTTCAAAATAAGAGCCCCACACAGGGTATTTCTCTCCCGCAGCTTTGTGGTTCTGGGAGTGGGAAGATGGTCATGTTCATATTGAGGGGAGAGAGAATGTTCTCTGGTCATGGGACCAAGAAGGGCTTGATACTGCCTTAGGGCCTACATGAATAACGGGGAAGAGATACAAAAACTCAAGCTCCATTAGATCTACTTTTTTTTTTAAAATTGATGTTCCAAGGGTGTCTGGAGCATCAATAATCTTGTTCAGAGAGAAGCCTCTGACCCACCTTGAGGAGGAAGTACTTGCCAAGGAGACATCACCTTTTAGCAGAGACCTCTGCCTTCTGGTGGTGTCTAGGCATTTATGCTGGAGTTTCTGTGCTGGGGTTGGGGGTGATAGTTGAGGCCTGAGAACACTCACAAAGCTATGAATGACCACTGGGGGTCAGTCTTCTGCATGGGAGATGTGATGGCCCCAGCATCCCTCCTCCCCCAGTATCTTCTCAGCAAATAAACTGGTAATTCGGAGACATATCTTTTCAGTGTAAGGTTTCTGGTGGGCTAATACTTAAATATCATTAAATATTTACAATTCATTGTGACTGAAGGTTATAAAAGCACATTTGGTTGAAATGGCCTGTTGCCTATTTTTGTTGGATTTTGTGTTAGGAGCTTTATGTATAGGGCGACCACAGAACTTACCCTCCAAGCTAGGATGCTTTTGAGAGTGAAAGGAGGTGCCAATCTGATGGGATGCCAGGGCAACAGGCAAACACTGGGAGTGGATTGTATCAACAGGGTTTCATGTCTCCCCATGTATGGATCTATCTTGTTAGGTTTGTAGCAATGATAAGCTAAGTATCCTCCCCATCGGATAGATGAAGACACTTGGGCTAAGAGAAGTTAAGAAACACTCCCAAGGTCCCTTGCTTCGAAGTCTATGCGTTGATATCCCTTCAAGGCAGAAAGTCAGTGGGCTCCTAAAGTCAACAGGGAGAGGATGTCACTGAGGAAAGAGTAGGAGAGGCCGTGAATGGGGCTAGACCAAGGAATAACCCAATGCTTCTTCGTTAATGGAATGATTTTGTCAGGAACAACCCTGGCCTAGAAGGTATCTGGGGTAAGACTCATGGCTGAAAAAGTCCACTGACCCACTGCTTCAAATGTGCCCCATCACCAGCTGTCAGAGCACATCTTTGGGTACAATGTGTCCCACCCTGTGGCAGTGTGTGGCCTACCGGGAGGCCAGAGCTCTGGTTTATTTTGCATTCTTTGACCTCCATGAAGTTGCCTTTCTGTCTCACAGGTCAAGGGTTAGTCTCTGACGTAGCTCACATTGTACTTTAGGGTTTCTCTCCTGTTGTTAGGTTTTGAAATTTTCTCTGGGCTTTGCTTCATAGGCAAGGAAAAGGGAAGGACTTGCTTCCTGTCCTAGAAAGGCTTTTGTCACAGACCACCAAGGAGGGCTGGAGGCACCATGCTTCATTTCAGGGCCTGGGACTCTAGAGGAGAAGCAAGGGTCCGGATAGATATTTCCCTGAGGGCAACACACTTCCTTCCATGATGGGTAGGTAGTCACCTTGCTACTAGGACTCCATCCCAAGTCCGCCCTACCAACATAGCCATTTTCATCGTGTGGAATTCATTTCCAAGTAGTAAGGCCAACCCTTGAAACCCATTTTTTTCATCTATTCACATGTCATTAGCCTTCATGCATTGGCCTCCTCCCTGTGAAGTGGTCATTAGAGCTGAGTCTGAACTCTTACCAGGAGATTGTGGGACATCCCAAGGAGACATAATCAACCCAGCCCCTTATCACTGAGGGTGAGGACTCAGGAGCTCCTACCTGGACTAGTCAGATGACAGCTCCCAGGGCACCTTTTGAGAAAGCCCAGAGCCCTCACAGACACTGTGTTTTCTCTGGGGCTACCCTTCTCATGGTCACCTGTAGGCCTGAGCTATTTCTTCTTTTGAATTTAAAGTGTATTATCTTACTGTCCTACATTTTCTTATTACCCCATTCTGTTCTAGGTCAGACCAGATGTAGAGCTCACCCATTTCTTTGATTTTTACCTAAAAGCAGAACAAAACCCAATTCTAGGTTCTGGAAAAATGGCAGAGAATGAATCTTTTAAAATCTCTCCACATTCCTATATACAAAAAAAGACTATGTACAAAAAACTGGGCAGCAAGGCCTGAAGCAAGTAGTCAAAACTTAACAAACAAACAAGCAAGCATTTTAACCCCCTGCTCCAAGAGAGGTATTTCTACAAACTCCCAAAGGGAAGGAGTAAGGATAAGTCCCATCTGGTATGAGCATCCATGCAGCAGAGAGGAGAGGGTAGCAACAGGGCATCTGATGGGCTTGAGAACAGAAGAATCTGAAAACACCCAACAGGTGTGCACGGGGCCACATGCTTGGCCAGTCCAGGTACAGTATTTGAAACTCGGGGTAGGACTTTCACTCATTGCAGGTGATTGTGAGGGCCTTCAGTGAGGTTAAAAGGGGCAGGAGCCCCTGTGAACTCTAAAGTGATCCACTGGAAACCTTCAATGGCCCTCCATTGTTCAGAGTGTTAATTCTAGACTTTTAATTTTTCAGCTTGACATTGAAACCTTTCCTAGTTTCACCGTAGCATACCTTTCTAGTATAATTTCCAACCACATCTTTCCATTGGCCCCATGTGCCAACTACACTGTTCTCAATGATACCATTTGCATTCCTCAACTTCTTGTTTCTCGCATTTCATCCAGCCATCGTGAGATGGTTTGGGTCCCTTCTGGACAACATCACTGAACACAGGCTGAGGACATTGATGGCTCTCAGTCAACTTTTGGCACACGTTTTTATAAATATGAATTCCTTTTGGAAGAGAATACTGTGTCTGCCAGATGAAGTTCACTTCATTCCACAAAGAACAGCAGGACCCCAACCCCTGTAGTTCTTGCTTCAACCCATTACTTTGCATTAATTTAAAACAATTAATAGTATTTTTACTCAGAAATCCATCTGATGTTTGGGAAAATGCTAAAAGGCATTTGCTTGATTTCTGAAATGATGACGAAGCATTTTCTTTTGCCCAGAGAGTGCCAGCCAAGTTCAAGCTCCACACAGGGGTGCTATGTCAACATCTCTGCTGATGCTAAGGCTCAGGTGCTCACCGGGGCTGAAGATTCCTCATGGATGTGAATGTCCATACAGGAGGCTCTCTTCAAGGATCACCCTGGGGACTCGTGCTATGCCATGTCCTATACCCTCTTGAATGTGAACAAGACACCCCCTTTCCAGAGACGGCACGGGTGCCATGTTTTCCTTTCCTTCTACCGAATGTGAGTGTGTTGATGTCGGGGTGGGAGGAAGATTTTGATATGCAGAATCCCACCACGTCCTCAGTCAGAAACAGATGTACCATATGATTTTGAGTGTGGCACCCAGGATTTGGGCCTCGTTCAAGCACACAGCTCATAAAAGCCCAGACAATAAAAAGTGAAGATGCAAAAGATAAAAGGCTTGCTTTCACATGCCACGAAATATTGTTCAAAATTATTCTTAACCATAGTGTTATGGCCTTTACATTTCCATTTTTATGCATGGAAAAAAGGACTGTGCAGTGTACTAACTAAGCCTCAGGAAATGAACGTCTTCCAGCCATTAAAAGCAGGTTCTGCTAGTCCAGCAACAGCATCTGAATCACTCTCTTGGCCATACTGGGCTTGCCGTCAGACGTTGTGATGCATTCGTTTCCTTGTGCTCAGGGCCCCTGCTAATGCTTTAATTCTTGTGCGTAAATCCTGAGGCAGAAAGCGGAACTCCATCGGGAATTTCTGACAAAAAGACATTCAAGATTTTAATAACTTCAGAGAGATTTGCTGTAACCAATTTAAGACAGCAACAATCGTGGACACCCCTCAAATATAACTGTGGTTAGGCTTGGACCTCTAAACATTTAGCTAATACTGTTTGCCAGGTATCATCTAAGTTAGTAGCAAAATAATAATGATAAAAATAATAGCTTACATGTATTACACATTTTTAAAGGAGTAGGCCTTGTGGTTTTTAAGTCTTCCAACTGTCCAGGGTAGCTCCATTGTATAGGTGAAGATAACTTAGAGGTGAAAATAACTTGCCCACGGTCAAGCAGTGCCTGAATTTTGTTCAAGTTTGTCTGGCTCAAAAGCTCAATTTCTAATCATTTTTGAGGTACTATATTTTGTTCAGTTAACATTTTATGGAATGCAAAATAAAGTTTTTAAAACTAGAAACTGTACTTAAAATGTAAAACAATCCCCCTTTTGATCCTGAAGTTGGGGGACCACACTGCTCCCTGCATGAGGCAGTATAGGCACAATAAGTAGTTGAATCTGCCCGGGTTTTAGTTTTCTCATTTGCAAAATGGAGAATGAAGGTAAACACCTCTCAAGAGCACCTTTTCCTTCTGATAGTCATTTGTCTATTCAGTAAATGTTCATTTGAATTTCTACTAGAAGGAAAGTACAGAGTGATCTAATCATAATAATGGATAATGAGCTGTAATCCCTGAGTGTAAAGAGTGACAGGCTTATGGAAGAGTCCAATGTAGTCTGTGCTGTAAAAGGTATGTGTCCTTGCATGCATGCATGTGTGTGTATGTGTGTGTGTATGTATATATGTGTATAGTCATATATATACATACCTACACACGGCTGTGGTGACAGAGCAGAGGCAGGGACTTAGAAGTTGGGTGGCTTCATACAAGAGCGACAGTAAGAGTGACATTAAGAGTGACAGGAAGCTGCACGAGGAGAGAGGTGGAGGCCATGCTCAATCCCCATGCATCCGGGGCCCGGAGGGGAGGACGTATTTGTCAAATGAGAGCACGCATGGAAATGAGATGTGCTCTGGGTTGTAAAGGCTCAATGGGGTTCGCCAGGTGGACAAGAGGGGGTAGGACATTTATTCCAGCAGCAGAGACAGCGTGTACAGAAGTAGGGCAAACACACAATTGCATGTAGGGTTGCAGATGACATGGAAGCTTGGGCCCTAAAGGAGGGTGCATGTGGACTAGAGGCTGGGGACAAGGTTACAAAAGGGAGATTTTGGCCAGGTCCATGGTGGGTCCAAAGCCAGAGGCTTGAGTAATGTGCGACTCCGCAGAGTTTTTTCCCCCTTATTTTTTAGCAGAGGGTTGATGTGGGGAGAACATGGGTACTACTTGTTCAGCAGAGCTCTGGATGCCTTACTTATTCACAGCGATTAGACCCCAAATCACATGATATGGCTACGCAACAAATAAAACGGCAGCAAGGGGACTCCACTAGGAAACGATATTGCAAATGGGCCTACATTTTAAGGAAACACACCCTAAATGAGAGAAGAATGAACACAAACTCCAGTGCCAATTATGGCACATGAAAAGAGGGTTAAATAATGCCTGCACCTCAGCCATAGAAAAGGAGGAAATCTTGCCACGTGGGCAAACATGGATGGGCCCTGGGGGCGTTTTGCTAAGGGAAACAAGTCAGACAGAGAAAGACAAATACTGAATGATATCACTTACATGTGGAATCTCAAAAACAAACAAACGAACGAACAAACAAACCAAAAACCCAAACTCATAGAAAAAGAGATCAGATGTGGTTAACAGAGGTGGGGGGAGTGGGTGCAGGGGGAATTGGATGAAGGTGGTCAAAAGGTACAAACTTCCAGTTATAACTGGAAGGCATACAACTGGGGGTGTCATGTACCCCACGATGACTATGGTTAACCCTGCTCTATGGTATATTTAAAACAAGGGAAGAGAGTAGGTCCTAAAAGTACTCCCCATTAGGGAAAAGGTATTTTTTTGTGTCAGTGTGAGATGTTGGAAGGTAACTAAGCTATTGTGGTGATAATTTGCAATGCATGTGGGTCAAGTCTGTATACTGAACACCTTAAACGCATGCAGTACTGTACATCAATTATATCTCAACAAAGCTGAAAGGAAAAAAATTAACGCCTACACCGATTACTGCCTTGAGGATTAAATGAGCCAACTTAATCCATTGCCTTTTCCTGCCCCTGCATGTCCTGGTGCCCAGCGGCAAACAGCTGCCACTGTTATTGCCACCGTGATTGTAAGTGAGGTAAACCGAGGCGGAAAATTTTCAGCAGAGGCTCTCAACCTGTTCCAGTCTGCACACTGATGACCCTGTGCATGGCACATCCACTCCGTGGGCAATCCCAGGCTCAGTGTTTAATTTCTGTACCTTATTTTCTGTGAGGGAACATATCAGAGAGTGATATAGGCACAACCTTCAAACCACTCTCAGTGATAAATAAAAATGAAATGATAGTAAACGTGAATAATCATTACCTGCGAATTCCTGGCAGCAGCCTGGCCTCTGTGGGGACCCATCAGGACACCGTACAGCATGCCTCTGTGGGTTTAATCAGGGTGCTGTGAGAACCATCTCTCTCTCTCTCTCTCTCTCTCTCCTTTCTGGACGGCGAGCTTCCCTTGGGCAAAGGCTGTGCCAGATTCTTCTCTTCTTGGCATGCAGCTCATTGTCTGGTGCATAAATAGTAATTGATAAATATTTGCTGAATGAACGACTGTACTCCCCC
>NW_006284347.1:2215665-2221229 GCF_000327345.1 Myotis davidii | reverse complement strand
TCCCCCGCCACCCCCACCCCAAGTAAATCAGGAAGCCCTCCAGAATTAGTAGGGAGAGGAATTGGACAGAATGTCATGGTTTGAAGGGTAAACAGCAGCTTCCTGTCAGCAGTTTGCCTCTCCTTCTGGCTTTATCAGCCCCCAAAGAATGAAAGAAGTGGGCTTTGTTACCCGAGTGGACCATTCCCAATGGCGCAGTTCCCGCTCTAAAGTAGAAGGGGGTTTGTGTCTTTTCAAGTTCGTGTCTAAACTATCTCTTGCCTTTCAGTTCCCAGAGTCTGATTTCCTTGTTGCAAAATCTCCTGGTGTAAAGAGTTGAGACAACAAGGTCTAAATAAGGTAAGTAGATAAATGCATAGAATGTTAGTTGGTGATGGATATGAGACAAAAATAAAGCAGGGAGGGGGGTGGAAGTCTTGAGGGGGAGTGCAATTTTGCGTGAAAGGTCAGAGAAGGATTCATTAATAAGTTGAACTTTGAGCAAAGATACGAAGTGGTGAGGGAGTGAGCCAGGGGCTATCTAATGTAGTGCCCCAGGTAGAGGGAACAGCAAGTGCCAGGGCCCTGAGGAGGGAGCATGTTTATCCCGGCTGAAGATCACCAATGAGACCCCTGTGTCAGGGTGAGGTGGACAAGACCAATAGGAGGTTACCGCAGGGAGGTGATGGGTTGTTAGGTCATGAAGGGGCTGGTGGGCCACCGCAAGGATATCAGCTTTTGCTGTGTATGAGGCGGGAGGGGTTTGAGCAGAGGCATGCCAAAGTCTGACTTGGAGTTTGACCGAAATTGAAGAAGGACAAAGGTTAGAACTGGAGAGCCAGGAGGTCACCAGGTGAGGGGTCATGGTGACTTGGAGGATGATGAGAAACAGTTGGATCCCAGATGCACTTTGAAGGTAGAGCTGACAGCTTAGCTGGTAGCTCAGGTTTGTGGCAGGAGAGGGAACCCCTTAGAATGGAGCTCGTCTCCTCTCAAGGTTAGACTTGTTGTATGTGAAGGGGGTGGTGATGTCATGGTGGGTATTGATAGATGCACACTGATTTTAATAAATCTTGTAACCAATGGACTTGACTCAATTTTCCTTGTGAAACTATTTCAAAGTTTAGTACTATTTGTAGCTTTCATTGACTGTGCGGCCTTCTATCAGCAAGTCACAAATGGTCAGCTGGAGAGGAACTTTGAGGTCAAATAAGCCAGTGTGTCCCACAGTGTGGGGGAGGACCCTGGTGCTTGGCGAAGAGATTTCAGGTGATATATAGTAATGGATGTTATTACGTTTTGAGAAAGCAATTTCTTTTTCAATCCTATTTTCATTATATACCAAGAAGCAATCTCAGCTTGGTGGTAAATCTTAACCGCTTCTTGAACCCTTCCTTATTTACCCTTTTAACCAAAAGTGATCAGGCCCCAAGATGTAGCGGGCTGCAGGATCTTGCTGGAATTTAATAGCATGATTTTGAATTCATGAAGTGTATTTATTATTTCCTAAAAGCATATTTATTTGTGGACTCACATTTTTTTTAATGTTCTGGACTCATATTAATGTAGTATACCAAAGGACTCTAACATTTGATTCAAAATTTCTAAAAGTTAAGATGATTGCAGATATCCTCTGGTGTGTTTGACTCAAAAACCTTGTATATTGATATATACATTCACATAGAAAAGGGCACATATGTATACAGCTTGATGGTCTTCACAAAGTAAACATTCCTGTGGAACCACTGCTCAGGTTCAGACAGCGCCCTTCTCTGTAGCAGTCTCCTCCCCAACCCTCGGCAAAGGAGACCACTATCTTGACTTCTAATACCTTAGACATGCTTTGCCAGATTTGAAATTTATGTGACTGAAATTATTCAGTATAAATTCTTTTGTGTTTCGCTTCTTTCGGGCCACATTATATTTCAGTTTCATCTGTGTTGTTTATGTAAAAACGAATTCTTTCTTCTTCATTGCTGTATATCACTCCATATAATTCTATAATATTCCATAATTCTAGTAATACATCACAATTTATTTTCCCATTTTATGGTGGATAGACTCTATTTTCAGTTTTTGGTTAGTAGCTATAGGTGACTCCAACCCTTCTTTTGTACATCTCTGCATTTCTGTTAGGCACACAGTTCCCAGTTATTTTTGCTGGTGTGTAGTTATATCTCATTGTGGTTTGGGTTTACATTTCTCTGGTGATTAATGGAATGGAGTACCTTTTCCCCTTACTTGTTAGTTATTTGACTGTTCTTTTTTTGAAGTACCAAGCTAAGGCTTTTGCCCATTTTTCTAATGGGATGACAATCTTTTTTTTCCCCTTAAATTCTGGGCATTCCATTCTGTCCCATTGGTCTTCTATCTAACCTTGAGCCAATACTGCATTATCTTAATGAACAATAATATTGAACATCTTTTTATGTACACTATTAGCCATTTGTATATCTTCTTTGAAGAAATGTTTGTTCAAATCATTTGCCCATTTTAAAATTAGATGGTTTTTTAAAACATTGTTTAGTTGTAAGAGTCCTTTATATATTCTGGATACTAGATTCTTAACAGATATATGATTTAGAATATCTTCTTCATTCTGTAGGTTGTCATTTTACTTTCTTGATAATGTCCTTTGTTGCACAAACTTTTTTATTTTTTATTTTTGATCAAGTCCAACAAATCTGTTTTCTTTGTTACTCCTTCTTTTGTTGTCATATTTAAGAAATTTGCCTAATATGTGGCCATTAAGGTTTACACCCATATTTCCTAATAAGAGTTTTATAGTTTTAGCTTTTACATTTAGATCTTTGACCCATTTTAAGTTAATTTTTGTGTGAAGTATGAGCCCAAATGTATTCTTTGCATGTGGATATTCAGTTGTCCAACATGATTAATTGAAAGACTATTCTTTCTTCCACTGTCTTGACACCCTTGTTGAAAATTACTTGATCATAGATGTATGGTTTATGTCTGGACTTGCAGTTCCATTGGTTCATATGTCTGTCTTTATGGTAGAACTACACTGTTTTTTAATTGGCACAGTTTTGTTTTAAGTTTTGGAATTAGAAAGTGTAAGTTCTTCAACTTTGTTCTTCTTTTTAATATTGTTTTGACTAGTTGGTATCTCTTGCATTTTTATATGAATTTTAGGATCAGCTTGTCCACTTTTGCAAAAGAGGCAGTTGGAATTTTGATAAGGCTTCATTGAATCTATAGATCAATTTGGAGAGTATTGTAATCTTAACAATGTGAACATAGATGACTTTCCATTTGTTTAGATCTTTAATTTCTTTTAAAAATGTTTTGTTAGGGTTCAGTGGACATGTTTCCTACTCCTTGGTTAAATTTTATTTCTAAGCATTTAATTATTTTTTATGTTATTGTAAGTGGAATTATTTTCTTATGTCAGACTTCTAGCCTACAGAACTATAAGATCATAACTTTATGTTGTTTTAAGCCACTAAGTTTATGGCAATTTGTTACAATAGCAGGAGAAAACTAATACCCTTTGCATAATTTAATTCTTTGATATTTATTTAGGTATGTTTTTTATGGCCGACAACGGGCCAATTTTAGTAAATGTGCCATGTATAGTTGAAAAAAAAAAACATGCTTTAGTTGTTGGGTCAAGTATGCATGTGTGTGTGTGTGTGTGTACGTGTGTGTACGTGTGTGCATAAATCATATTTGCTAGTTATGTTGTTCATATCTTCTATATCTTTATTGAGTTTTTGTCTGCCTGTTATATCAGTTATTAAGGGAGTTTGTCAAACTGATTGTAAATTTGACTACTATAACTTTTATTTCTGTTGATGTTTGCTTTATGTTGTTGAGGCTTGGTTACTTGGAGTATACATTTAGAATTGTTACATCTTCCAGAATAATTAATTCTTTCATTTTATTAAACTACTAGAGGCCCAGTGCATGAAATTCGTGCACAGGTAGGGTCCCTAGACATGACCAGCGATCAGGGCTGATCAGGGTCTTTCGGCTGCCGGCCAGGGCCTTCCTTCATTCTGTGCCACTCCCTGGTGGTCAGTGCATGTCATAGTGAATGATTGAACTGCCGGTCTGGTCTCTGTTAAATTTTTGAGGGGGCACTTTGCATTTTAGCCTTATATATATATAGATATAGATCCTCTCTAATTAGTGACACTTCCTTTCCTAAAGTCTACTTGGTGTGTTATTAGTTTAGCTGCATGTGTTTTCTTTTGGTCAGTGTTTGGTCACTGTTATATCTTTTTCCATCTTTTCATTTGCAACTTTTCTGTACCTTTATGTTTACATTGTCTGCTGTAAGCAGCATATAGTTTTTAATAATCCAGTTGGACATTTTGTCTTTGAATTACAGTATCTAGAAATTAAACCTGCTATCTTACAATTTATTCTATTTTCACAACTTTTCTATTTCAATTTTCCTCTTTTGTGTCTTCTTTTCAATTAATGAATTTATTATCCTTTCCCCCCTCTTATTAGCTTGCTAGATAACATTCTTCCTTGTACTTCCTTTAATGGTTATGTTAGAAATTAAAACATATATCCTTAATTTATTACAATATTAGGTAACTTGGTCCTCTTTCTACTTCCTGGATAACATAAGACTCTCAGAATACCTTAATTTTATTTTGGTCTCTCCACATTCTTTATTTTGAATTGAGATATAATTGACATATGACATTATATCAGTTTCAGATGTACAACATAATGATTTGATATTTGTATGTATTATGAAATGATTACCACAATAAGTCTAGTTAACAGCTGTCACCATAATAGTTACAAATTATTTTTTCTTGTGAAGAGAACTTTTAAGATCTATTCTCTTAGCAACTTCAAAACAACAGATTAACTACTTTCACTATGTTGTACGTTATATCCCCAACACTTATGTATTTTCTAGTTTCTTGGGATATATTCCTAGAAGTAGGATCACAGGGTCAAATGGGAGTTCCATGTTTAGTTTTTTGAGGAAACTCCATACTGTCTTCCATAGTGGCTGCACCAGTCTGCATTCCCACCAGCAGTGCACGAGTGTTCCTTTTTCTCCACATCCTTGTCAGCACTTGTAGTTTGTTGATTTGTTGATGATAGCCAGTCTGACAGGTGTGAGATGGTACCTCATTGTTGTTTTGATTTGCATCTCTCGGATGATTAGTGACTTTGAGCATGTTTTCATATGTCTCTTGGCTTTCTGGATGTCCTCTTTTGAGAGGTGTCTATTTAGATCCTTTGCCCATTTTTTGATTGGATTGTTTATCTTCCTTTTGTTAAGTTGTGTGAGTTCCCTATAAATTTTGGAGATTAAGCCCTTATCAGATACGACGTTGGCATGTATTTTCTAATTGGAAGTTTGTACCTGTTGACCCACTTCACCCATTTTTGCTCATCCCTACCCTAGCCTTTTGCAAGTACCAATCTGTTCTTTTTATCTATGAGCTTAGCTTTTTTTTTTAAATTTAAGATTCCACATATAAGTGAGATCACTTGATATTTGATCTAGCTATTTCACTTAGCATAATATGCCCCCAACATCAATTAATGTTGTTGCAAATGGCAAGATTTCCTCCATTTGTATGGTTGAA
>NW_006284347.1:2202061-2214664 GCF_000327345.1 Myotis davidii | reverse complement strand
ATATATATATAAGCCATGCTTTCTTTATCCATTCACCCAGCTTTGGACATTTAGATTGTTTTTATATGTTGGCTATTTCCCCTCCATATTCTGCATCATCACAGCACCTATTTTAGTTCTACATGTACTTTACATAGCACAAGAAATCATCATTATTACTTGAGCAGTCAGTATTTATTTGGCTTTACCTACATATTTAGACTTCCCATTGTCTTCTTTATTTTCTGTGCTTCCATTTGACCTCATTTTGTTCTGCTCTGAAGAGTTTTCTGTAGTATTTCCTTTAGTGCATTTCTGCTGAATATGAATCCTCTCAGGCTTTGTTTGGAAACGTTTTAATTCCATGTACACTTTGAAGACAATTTTCACTGTGCATAGAGTTCCAAGTTGACAATTATTTGCTTTCAACACATTAAAGATGTCATTTCATTGTTCCTTGGCTTCCTTCATTCTTGTTTAAAAATCAGCTTTCATGATTACTGTTGCTCTTTTGAAGGTAATGTTTCTTTTCTTTGGCTGACTTCAAGATTTTTTGTTTTTGTATTTTAATAGTTTTTACTACAATATGCCTAGTTGTGGTTTTCTTTCTTCTGTTTGGAAATGTAAAGATTTAAACACCTTTAACTTGATGTCTTTGATAAGTTTTTGGGGAAAATTTAGCTAATATATCTTATCAAGGATCACATCTACTCAATTCTCTCTTGTTTCTACTTCAGGGTCTCCAAATACATACCTGTTAGAACTCTCCGCCAAGTCCCACATGTTTCTTACGTTTCTTTGTGCAATAACTATAGTTTTGCTTTTCATGTTTGATCTGTATATTTCCTGGTGACCTAGTTCAGTTTACAGATCCTCTTTTCTGCATTGTCTATTCTACCAAAAATCCCATCTGTTGTG
The DNA here is from genome assembly GCF_000327345.1 of Myotis davidii. Lineage (NCBI taxonomy): Eukaryota > Metazoa > Chordata > Mammalia > Chiroptera > Vespertilionidae > Myotis > Myotis davidii. The sequence continues at coordinate 2,213,767 of NW_006284347.1, read as the reverse complement.
TTCTTATTTTTGGTTATTATATATTTCAATTCTAGAGATGCGTTGTTCATTTGGTAAAGATTATAGTTCTTCATCTTGCAATTTACTTTCTTGAACTTATTAATCATAGACATTTTGAAGTCTGTACCTAATAACTCCAATAGCTGATTCACATATGGGTCTGACTGTTTTCTTGGGTTTGGGTTATTTGGTTATATTCCTGGCATGCCTTGTAATTTTTGGTAAATGCTGGAAATAATGTCTAACAAATTGTAGAGTCAGTGTGAATCTCTGGATTATGTTACCTTCTTTCAGTGAAACTTACCTTTTCCTTTTCTTTCTTTCTTTTTTTTTCTTCTGTCAGGTGTTTCAAGTACTGGCAGATCATCTTGTTTCACCTGGGCTTGAGCTGGCCTGAAATTAGGTTTTAGTCTTTGTGAAGGTTAAGCTATTTCTGCTTCACTCTTCTAAGGTGTAGTCTTTTCATGGTCCCAAGGAGAGTTGGAAATGTTTGCCAGGGTCCCTCCATTTGGTGGACCCCAACTTCAATTGTTATGAGACTGGCTGTTGACTTTTGAGCCTTGGAGTCTTATGAAGTTTTATAAATCAGCAAATGCCTGTAGGAAAACAGTGCTTTAAGTACTGGACTTATTTCAGGGTGTTTTCTTTCTCTTTGCTCTTGTCTTCAGGTCCTAGCTGCCTTTATATCTCCCCAGTGTCCTCAAACAGAAGTTCTTTGTCTTTATACTCTATATACTGTATCCAGATCTTAAAGTTGTTCTTGGCAAGGGGGTTGGTCTGAAGTAATCTAGTCTATTAGGACTAAAAGCAGAAGTCCATTGTCCTTATTTTTGTCATTGCCTTCTATTTTAAGACCAGTGATTCTAGCTTTCCATTCATATTAGTGAAATAATTGCCTTTCTAAGTAAATGTATTTACAGATGCTCCTCGACTTACGATGAGGTTAGTCCCAATAAACACATCATAAGTTGAAAATACCGTAAGTCAAAAATGCATTTCGTGGACCTAACGTACCAAACATCAGAGCTTGGCCTGGCTGGTTTCTACTGAATGTGTGTCGCTTTTACACCATTGTAAAGTCGAAAAGTCCTAAGCCAAACTCGCATAAGTCTTTATTATGAGAAATGTAGAAATTATAGCAAGATGCAGCAAATAGTATCATAAGTACTTATTTTCCTCTTCAATGAGTAATCATTCAAATAAAGAAGAGTTGACTTAAATGAAAGTAGTAAGTAAATAGCAGCACAGATGGTGCTTGGGACGATAAAAATGGTGGTGATGAGGTTCAAACAACTTGTTTTATATAGCGAGAACTAGAAACCCATAAAAGTCATTGTCTTGCCTAACATTACACATATGCACGGTAGAGCTGATAGCAAGACGCAGTTCTCTCGGTTCCTGTTTCAATCCTTCATCTGCTCCCACAGAGCTATTACTGGAAGCTCTTCTCCCTCCCTGTTTCTCCGATAGATTTAATTTCTATAGCTCCCCCCACCCCCATTTTGTCCTGAATTCTTCCATGTGCATTCTAAGACTATTTTTTATAGCAGTCTTTGGGTTATTAGATTGTAAAAAAAGACAAAGTGATGTCTAGGCCCAACCCATGGGTGTTTCTGTGGCGTGTGTGTGTGTGTGTGTGTGTGTGTGTGAATGTATGTGTGTACACTTCAAATCTCCATCAGTTTTTACTAGTAGTTTATATATAATGTTTGAACCCATGCGATTCAGGGTGATTGATCCTTCTAAAGGCTCAGCTCCTTTTAAAACTGCATGCAAAAGAATGACCAGTTCTGTGTAATTTATTGTTACCAAATCTCCTCTCCTTTTGCTTAATTGTATTATTTGCCTCGGGGATGCTATAGAAATGCAAAGCCAAGTCAGCTAAATGAAACATGATCCTGGTACAGGAAAATAATGATGTGTCTCTTTTGCTAAATAACAGCCTCCCCCCGTCATCTCCAGATGCTTGGAACCGCACCCTCATTTTTTTTGGAGGCAAGTGAGGGTGGTGCCCGGCTTGGGCTTGGTTGTCAAGGGCATGGGCCAGGGAGTGGGCAGAACAATGCAACAGGAACTGGAGCTTGGATCTGGGGAGCTAGCAGACAGGGAGAGTCCTGTGGAGAGGCCTTCCCTCTGATCTTGGATTTAGACTATGTACCACCCCAGCCCAACCGCACAGCTGAAATCCAAGGCCATACATTATCATTTAATTTTGAAAATTGGCAAGGTTGGAGAGACCTTTGAGGGGATCAGTTGCTTCCTTCTTATCTTAAAAGGTCACTGGGATTCAGGGCTTAACATTTCTAGGCTAGTGTTTTTTTTTAACCATGTCATTGATGCAGCCTTCCACAAACTACCTTACATCCCTTTGACCTCCTAGTTTGGGGCCCTCTGTATCAAATGGAGCCTGGGATACAGCAAAAAACTACTAGTATTTCCTGAGTGTCCACCATGTGCCAGGCACTGGTTGAGGCTCAGGGGTTGTGGCAGTGCACAAAACAGTGAGCCTGCCCTTGTGGTGTTGGTATTCAGGATGGGGAAGGGTAAGATAAGACACATAGTAAAATATGTGAATGGCATGATGAATGGAAAGTGTTACAGAAAAAATAAAATAAAATGGGGGAGGGAGACAGGGAGGCCTTGGTGGTGGTAGGACTGCTGCGTTAAATGGGGTGTTCAGAGAAGGCCTCCCTGAGGAGGTGAAGGGGATGGACCTGTGGTCGGGTGTATGGAGAGGTAAGGGGCTGGTGACATGGTGGTCTTCATGCTAGTAGGTGTCAGAATCCTGGTGACATAACCTTCCAGGCTCCACCCCAGAGACCCTGGTTCATTGGCCCCAAGGCAGGGCCTGGCAATCTGCTTTCCTTCAAAGCTCCCCATGCAACTCAGATGTGTGCATGTAAAAAACAGCTTAAAAATTTCACTCTGAGCATCCTTTGAAAGCCTGGAAAATAATTATTCTAAGGACAAGCAATTTCCACATTCCAGAGAGGAAAGATTTTCCTGTGGACCGCTGTCCGGCTGGCACATGCAGGCCCAATGCCTGAAGGAGGGAAACGGGCAACTATTGAGTGCCTGCTGTGTGCTGGGTCCCCCCTCTATTGGCTGTCTCATTGGAGCCTCTTGACACTCTCTGGGGCTAAGTGTCCAATAGGCACACTGAGGCCCCGCAAGGCCCAGTGCTCACTGCTGTGGAGGAGCAGACCCTTCACTTGGCGTGCCGTCTTCCAGATGCGGGGGTGCAGGCCTGCTTGCTCTCCCCTGAGCCTGTGCCAGCACTTTCATCTCTGACCCAAGTTTCTGCTGGGAGCTGGACTCTTGGTGAAAAACTTCCTCAATAAAACTTTCTAGAACAACTCCTGGATGTCAGGCATTTTGAAAAACTGCTGACTTTCTAAGTGAAAAGGGCATCAGACATCATGTCCCTGCACAGGAGTAGAAAAAAACGTGCGTCACCCACCACCTTTCCCTCTTCCCTCCACGTCTCTGGGAAACATCAGTCAGTGAACCTAGATGCAACCCCAGAACCCTCAACTCAATGAGCTAGTTAATACATATATTGATTCATCGAATGTGGCTCACAAAGAAGAAACCTATTTGCTATCCATTATCTGGACAATTCCTCTTTAACACATCCGAAGACCAGGGCTCTGTGGGGTCAGTTTATCTCAGGCACACAGGTAGTAACAGAGCTGGATCTCACAGCAGATCATTGCTTTTAAAAAAATGTATGTGTCACACCAGCACGGCCAAGGATGAACCTGAGGAGGGGCGGTGAAGAATTGAAGAAAAGTCAGACAAGAGAATACAGCTGGGGCTCGGTGGATCTCCCGTGCCTGGATGAGGACACAAAAGACCCAGCCTGCAAGCCGATGCGTTATTTTATAGTCTGATTAAAACAAGGGTAGATGAACATGTATACAAATGTTCTTGTTTTGGCAACACTTGCTGCACCTCCCATAGCCCATTAGCTACTTAGGAAAAAATTAGGGAGGGCTACAAGGTCAGGCTTACTTATGCTAGGAGAGCTCTGCCCTCCAGGCTGGGACTTGTTTGTGGCCCTGCCACCGGTCAGCCTGAGGATTGACCCTAGAGCCACTCCCTACAAATATATATATTGATTTCAGAGAGAAAAGGAGAGGGAGAGAGATATAGAAACATCAATAATGAGACAGAATCATTGATTGGCTGCCTCCTGCATGCCCCCTAACAGGGATTGATCCTACAACTAGGGCATGTGCTCCTACTGGGAATCAAACCATGACTTCCTGGTTCATAGGTTGATGCTCAACCACTAGGCCACACCAGCTGGGCTTTTTTTTTTTTTTAACTAGCCTCTTCAGTGGGTAGGAATCTCACTCCTCAAACTCAGGTAAGTGAGATGGAAAGCTATGAACAACCACTAACCACACTCAGTTTCTGAATCAAACCATCAGTGACAGCAACAAAGCACCAGCTTCTCTGTCTGGAGCTGTGCAAATTCTGGGAGACAGCAGAGGGCCAAGGTGTGGGTGGTCCTAAATGGTGCCTTTTCAGTCATGTCTCTCTGTGCTGGAGTCAACCTGTCTTTCATCATTACCCTTCTGTTGGTGACCTGGGCCATGTCCCTCATCTCTTCTGATCATTGGTCTACTAGTAGATGCTTAGAGCTTGCTGCTAAATTATTCCCTATTGCCTTTTGCAATGTCTCTTCATATCCAACTTTGCCTCTTTCAGCCACTGGCCCTCTGTCCTTGCTACTCTCCAAGGATACGTGATATTTTTGCAGTTTTTTTTGTGTCCTTCTGGGACAGAGGGTATTGGTAAAGTTGTCTTAGGCTTGATTTGTTACTTTTTCTCTGGAGTCCTGTTAGTTTTCTGGGCCTCCACTCAGCATCTGGGCCCAGGATTTATCTGTTCTCAGATCCCACACATCAGCCCAAGGATTGGCGGTCTCTTCTTCTTCATTGGCATTCAGCCTGGGATAGGGTATGAGAACTGGTGCTGAGTCCCCTTTCCATGTAACCATGAATCCAGGTTCAGGTTTGTCCCACCCCCAGCATCCACCTGCTGAGGTCTCTCGTTGGGTCTCAGGAGGGACATTTGACAGCGCAGACCCAACACCTCTTCTCCCACATCTGTTGTTTACAGGAGTCCTCTCCTCGCTCATCTTCCCATGTTGGGAGAACTGAAGGTTTTCAGATGCCAAAAGCCAGGAACAGATTCTTGTTTCTTTCTCTGTTGACTTGTCTTGTCCTGAGGCAATGAACTCTGGGAGGCCTTGCTTGAAGAAGAGGCCAAGAGAACATTGAGGGAGGGAAGACAAGAACAAAGCACTATTTCAAAACATTATCCCCTCATGTCAGCTTGCCTCAGAAGTCTAGATTTCAGATTGAGATTGGCCAGCTATGGCACGTACACCAAATCTGGCCTGCTGCCTGTTTCTTTATGGCCTGCAAACTAAGAATGGTTTCTACATTTCAAATGGTTACCCTTAAAATCGTTGTGAGCTAACTATATAATTAATATCTTCTATTTGCTTCTTGGTCCATAAATTCTAAAATACTCATTATCCAACCTTCCCAGGAAAAGCTTGCTGACCTTGGTGAAGGGTGCTGAGTGGGTGGCAGGGGGCCCTGCTCTCTCAGCTCTCAGAGGCACCTGGGGGAATGGACTACTGGTTTACCTTTGCTGAGCCGCATTCCAGCTCCTTAGAATAAAACACCAGTGACTGCTCTGCCCTCACTAGGTGGTCTCAGTTGCAGGTCAGTGGACAAGGATAAATGTTTAGAATAGTTGGTGAGGGAGAATCTTCCTAATAAAAATCCCCTTTGGCATTACTGTTGGCCATACTGGTCCCCGGGAGCAGACATTTTCTCTTTGGGGAGCTGCTTTCCACCAGCAGTGACATGTGGAACATCCACTATGGATGAGGAGCTTCCTGTCCTTAAGCTTGCGTTCTGGCATTGACCCATGGAATACACTGGGAAACAAATGTAATTCGCACAGTATGGCTCACCCAACAGGAAAATATGTTGCTTGGAGCCAGTGAATAATATATATTTTAAAATAAAATGCACAAATTCTTTCTGAGTATTGAGAAGACTTACTTCTTCATTTGCTAGTTCATTTTGAAACCATTACAGCTCTGTGTATTATTCCATACAAAGACATGAAATTAACTGTCATAATTCCTCCTGTGGTCTAAAAGTTGAAAAAGTTTATGTTTCACCCAGGTTAGCTTCTTTCCCTTCACATTTGCTCTATCATTAACCTTTCCTATTTGAGCTTGCAATAAAAAATTACATCATGATCAAATCCAAGGAAAGGTTTTTTGCAAGCCATGCCTAACACAGATATTTATTACTGAGCTTGAGGGGCAGGAGTCAGATTTGTTTGGATAATTTGTTCACAATTTATGCTGTGACTATTTTAGACTATTGAACACACAAATGCATGCTCTCATGTCAACCCATTGCCATAGTGATGGATATGTCAACTACACCCTTAGACTTAGGTTTTGCTGACATCTGTAAACTGAGATCTTTTTGGCATGGCCAATGTTTGCTAAGAACTGAGAAGATTCATCTTCTTAGTTTTGATTAAGCCACTGGCTATACTAATTTGATTATTTATACTTTTTTTGTAGCATTAGTAGCACAGATAATAATAGAGAATAAATTTTATCTATAATAATAAAAGGGTAATATGCTAATTAGATTGTACGTCATTCCAGACATCCTTCCGGACGAAGCCAGGGCCAGAGAGAAGTTGGTGCTGGCAGCTGGGGGAAGGAAGGCCTACTCTTGCACAAATTTCATGCATCGGGCCTCTAGTAGTACATATAATATATGAAAAGTTTAAGCCTTTCCATATATTTTCTCTCTTGATTCTTGGACACAATGTGGACAAAGAACATAACTAAGGATGTAAACACTATTTCTATTTGAAAGAAGGGAATGCCAAGGCCCAGACAGAGGAAATGGGTCCGGGAGGCCACACAGCTGGTGAGCGGCCAGTTCCTCTGTCTTCTAGCTTTAACTCCCCTCATCCCCCTGCTTTAGTTGATGCTATTTTCTCTGTTTGATGGTCAGCGTTTGAGGGGGTCCAGATGACACCATTTTGGTTAGATCATCTGAGTGTTTATGGTGTTTAGAAAGAGCTTAAGCATCTTTGGTTCTGAATTTAGAAGCGATTTTACTTTTTTTTGAGGTTTTGGTGAAATTGCTTGAGGCAAATAGAACTTTGTTCAAAGGAAATTGATGTTTTTAAAGTCTTATAAGATAGATCTATAATGTTTTTTGGGGACTCAAATAGCTGTTCCAAAACATTTTAATGAATTAAATGTAAGTGGATTAGAAACGATTATCTTTCCATGATATACCCAGTCCCAGAGGAACACTCAGAGAAACATGTTTAGGGTTTTCATGGACTCTGGCACGCACACATCTTGGTCTCTCTTCTCTTTCTGATAACACAATGGAGATGAAATCTGGTCTTATTCCAGAGATATTTCTTTGTGCCTTTCCAATGAACTTCTCTGAATGTGACTATGTTTAATGTATCCTGGTGGGGCAATGGTGTTTGACTTGACCCATTATCTTTGACATTTGATCCTACAAGATGGGGAAGTTTGGGTGGGTTGTAAGTACAGTGGCTAAGGATGTGGGATCTATAGTTAGATGGATGAAGATTAACCCCAATCCTCCCACTTACTGTATCACTTAAGTAAGCATGCAATATTTCAAACCTCAGATTTATCAGCTATCAAATGAGAATAATTATGGAGACTACCTATTATTAAATGAAACAATCTATATCAAGTCCATATTCAGCTGTGTGTGTAGCACTTAGTAGCTGATTGCTATTCAGTGTCTTTATTATGGTGGTTGTTGGTGGCTTTCCTTCCTTGCCTTCATGACCCTTTCCTTCACTGAAAACATCTAATTTTCCTTTGGGGAGCCCCTTCTCTCCTACCACATGGAGTCGTGCTGAGATTGTCAGGTAAGGTGACCTTTTTCTCAACAGACAAAGGATTGGGCAGTGCCCTGAGATAGACCAATAAATTGTCTCTCTGGGGATTTGATACTGGAGCCTAGACACGCAAGGACTGAAAGTGGCTAAAGTCTTAAGTGGTTTCTGATGCCTGGTTCCCCAAAAGACCCCAACCCCTGGCCTTTGTTGTTGTTGTTTTTATTGCTTTTTAGAGAGAAAGGAAGGGAGAGAGAGGGAGGGAAGGAGAGAGAGAGAGAGAGAGAGAGAGAGAGAGATAGAGACATTGATGTGAGAGCAAAACATTGATCTGCTGCCTCCTGCATGTGCCCTGACTGGGAATTGAACCAGCAACCCCTCTGCACAGGATGACACCCAACCAACTGAGCCACACCAGCCAGGGCTCCCTGGCCTTTCTAAGCCCTTGTTTGTCAGCTTTTCCTTAGACCCCATGAGCTGATAAATATACCAATGCACTTTTAAAGTTAAGCAGTGCCATTATTACTCAAGGTCTGATTAATTGTATTGCTGTATGTTTCCTAACTGATAAATTTTATCACCATTATTATCAGTGCATGCCTTAAGTAAAGAACTTATTTATAAATGACACATGTGAGATATAGTCTAAGAAAAAAAATAAAGCACCAAAAAGAAAAGGAAAATTATCTGTAATTTTTAACCTGGAGATATCCCCTCTTAACATTTTTACATATGTGCTTATCTTCTCCACATATGTGAAGTTTGTGTGTTTTCATGTGTTTCTGTGAAATGATTTTTATAAATATCCATACACGTTTGAAGTTGATGTCAGAGAGAACCATGTGTGGGAAAGTATTTAGGGTCACTGTAGCAATTTATTGGTGGAACTCTTGAGTGACCCAGGGACAATTCTTATATTAGACCTTCATGTAGAAACTGAATCTTAGATCCTTGAGCATGGCTCTGATGGTCACCTGTCCTATCTGCTCAAGAATTCCACTCCTTCTTTAATTTGTGGACCAAGTGGTAATCTGATTGGCCCTCTCCAGTTCTAGGGAACTCAAGATGTTCCATTCCATTTTTTTGAAGAAAAAAATAGTCATCATTACCTTCAATGTTAGACAGAGGACTAGTTCTTTGGTAGAACACTGAATGAAGCCTTTGGCATGCCTCTAGAGAACAGTCTGAAATACATCCAAATGCTAGAATTATCCTCACTTTGATGATTCCCTCCCACTCCTCTTTCTCCCCTCTCCTTTATGCCCTCTCAGGTGTAAAGCCGAGACCAGACATGCATACAGCAACCTCCCACCTTTCATCTTGCACTCACTCCAGGGCACTGGCATGCCCTGAAAACCATAAAGTAGCTTTTTAAAATTTTTATTTAAAAGAAATGGTGAAAACAAAACAAAGCAAAACAAAATAAGACAAAAGCATGTTCTTCTGGGTAATCATAGTTGGAGTCTCTGAAGCTGAGTGTTTATGTGTGTGCCTCCCCTGGGCCAAGCTCGGAGATGTGGAATTGTAAATCTAAACCACAGACTCAGAGCCCTTAGCCCAGTGGTTCTCAACCTTCTGGCCCTTTAAATACAATTCCTCATGTTGTGACCCCCAATCATAAAATTATTTTTGTTGCTACTTCATAACTGTAATTTTGCTACTGTTATGAATCATAATGTAAATATCTGATATGCAGGATGGTCTTAGGTGACCCCTGTGAAAGGGTCATTCTACCGCCAAAGGGATAGTGACCCACAGGTTGAGAACCGCTGACCCAGGGGCGGTAACCATGACAAAGCACGTGTGCTGAGTGGTCCCCACCAGTCGGGGTGGCCTCAGTGATCACTGTCACTCTACCAGGGCTGATTCCACCCCATCAGTCTGTTAAGAGGGTTCTCCAGTTCCTACGCACAATCTCCGGGCTCATCTTTGCAGAGACCATTAAGCTCAGTTTTATCAGATAGTTAGCTGGTTGTATTTAAAAAGACAATTGTGTCCTAAAGGAGGCTTCTCATTTTTATCTCTTGGACCATGGATTTAATACGCTTCCTGGGCAGGGCTTGTAAAAGTGATGTATATGACATTAGCACAGTGGCCATTCACATTAGAGTCATCATCGCACTTAATGCAGCCCTTTAATAGAAATTGTTTTCAAATTAGACCAACTCTCTATAATTTTGAAGTATTTGAAAAGATAATTTTATCTAACTGATAAAAATGACCGAGGTATTATTCCTAGCAATTATAAACTATTTACATAAAAAGCATTTAGCGAGGTACATTGACCGTGACTTCTGGGGAGGCAATTATAGAGCACATTAGTGGAGAGGCTGGGAGGTTTGCAGGCCAGTGCAGCGCGGTGATTGCAAGCTCTGAGCCCGGCTGCCAGGGTGCAGATCCTGGCTCTGCCGCTTGTTCGCCTTGTGACCTCGCACAAGCCACTTCATGCCTCTGAGCCTCACTGGCCCATTTATAAAATGGGGCTAATAATGGGGTATCTCATGAGTTTGTGGTGAAGATGAAATAAAATACTTTGAAGAAGGCTTTCATGCTATAATCGCTCAGAAATAGTACCTGTTTATTGCAGTTGGCGATGCTGTGGGGTGGTTCTTGTTACAAATGATCAAGGATGTGGACCCTACAAGAGAAGCTGATTGCTCTGATCTTTTCAATTTGTGTAATAAGAAAATATTTCTTTTACTAAATGTCATTCTCTGGGCTCCAGAAACTCATCTTTATTAATTTAATCAGTTAGCTAAATGCTGCCTGAGACCACCTATGGGGAAGGAACTGAGCTGGGCTCTGGGAGAGCTTGGCCAGGGAGGAGTACTGGCCAGGACAGGAGTGGTCAGAAGGGACTGCTGAGAGGAAGCCTGGTCTTGAAGGATGTTTAGATTGTAGGCAGGTGGGGAGGAGCAATGAAGGCTTTTCAGATAGGAAACTCTGGGGCTCGGGCAAGGTGTGGGTATACACAAGAAGCAAATGTAATGGCACATGGAAGTGTGTTCGGTGAGAATGTCCGCTGCAGGTGTGAGTGGTCTACATATTCTAAAGATGCCACGAGGACCCAGGTTCTCTCCTCTCTTCATCTTAGCCACGGTTCTCTGACTGAGATGAGTTCTCTGGAGGGATTACCCCTCCTCCTGGCAAAATAGCTGCAGAAGCATCACCTTCCTCCTTTCTGGCTCCCGTGCAGCGGGGAAAGACTCAGGTCCCCAACCCACCAATGCTGACCGAGGTCTGATTACATCTCGCTGACTTTGATTGGATCTCAGAGCCAGTCACTCTGGCCAGGGGAGTGACATAACTGGTCATGTCCAAGGTAGCATTGGTGGATGGAAGGGGGCGGGAGGGTGGATCCCCAAATGCAAAGCGGAAATCAATGCCCACAGGATTCACACGGAGGGCAATGTCCTTCACCAGAGGAGATGAGTTTTTGTTGTGTGTGTGTGTGTGTGTGTGTGTGTGTGTGTGTGTGTGTTTTGTTAATTTTCACCCAAGGATATTTTTTCCATTGATTTTTAGAGGGCATGGAAGGGAAGGGGGAGAGAAGGGAAACATCAATGTGAGAGAGACACATGGACTGGTTGCCTCCTGCCCATGCCCTGGTCCGTGCCAGGGAATAGAACCTGCAACCCAGGTACATGCCCTTGAGTGGGAATCCAACATGAGACCATTTGGTATATGGGGCTGACACTCTAACCACTGAGCAACACTGGCCAGGGCCAAAGGATATATATATATTTTTTAATTTCT
>NW_006284347.1:2198831-2200399 GCF_000327345.1 Myotis davidii | reverse complement strand
ATTTTTTGATGGAGTCTTTAGGGTTTTCTATGTACAGTATCATGTCATCTGCAAATAAGAACAGTTTTACTTCTTCTTTTCCAATTTGGATGCCTTTTATTTCTTCTTCTTGTCTGATCGCAATGGCTAGTACTTCCAGTACTATGTTGAACAGGAGTGGTGAGAGGGGGCATCCCTGTCTTCAAAGGATATGATTTTATGTCTAGGTTTATTCTCTCGAATCTGATACCAGGTTTACAAAAACCTGAAAACTGAGAAATTCATTACATACCTTGGAGATACTGAGTTTAATTCTCTGTACCCTTTTACATTAAAAAATGTACAATTGGGAGCAGTTGTCTTGGTCAAAATAAGGAATATTGGATTTACTTCATGGCAAACCATAACCTTTCATCCCCTAAGAGTATTTCGCTTTTTATAATACCAGGGACAGGATAAGACTGAACAGGCTCTAATTGCTGCTGTAAAGTTTTTCAGGACGGCAGCGAACCTATTCTCTCTGGGGCAAAAGCTGTCATATATTAAGCACTTGATATCTTAAGAGTTTTACATGTATTATTATTTTTTATTTCAGAGGGAAAAGAAGAGGGAGATAGAAACATCAATGATGAAAGAGAATCATTAATTGGCTGCCTTCTGCATGCTCCCTACTAGGGATCGAGCTCACAACCTGGGCATGTGCCCTTGACTAGAATCGAACCTGGGACCCTTCAATCTGCAGGCTGACGCTCTATCCACTGAGCCAAATCAGCTAGGGCTGCATGTATTATTTTATTTAATCCTTACAACAACCCTGTTAGGTTCACCCCATTATCACCCCTTATATAGATGAGGCAGTGAGGCTTGGGGAGGCTAAATAATTTTCCCAAGGTGACACAGTTATGAAGAGATGTAGCCAAGATACAAAGGCATACCTACCTGTCTTCCGAATACACCTATCCCCTGAGCCTGTGCCTTTGCAGGTTCTATAAAACGCTACTTGATGGTGATCCTTTTGATTACCAGCAGTTTCACTTGCCAAAGTCACATTAATATTATTCATCATGTCATTGGAGCTTAGTATCTTGAGACACAGGATTGTGTTGTTGGGAATATCCAACGTGATAGCCCTGTACCGACACTTTTTAAGTTTTCTGTAAATGCTGGTTTCTGCCCTGCACAGACCGGTCTGCAGTTACTTTTTCGACCACATGGTGCCGAGATGAATCCTGCATGGTCTCACTCAGGTTCTCCCAGGGCTTTGTGGTGCTTTTGCTCGTCTACATCTTACTGCAGTGTTCTCCTTGGGAGATGTGGGCACCAGCCGCATGCTGAGCTTAAACTAGCCGTCCTCTCAGGGGACCTTAGAGCAGAGCCTTGTCCCAATTCCTAGCTCCTAGTAGGACAGGAATTGATCTCTCTACTATTTGAGACAAATAGCTACAGCACAATTTTATAGTAGCTGGTGAGCTAAGGAGACACACAGAACCACTAAATGAATCAATGAGTGGATAAATTATACTTTACATGTAGTAATCTTCTGGGAAGGCAGTAGACACAGTGGCAAAGAGCTTGAGCATTGCATTCCT
>NW_006284347.1:2154291-2198753 GCF_000327345.1 Myotis davidii | reverse complement strand
GCTGACTTGGTTCAAATCTTGTCTTCACCACTATGGCATGAATAATTGGGGGCAAATATTTTAATTTCTGAGCCCCAGAACTCCTCCTTTGTAAACAGTAACCTTTTTGAGTTGGTCGTGATGCTTGACTAAGAAAATTTGCATACGTGCTCACAAAGTTCTCAGTAAATGATAACTATTATTAACTAGTTCCTTTGTGCTCTGGGCTTTACTTTTATTTAGTCAGTTCTGCTATGATGCTTGCTTTATAAATTTACACTTGTTCCAATGAGATTGCTATATTGGGAAACATTTTGAGCCTAACACAAAGTTTGCATTTGGGTATGCTGAACTTTGTCCAGGACAAACACTTTGTGAACTCCACAAACTGCACTTAGCTGAAGAAAGACACGCAGGAATATACAGAATGCACATACCTATACCCCCACCACCCCCCTCCTGTCATCATGGATGTTATGAACCACACCATCCATGTGATGGATGCTACAGCTTTCTGTTCCATTTCAGATAACTTTTTTCCACCACGGCATAGAATAGCTTACACCAAACATGTCAAACTCATGGCCTGCAGGCCGCATGCCTCGTTTATTTGGCCCGTGTTAGCCTTTGACTTTAACATGCTTGGCTCACACGTTGCAACCCTCTCCATGCCCACTGCTACAAGCAAGTTCCTGGTCTTCTTCAAGGTAAACTGTCATATTTATTCCTCAAGTGTTTCACATGTGTGAAAATGTGTTACTATTTTTATGATGTTCCTATCTTTTTGAAAAATGTGTCACTGATGAAGATTTTGAGTGTTGTGTTCCAACACCTTTTTCCCCACATGTCCTGTGGTTTTTACTGTGCAATTTTGCACTGCACGATGATTTTTAGGAACACATGGGCTGTGCTATAGCAGGACTGATGGCACTGGCCATTCATCTGTGAAACACTGCCCCTGTTCTCAAATGGGGCTTGCAATTATGTGGGGTGACTTGCGCCACTAAGGGATGACTCAGGTCACCGGTGCCCAATACAAATGCTCCTATGGTTTAACTGCCTGTTGGAACCTTGCATGGTTTCTCAGAGAAGCTGAATGAAAGCCATGGTTGGCATAGCCTGGTACGCACTGACCTTCCTTCACAGGAAATTGCTCTAAGTGAAGCTTGCCAGCACTTTCATTTCTCTCTTTTCATCTTCTTTTCATCTCTCGGGTGCTTGAATCTCTGAAGATGGGCATGTGATACCATCTTTCTGCTTGAATTGGCAGCTACTTCTGGTAGTAATGATGCCTCAAATTGGCAGTGCTTTAAATTTTTTCCAATGTACTTTTACAGTTAATTACTCTACTTTGTCATCTTAACTATCTGGGGAGGTTGGTAAGATGCATGGGGATAGCACATAAATATGTATGACCAATTCCCATTTCATGCCATGGCAGATGTGAGTCAATCCTAAATGTTTTTGCTCACTGAGCTTAAATTCTTGAGACAGTGCTCCACATGGCTCCTAGGACATTGAATTATTTGTCTTCTGAGATCTAAACTTTTGAGCTCCTTAGGGGAGAATGTGTCTCTAGTCTCTATCCCAGTAGCATGAACACATGTTTAATGAAGTGACTGAATGACCGAGGACACAGACAAGGCAAGTGATGTGATGTTAGGATGTGGAGATGTCTATATTGTATGATACACTGTAGGCAGTGATATGTTAACAACGTGCTGCTGGCTGTAACAACTGCAGGCAGCCAATTCCCTATTCAGGAAGCCATCCCCAGGTCAGGGAGCCAACATTCTGATCAGAAGGCCCATTTGGCTCTCTTTAGCTCCATACCAGGGGCTCCTGGGATTTGCAGAGGGAATGAATGCTAGAGATGGGTTTTCCTCGGTGAGATGAGTGGCTTGATGAGTGTTAGAAAGGGGCTCTCACTGGTGAAACTAGTATGGTCAATATATATAAATGGGTTGACATATTCTAGGGACAATTTACTTTCATATTAAGCTGGCTGTTTAAACCTACCTGGAGCCTATTCATTTGGGGCTCATCCCTGAGGCATGACCTGAAATGAGGCTGTACTCAGCCACCATTGTACAGGTTTCTGTTTCTCTGAAGCTGATTCTATGGGAAACACAAACTCACTCTAGACCAGTGGTCGGCAAACTGCGACTCGCGAGCCACATGTGGCTCTTTGGCCCCTTGAGTGTGGCTCTTGCACAAAATACCACGTGCGGGTGCGCATCTACAGTGCGATTGAGACTTCATGGCCCATGCGCAGAAGTCAGTTTTCGGCCTGGGTGGGTCTATTTTGAAGAAGTACTGTTGATATTTGGCTCTGTTGACTAATGAGTTTGCCGACCACTGCTCTAGACTATTGGATCATCTTTACTCTGAGTCAACCTGCCATGCAAGCTCTGGTCAGTCTGCCTGAGAAGTTATAGAGCTGGGATCTCACCCACTTTGCAGTACAGGCTGGGTGAACTGTTTTGTGTATCTGGCCAATGGATGCTTGTTTATAAAAGGGCAGATTTAGGCTGAAACTTGTTTTCAGTAGGAAGGTAGTGGGGTAGGGCTAACCCCGACTCACCTGTAATCATTGGCTATTATCTACTTCCCCAAACTGACATTTCCATGATTAGCTTAGGTCAGTTTAGAAATCCAAAGTCAGAAAATTAGGTCGGATCTGGAGCCACTACCCACAGCAGTGCTTTTCCCCTAAAACGGCATGATCTTTCTCAGAGGACCACCTTCCAGAGATGCCATTTACATAAAAAATGCTGTCTATTTGGATATGTATTTTATCCACTTTCTGGGGGGAGGGTTGCCTTCTTCCAATGTTCACAAATGGAGTGCTAGTGGGTTGATTTCTTTTCCTCTTTCATTTCCTCTTTCCCACAGGGGAAGCAGCACACAGGCCCTATCCCCTCACACCTGGTAGCTAACAGGGCTCTATAATTTGTTGAGTAAATGAGCAATAAAAAAGATGGAAGTTCATGTTCTTTTTGTTGCTGTTGTTAATACTCACCTGATTTTTTAGAGAGAGTGGAAGGGAGGGGGAGAGACAGAGAGAGAGAAATATTGATGTTGATAGATTGCTTCCTGCAAGCACTCAGGGCCAGGGACGGAGCCTGCAACCAAGGTAAGTGCTGGAATCGAACTCAGGACCTTTCAGTCTGTGGGCCAACGCTCTATCCAAGGAGCCATACCAGCTAGGGTGGGCCTCATGTTCTTAAACACTGCTAAAAGCCTGCTCTCTAAGAAAAGAATTAAGTTACAGGAATATAAAGCTTTTGAGAGCTGGAGTACTTGTCTGTAAAGTTAGGACAATAGTGGATAAAAGAGGAGGAGGAAGCATGAAGCACCTTACTATACTTGAACCAAGAAGATCTTCTGACCTCCCCCCCCCCCCAGCTTCTCTAGCGAAGGGGCTGTCTCTCCCGCCAAGTCACAGTAAATCCCTTCACCACGTTTCCATCTCTGCGTTTCTCACCATCTGAAGCTGTTGTGTTCATTTGTTCCTTCACTAGAATGTACTCCACGAGAGCAGGGACTTCGTAACGAAAGTGCTTGGTGTTGTATTCAGCACCTGGAACCGTGTCCGGCCCTTAAGAAATAGTTGTGAGATAAGTGAACAAGTGAACGCAAGGTGAAGATGAGTCAGAAGTGTGCATCCAAAGGACTGGAGATCTGACAGCGATCCCATCTGCTGTGGTCTACAGTTTGTTCACTCTTCCTGTTGTTAATCATAGCAGAGTTACTTCCAGACTTGGACTTCTTTGAACGAAGCCTCTTAGTGAAATTGTGTACAATACTTTTGTGGACATGTTTTCATTGCTCTCAAGCAACTATTTAGGGATAGAATGTCTCAGTCATAGGATAAAGGGATGCCTACCTTTATGAGCAAACTTGTTTGCAAAGTTGTTTCATTGTTTTGCAGAACCATTAGCAGTTCAGTTGGTCTGCATTGTTGCCAAAAGGGGGTATTGTTAATTTTTAAAATTTTAGCCATTTTGGCTCTGGCTGGTGTGGTTCAGTTGGTTGGGTATCGTCCTGTGCATCAAAGGGCTGCCAGTTCAATTCCTGGTCAGGTCACATGCGCAGGTTGCAGGCTCAGTCCCCAGTGTGGGCCGTTCAGGAGGCAGCCAATCAGGTGTCTCCATAGACACTCTCAGGTCGATGTGTCTCTTCCTTCCTTTCTCTCTAAAAAATCAATAAACTATTGAAAATCATGCCAAATGAACTGAATTCCTTTCCTAGTCTTTAAAAAAATTTAAAAAAAACATTCTGGAATAGGTAGTGGTATCTCATTGTGCTTTTAATTTGAATTTCTCTAATAACTAAGAGTATTGATTTATGTTCTCATTGGCCATTTGTGAGTTATGTGTTTAAAATATTTTGCTCATTTTTTTTATTGAATTGCTAATCTTATTATTGAATTTTATGTGTTCTCTGTATGTTTTGGATACAAATATGTTGATAGATATATATGTTGTGAATATTTCTCCCCAGTATGTAGTGTCTTTTACTTTTCTTACTGATAACTTTTAAAGAGCAGATGTTTTTAATTTTTATGAACGTCATTTTATCAGTTTTTCCCATGATTCATACTTCTTTTATCCAATAAAGAAATCTTTACCTACCCTAAACTTGCAAAAATTGTTTCCTAACTGAAGTTTTATAGTTAGAGTTCTTACATTTATGTCTATGAGGCATTTTGAATTAATTTTTGTTGATGGGATGATGGTAGGGTTAGATGCTCGTTTTTAAAAATAAACATATGTAGTGATTTCAGCACCATTTGTTGGAAAGACCTTTACTAACTCATTCACTTTGAGTCTTTTGTTGTAAATCAGTTTTCCAAATATATATATATTCATTCTATTTTGTCCTAATTCCATGGCTATTCTTATGTCCTTATCATATTGTCTTGATTACTTGCATTAACCAGTAAGCCTCGAAATCAAAGTTGTTTGGGTTATTATTTTAAGTTTAGAATCAACTTGTCAATTTCTAGAAAATGCATGCTGGGATTTTGTTGAATTAATCTATTTGGGGGAGAAATGATACCTTAACAATATTAAAACTTTCAATCCTTGAACATGGCATATCCCTCCATTTAGTTAGGTATTTTCTGATTTTTTGTGAGCTATATTTTTTAGTTTTCACTATATTAGTTTTATTCATAAATGGTTTGCACTCTGTAAATGGCTGTTTCTTTTCTCTTTAAAAAATAACCTTTTTATTTTAGAATGATTTTAGGTCAACAGAAACATTGGAAGAATAGTAAAAAGAATTCCTGTATATCCCTTGACCAGGTTTCCCATTTATTAACAATTTACATTACTATTATACCTTTGTCCCAACTAAGAAACAGACTTGGGCACATCACTATTAACTAAACCTGAACTTTGTTCAGATGTCTCCATTTTTCCAGTCATGTCCATTTTCAGTCCCAGGATCCCACACTGCATTTCGTCATCATGTCTCCCTCTCCCCTCTGGCCTATGGCAGTTTATCAGACTCCACTCAATACTATGACCATGACAATTTCAGGAGGACTGGTCAGGCATTTTGTAGAATACCCCTCATTCGGTATTTGATGTTTTTCTCATGGCTGAATTTGAATTTGAGGAGAAAAAGCCCAGGCATGAAGTGTCAGCCTCATTATACCTACAGCTCCCTTTTTGATTTTGTTAGTGTTTGAGCTACAGGGAGGTTAGGCTATAATTTCAAATATTTTTGTTTTATCTTTGAATTCAACTCCAGCAGCACCCTTGAACCCTATTTTCTTGCCCCTCCTGTATGGATTATTGATGATTTCCTGGCAAGATTGGAAGAGGGGTGTGAGAAGGAGCCATTTGGGTTCGGTCCTGCTGGTCCATGCTTTCATCTAAGTTTTGACTGATTTCTTCTTATTCGCACAAATTACCTAGGTTTTTGGTCGAAGCCACTCCTGTCTATCTGTACCCAAACTGACACTGGGGCTCTTCTCACTGAGGAAGGCCTCTTTTCTCTCTGTAATTCCATTATTCCAGTCTTCAACCTGCTCCGTACCGGCTCCTTAGAACAGTATGCATTTTAAATTTTGTCTGGTGTTTTCTTGTTATTAACACAAGAGAGAGACTTCATTCTATCTTTCTACACCCTAAACAGAGTGAAAGTTACATACCTTTGGGCATTTTCTTTTCTTTTTATAAATATATTTTTATTGATTTCAGAGAGGAAGGGAGAAGGAGAGAGAGATAGAAACATCAATGATGAGAGCGAATCATTGATTGGCTGCCTCCTGCATGCCCCCCCTCCCCACCCTGCCACTGGGGATTGAGGCTGCAACCTGGGCATGTGCCCTGACAGAATCAAACTGTGACCTCCTGGTTCATAGGTCGATGCTCAACCACTGAGCTACGCCACATGTGCTGGGCATTTTATTTATTTTTCCTATCGTTTTACATTTGAGTATCTTTATTTTAAGTGGGATTTCACATTATAAGCAATTTGTTTTGTTCTTTTTTAACCAATTCTTTTTTTTTTTTTTTTACTCGAGTCTTCATCTTTTACTTCCTGATTTGTCTAAACTCTTGGTATATTAAGATCATTAGCACACTTTTATTATTATTGTTATTACTAGTAGCCCTGCACACGAATCCATGCACCAGTAGCTCTCTGAGGGGCCTGGCCACTCCACAGCCCAGAGGCCCATCCGTGGCTGAGAAATGCAGACTTCCCTCCCTGTTCTCAGGAACTCTGATAAAGGGCTTCCTTCCTCTTTCTTGGTGGCTTTCATCCCTGTGCCTCTGCCACCTGCTCCTCCTGTCACACTGTCCTCAACCCCCTCTACCCTCTGGCCACCTAGACTTGACCTTGCCTGGGAGTCGAGGGACACTCGACTCTGCTCAGCTCACTGGTTCCTTCTCTTCTTACACAAGCATTCCGTGCCCTGGCCTGGCCAGAGGCCCATCCGCGGCCAGGCGCAGAATGCTTGCCTTGTCACCATGGTGATGAAGCAAGAATTCCACCAGGCCGCTCACACTGCCCACTCTCAGCGCCCACCCCACCCGGACTGGGGGACTCTGGCAGGGCTGAGAAGACTGGGTGCCACCATCTTGTGGCTACGGGTACTGCCATATTTGTGATGGAGTGATGTTTAATTTGCATATTACCCTTTTATTAGATAGGATTATTTAAAATAATTTTTATTGTTGAGAGTATTACTGATGTCTCCCCTTTGTTTGGGGAGTTTCTTTACCTTGTTTATCCCTCCCCCCTCCTTTTTTCCTTCCTTTGTTGAATTGCTTGATTTCTATTCTTTACAATTCTTCGTTTATCTCTGACTGGTTTGCAAGCTATATATTTCTCTTGTATTTTTTTAGAGTCCACAAAATGTTTTTAACATGGTTGCTTAACTTAAAAGGGGGATAAATGTCATGGTTTCACTCTCATTACCCCATTTTAATTATATATTATTGTAATCTTATGTTTTTGTCTCACCCTTTTTATCCTAAAAATTAGTAATTATTATTTATACACCCAGTCCTTGCTTTAGATTTTCCCAATTTGCTCAGCATTGTTTCTTTCATCCCACTGTCTCGTAGGAGGTTCAGGTTCCTTCTCTCTGATCCAGCCTTTGATAGTTCTTTCAGCGAGGGACTTCAAGTGGTGGATTCTTGCCGACTGCATAAAACTGTATTTATTTTACCCTTTGCTCTGACTCTTGAATGGTAATTTAGCGCGGGGAAAATTCTAGGCTTACTATTTATTTTTGCTCACTATTTTTGGTATCTTATTCAATTTTCCCCTGACCCATACTGTTGTTTTTGAGAAGTTTCCTGCCAGTTAAAGTTCCATCTCGTGGTTCATAATATAGTCTTCTGCCTACCTACCTTTAAGATGTTCTCATCATCTTTGGTGTGAGATATCTAGATGTGGATTAACTTTAATTTAAAATGTTAATGCTTGTATAATATTTCAGTGTGCTCCTGTCACATGCTTTATTAAATGGGCTCATGGCAGTACACCTTTAGATTGTTCCTATTTTGCTATTAGATCAAAAGTATTCCAGTGACCATCCTGGTATAATATCCTAGTACCTGAATAAATGTCATATGGTTTTAGTCACGAAAGCTTTAGAATGTATTTTAATATCTAGGAGTTTGATAAATCTCTGCTATAGCATTACTCTTTAAAAAATGTGTTTTTTTTTGCAATTCTCACTGAGTTTTCTTCAGACTAATTTTAGAACAATTTTGTCAAGTTCCAAAGTAATGAGATGGTGTTTATTTTATAAAGTAGTTTTAGAATAAAAGTATAATATTATGTCTTTCTATCCAAGGGTCTCATTGATATAGCTCTTCATTTATTTCTCTTTGTTTTGTACTCCAGTGTAATTATTTTTTGAACCAAGCTTCAGTGTATTGGCATTGTCAACCCATCACCAGACAGGTATCCCATTGAGTGAGATTGTTTTCATTCTGACTTAACGTGTGCCTGCATATATCCACCTTGACAATGTACCATTTCCAACTTTAGTCAGGGTATGCTATTCCTTCTTCACTTTCACAATTTTCATGCTGCTGCCAGACATCTTCTCAAGTTTGCTTTGAATTCTGTCTTCAGTGCATCCCTCACTGCTTTCGCACAGATCTGGGAGGATCAGGTGTGGCCGAGTCCTGTTGCCAGTAGGCCACCATGATGTCACAGGAGGGGGCTTGTCAGACCAAATTGCAAGGATCATCAATGTTGGCTTAGTGGGTGACCATATATGACATATGATATATGATTAATATATAATATATAATGTATAATATATAATAAATATATAATATATAATAAGTATATATATATTTTTAGGTAAGTCCTATGTCTTATTTTATTTGTAGGTATCTTGTGTTTTTAAGGTATTTTTGAATGATATATTTTTTCAGGTATTTAAGTCTCAAGGCATGGATAGAATGACATATCTTAGAGAAGGAGGGTGAGGGGGGACAAGAAGAGAAAAACCAAAGAACTTATATACTTGTATGCATAGCCCAAGGACACAGACAATAGTGTGGGAAGGCCTAGAGGGGCCTAGAGCCTGGGTGGAGGTGGGAAATAGGGGACATCTGTAATAATGTCAACAATAAAAATATATTTAAAAATGGAAAATTGCATAAAATATTTTATTCTTGTACATTTATTCAGTTCTCTTTTTCAGGTTTTAAAAAACAACAACACATCACTTGTTAAAAATGATTTATAATCTATGCTATGCTATTCCTTTCTAATACTTCCCCTTTTTACAACATAAGGATAGTGATATCACTACTATTATTTCCCATTCTTTATGATATAACCAACATCCTTTTAATTACAGCATTTCTTCAAAGGACATAGTGCTGCTGCTTGATACAAGACATTTAAAACACACATTTAAAAACTATCCTGGTTTCTTTAAGAGTCTTTCTAAAAAGTGAAACCAAAAAGACTGTAATTTTATTAAATGCTCTTCTAACTATAAAGTAGACCAAATATACCAAATTTTGGAAAAATGTGTTCGCACAGTTTAAAGAATAGTGACATGAACCCCAAATACCACACACACATGCACGCACCTTCCACTACCTTCCAAGCTTTCTCTTACTACTTCCCTGATGCATCTCCTCCCTCCCTCTACCTTTGGTAACTAATATTCAGAATTTTTAATTTTGAATTTCCTTGCTTTTCTTTATTGCCCTGTCACTACTTACAGATCCCTGAACAACCAATTTATGAATTTGCCTGACTTTGAACTTGATGTAAATGGATTATGTTGCTCGCATTCTTCTGTAACTTGCTTTTCCACTTCCTTTTCTGAGATTCACCCGTGATAATACACCAGGCTCCAGTCTAGTCCTGGTAACTGTTATACACTACCCGTAGCAGAGATGTGCCCCCAGCAGCTATCCATTCTGCTGTGCATGGGCATTTGGATTGTGTCCAGCGTTTCACTTTTATGAATAATCTTGCCATGTCATTTTTGTACATGTTCGCTGGCACACATTTTAAGAGTCTTCTGAGAGACAATTTCTTGCAGGTGTTCCCAACCAGCGATTAGAATGGCTGGGCCTTGGTACCTGAGCACAGTCACCTTCCCTGAGCCATGCCAAAGTGTTTTTTAAAGTTGCTGTTCCAATCCATACTCCATTAGCAATGTAATAATCTCTGTAACTCCACATTCTTGCCTACATCTAGTACTGTCACACTTTTTAATTATTCCCAGTTCAAAATGATATACTCAATATGATTTTAATTCACATTTATCTAATTGCTAATTGAGGCTGGCCAATTTGTAAGATGTGTGTGCTCTGTCTCTTCCCACCCTATTTATGATTTGTTTCTATTGAGATATTACTTTTTAGCATTAATTTATAGGAATCCTTTATTCTTTATACTAATCCTCTGTTAATTATGGGTTGCCAAAATGTTCTTCCAGGTTGTTATTTTTCATGAAAAAATTTCAATTTAAAAATTTCAATCTTTTCTTGAATGGTTTCTCATTTGGTGCTTACTATGTCTTATTTAAAATTGCTTTTCTTAGTGAAGTAATAAATTCTTCTATATTGATTTCTAAAAATATTTATAGATGGAATTCTTTCAACTTTATAGCTAAGGATCTTATTTGTGGTAGTTTTATTATAGGTTCACTTCATTGGGTTGAATTTGATGGAAAACATTTTTTTCTTCTTCTTGCATTTACTAGGATAAAAAATGTGGGGATTTTTTTCTAACTTGTTAATATGACAAATTGCAGTCATCTAGTTTCTATATTAAATCAAAGTTACATTTCTGACCAAACCAGAATTGGTTAATGGTGTTTTGTTGTTTTTATCTATTTCTGAATTTGGCTTCTCAATATTTAATTTACATTTTAAATTTTATGCTCATGAGTAAAACTGGCCTGTTATACTATCCCTGTCTTGTTTGCAGTCAAGGTTAGGTTGGCCTAATAAAAATAATTTCTGGAACCAAATCGTGTAAACTTCAAGTTATCTGTTCTATCTGTTTGGTAGAACATGCCTATAAAGTTATCCAGGTCCAGTGTTTTCTTTTGTAACATTTGGTCTAATTTTAAAAATGGTTATAGGAATATTCCTATGCCCTTTTCTAAGTCAATTTTGATAGATTGTGCTTTTCTAGGAAATTATCCATTCTATTGAAATGTATGTTTATTGGTATACAGTGGTCCATGATAACCTATTAATTATTGATCTCTGCAGCATCTGTAATAATGTATTTTTTCACTCCTAATATTGTTTATTTGCATATTGTCTGTTTTTATTGATTAATATTGACAATCAATTTTTATTTATTAGTATTTTAAAAGACCCGACTTTTGAGTTTGTTGATCTTCACTCTTGTGTATTCATTTTATATTTTATTAATTTTTGCTTTTATCTTTATTTTGTTTTTCTTTTATTTTGCTTTTATTTTCTAAGTTTTTTATCCTGGTCTTTTCCTTCCTAAATCTGTCCGTTAAATGATTGGTTCATTAATTTGGAGACTTTCTTACTTCCTAATGGCGCATTGGAAAGAAAATGCCCTGTAATACAAAGTTAGATACTTCCCACATGTTAGTATTTTCTGGTTTTCATTATCATTTTTTGACACATTGTTTGTTGTTGTTTTTCTAATTTCCAAGTATATATAGTTTTTCCATTTATCTTCCCTTCCCCCATACATTTTCTCACTTAAGTGAATATTGGTCAGAGGATGTAGTGCAACTGACATCAAGTTTCCGAATTCTCCAAGGCCAGATTTAGGGCATAATGTGTGGCCAGCTTTTGTGCTTGGAAAAAAGTATGTATTCTCCAATTGCCAGGCTCAGTGATTGATGTAACCCATTAAATCAGGATTGTTAATTGTATTTTTCAATTTTTAATGACTTCTTGGTCTTTTTGATCTGTCAATGATTGAGAGGTGTATTAAACACAATTTCTGTTCTATTGGTGGATTTCCCCAGTTCTTGTAGGTCTGTTACTTCTTGTTTTTATATGGAACATATCACTGAATTTTTTAAAATTCCAAAGCTGCCTGGCAGTTTTGACATTTATCTGTAGACATTCATCCATTTATATTCATTGAAAATGCTGATATGTTTACAGTTATTTCTTCTATCTTGCTATATACTTCTGGTTTGTTCTATTTCTGATTCTTCTCCTTTTTGGCCTTCTTTTGGATTTTGTTTTTTTTAATCCATTTCTCTCTGCTATTTCTTATGGATGTGTGTTCCATGCTTATTCTTTTAGTAGTTGGACTAACAGTTTTAATAAACATAGTTAACAAAGTCCAAATTTAATGAACACATTTCCCATCTTTCTGAAAAACCCACAAAGTTTAGGATAATTCCATTCTCAGCTCACCCTCCATTGTGATCCATTATTTTTGTTTCAGCTGGAGTCTTTTTATTATTACAGGCCAGTATTTTTGTTTCAGCTATTTTTAAAAAATTGTTTTTAATCCTCACCTGAGGATATTTGCTCTACTACTTTTTCAAAGAGTGAAAAGGAGGGAGGGATGGAGGGTGGGGGGAGAGAAACATCGATGTGAAAGAGACACACAGACTGGTTGCCTCTCACTCTCGCCCAGATCAGGGCCAGAGATTGAACCTGCAACTGAGGTATGTGCCCTTGACTGGGAATCGAAGCCACAACCTTTCAGTATGTGGGCTGAAGCTCTAACTACTGAGAAAACTGGCTAGTGCTCAGCTATTATTTTTATAAATAGTTAAATTGATTTTTTAGAGAGAGAAGAAGGGAGAGGGAGAGAAACATTGATGTGAAAGTGAAACGTTGATCGGCTGCCTCCTGCATGCCCCCTAACAGGGATGGAGCCCAAAACCCCAGCATGTGCCCTGACCAAGAACCAAACCTTCGGTGCACGGGATGATACCCAGACAACTGAGCCACACCAGCCAAGGCTCTGCTATTATTTTTGCTTTGCCCCATTCTATTTGGTATGTTATTACTTTATACAAACATTGGATCAGCTCACATATTTATTAATGTCTTTGATTCTTTCTACTTATATTGGATTTCCATCTGCAAAAAAAAATGTTTTTTTTTATCTAACACATCCTTTAGAATTTCAGTTTTAAGGGCAATTTATAGGTTACTATTTATGGATAAATACTGTTTCTTTTTGTCTTTATTTTACCATCATTATTATTATTTTTAAAGATATTTTTATTGATTTCTGAGAGGAAGGGAAAGGGAGAGAGAGATAAAAACCCCAGTAATGAGAGAGAATCATTGGTCTGATGCCTCTTGCACGCCCCACACTGGAGATCGAGCCCACAACCTGGGCATGTGCCCTGACGGGGAACCGAACTGTGACCTCCTGGTTCTTAGGTTGACACTCAACCATTGAGCCACACCAGCTGGGCTTTACCATCATTATTAAAAGAGAGTTTCACAGGGTGTGGGTCTCCAGCCTAGTAGTAGTTTTCTCAGCCCACTAAAAGTATTCCACCTCTCTGAGCACTCTTGTGGGTGAGACTCCAGTAGTCATTCTGATGGTTGTCTCTTTGTAGGCAATCCATGCTTAATCATTGCCTGCTTTTAAGATTGTTTTGTTTTCTTTGCTTTTTGGCAATTTCACTATGACACATCTATGGTTAATCCTAAATTTGAAAATTGGTAACATTATCTCTCTGATAGTCCTTCTCCCTTATTCTGTCTTTTACCACCTTTCAAAACTTGAATTAGATTCATGCTAGCCTTCTCATTCCATCTTCCATGTTTCTTACTTTCTTGTGTTTATCATCCATCTTTTTAACTTTGGACTACATTTGGAATACTTACATGTCTTCCATTTTGTTAATTCCCTCTTCAGCTCCAAAGCTCTGGTTCAAATGTGGCCTCATGTTGCCCCCTTTAATTGTTGAGTAAGTTGCCTCCATCGGTAGAAATCATAGGCCTTGCCATAAAAACCAGTGTCATTGTCTAGATGAAGATCAGGTCTTTCCATTTTTAGATCTAGAGACAACAGGTTCACCGCGAGAAACACAGTCCCTGCTTGCTAATGCAATTACAATCTCGGTGGACCACATGCTGCTCCCCCTCATGCTTGTCCCACTTTCCCAGTAGACCCTGAGTGTTTTAGCCAACTCTTTTTTCGGTGATGCCAAGAGCACAGCTGAGGGACTACCAATATATGTATCTGTAATCGGCCACATCAGAGGATGAAATCAACAATTACAGGCTTCATGCCTACAGCCAAGAATATAATTTCATCGTAATATTGATAACAGTTCCACACTCCCCCTGATTTGACCACTAGAAAACGATTTTCCTCCCTGGGAAAAGACGAGCCTACCTGGCCCAGTGGTATGTTAGTCTCCGTTCCTTCTTCCCGTCCATCTTTGTCAGATGTTGGAGGACTTCTTCTTCAAGCTGCTGCCCTTGGCACAACACTGTCTTGGTGTTAAGGGTATTAATCTGGACCTACTTGAACGAGCGGTTTCTGCTACCATGAAATTTGTAAACCAAGTAGATTATCCTAAGTGATTTGGTGGTTTGTTTTGTAACTGCCAGAAAAGACATAAGGCAGCAGTAGGATTGTGCTGACCCTTGTCCCATTTTTCTTCTTTTGCTGTGTTTCATGGAGCATTTGGTCTCTAGCTGAAAAACGGGATTGGAGTAGATATTTTGAAGCAGCTGTTGAAGCAGCCATAGGGGAAAACATTCTGTGTTGCATAGAACCTTGGAGGTTTTTAGAGGGAACAGGTTCCCTGCTCAAGGTCACTCAGCAAATCAGGGCCAAGCTTATCTGATCACTCCTGTGATGTTCTTGATTCTTCAGGCTCAAGCCTTTGTTGAGTGCGCAACACGTATTTTGCTCTTAAATGGTCACTGTGGTTTTTGCTGGCATGGTCCACCTTCCTCTGCCCATCACCCCCTCCAACAGCAGTGAAACAGCCCTGACTTATATTATCCTATTCCTGTGGCCTCAGTGATTGGAATGGGCCTATTATTCAGTTAAAAACACACTGGGGCCCTAACAGGTTTGGCTCAGTAGATAGAGCGTCGGCCTGAGGACTGAAGGGTCCCAGGTTCGATTCTGGTCAAGGACATGTACCTTGGTTGCAGGCACATCCCCAGTAGGGGGCATGCAGGAGGCAGCTCATCGATGTTTCTCTCTCCTTGATGTTTCTAACTTTCTATCCCTCTCCCTTCCTCTCTGTAAAAAATCAATAAAAATATATTTTTTAAAAAAAGCATCCAATGCATATATTTAAACACACACACACACACACACACACTGAGACTTTTGTTAGTAATGTCAGAAAAAAAGGCACACCCTCCTTCCCATTGGACTAGGACCTACAGTGATATAGGCAGGAGCTGTGGCGGGCATCTTTTAAAAAAAATATATATTTTTTATTTATTTCAGAGATGAAGGGAGAGAGGGAGAGGGAGAGAGATAGAAACATCAATGATGAGAGAGAATCATTGATTGGCTGTCTCCTACACGCCCCCTACTGGGTATCGAGCATGTAACTCAGGCATGTTTCCTGACTGGGAATTGAACTGTGACCTTATGGTTCATAGGTAATTGCTCAACCACTGAGCCACACAGGCAGGGCTGTAGTGGGCATCCTTCTGCCAGGAGGGTAAAATGTTCATGAGAGGAGCCACCACAGAAGGAGGAGTGCAGAGAAATTGAGAGATAACAGTTCCTGGGCATCCTTTCTGAGCACTTGGAACCAGCCAGGCCTGAAGTCATCCCTTCTCTGGTCTTTTCAGTTTCATAACTTAGTCAAACCATGACTTGGAGAGTCCAGGTGTGTTCTGATCAAGCCATTCTATGCAAGGGACCACATGGCCCAGTTATTAGGAAATTTGTCAAGGTTAATTATTGTGAGAGTAAATTTTATTTGTCAACCTGACTGGGCTCAGGGATGCCCAGAGAGTCGGCAAACATTACTTCTGGGTGTGCTCTTGAGGGTGTTTCTGGAAGATGTTAGCATTTGAATGGGAAAAGTGAATAAAGGTCACCCTCATGCAGGAAGGCAGGCATCATTCAATTCCTTGAGGACCTCAATAGAACAAAAAGGCAAATTTGCCTTTTAAGTTTGAGCTAGAAAACCCCTTATCCTCGCCCTTGGAGACCTGTGTTCCTGCATCTCTGGCCTTCAGACTCGGACTGGGACTTACACCATCAGCCCTGGATTCCCTGGCCTTTGCTTTGGGCTGTTACACCACCAGCTTTACTGGGTCTCCACTGGCAGGAAGCAGATCCTGGGACTTCCCAGCCTCCATAAGCATGTGAGCCAATGCCTATACTAAATCTCCTCTGATCTTCCTCTCACTCGGGAGGGAGGAGCCAGCACCTTAGTTAGCCGCTCACTGGGAAGCCCTGAATAGCCCTCTGGGACTAGGCCCGGGCAGGCTGCCCAGTGGCATCGGCCAGGGATTTGGGCTGCAGCCTCAGATGCACCTTGAACTGTGGAGGTTGTGCAGCTGCCGCTGACTTTCCCCACAGTCACTGATGACTGGCCCCTCCCTCCCCAATCCTTGGGATTTATTTTATGTTTTCCTCAAAGGATCAGCGTGAGTGTGGCCCCAGCACATAAATCTCAGAATCGGCCGGCCAGTGGGAACACAGGTCAGGACGAGAAAGCCCAGCACACACGGGGAGAGGGCAGCCAGGCATCACCCCTCTGTGGGGCCGCCCAGGGCTAAGGAGGCTGCCCCCAGTGGCCGCTCCCTAGGACCCCAGGGTCAGCCAGGCTCCCACTGTGATGGCAGGATCTCCAGCTGCTGCTTTTGTTTTTGTTTTGTTTTTTAAATAAGAAAATTCCTATCAGGTGTTGCTGCGCTCACTCATTTGTCAGAATCCTTTAGCACTGACTCAGTTTCCTAGACATTTATGGCATCGACACCCTGGCAGGGCGGTGTTTAGACAAACTGTGAGGTCGGCACGTCTCCACCAACACTACTCCTTAACTTCCCGCTGCCAAAATCTGACAGCTCCCCACTCTTCACCACCCTGAACACTTAAAACAAGCAGAAAAATGAAAGAAATTTATTGAACTTGGTCTGTGTATAGATACAGCCCCAAACTATCCCCAAATACTGGTGGTTGGGTCCAAGTAAATAGGTCAGAAGTTCAAGAACTTGGGAAATGGTTTTAATGAACTGGCCACAGGACCGCTCACTTTCAGCATGGGCCAGTCCTGGCCTTCTCCAAGTTAGAGTTCAGTGTTCTATTGCCAGGCAGGCCCACCTTGACCACCCTGTGTAGGATGGTAAAACCGAGTCATTGGTTGCTCTAATCTACTCCTTTCCCCGTCACTGTTCTTGTCACCTTCTAATGTTACATATTATTTTATCATCATGTTCATTGTTTATTGACTCTCTTCTGTCTCTAGAATGTAAGCTCTGAGAGTCAGGGGCTTTATCTGTTTTGTTCACTCATGTCTCCCAAGTTCCTGGACCAGTGCTTGACACCTGGAGACCACTGAAAAATATTTACTGATGTATGAAGAAATGAATGATGAACAAACAAGTGGGACGGCAGTACTTGCGGAAGAGTGTGGTCGAAGGTACACTAGCTCTCCCCTCTCTCCCAAACAGTATAGTACTGAAGAATTTGGAATAATCAGAGGTAGCAGATTTGGAAAAGATTTTTCTGGAAGATGGTGAGCATGCCAGGACTGGGGGCATTCACATGGCAAGAAGGATGAAGAGGAACTCCAGGCCCCAGATGCCCGG
The DNA here is from genome assembly GCF_000327345.1 of Myotis davidii. NCBI lineage: Eukaryota > Metazoa > Chordata > Mammalia > Chiroptera > Vespertilionidae > Myotis > Myotis davidii. The sequence continues at coordinate 2,181,045 of NW_006284347.1, read as the reverse complement.
GTGCTCTCTAGGCCCCTTAAGGCCCTTTTTACCTCTGTGGTGCCAAGACTTTGGTTGTATCAGCTGGTGCATTTCCCAGTTCCAGAGGACAAATGGCGGCCCTCAACCAGGTCAAGGCAAGGGTGGAAAGTGGTGGCCTTCAGGGTATCTTCTGAGATCCATCCCATGGAAGGGTTGGAGAAACGCACCAGGGTATTTGTTGCTTTAAGGCATATTTTCTTTGTTGCTAGGAGCAGAAAACCCAACTCAGACCAGTTTAAGTAAAAAAAAAAAAAAAAAAGAAGAAGAATTTTTACTTATAACCAGTAAGTCCAGGAGTATCCGACTTCAGGTATGCTTGGATCCAGGGGCTTAAATGTGATCCCTAGGAATTAGCTTCTTCCCATCTCTCTGCTCTGCCCACCGCCATACTGATTTTGTTCTCAGGCTGCTCATTGTTTGCCTGGCTACTCTAAGCTCCCATGATTATAACAAGTTGAGAATGAGAGTCAGCTTTCCCACCAGCTCAACAAAAGCCCAGGAATGTTGGCTCTGAGTGGCTTGACTTATACAACCCCTGAAGCAGTCTCTGTGGCTAGGGAATTGGGCTGAGCCAACTGGTTGTGTGCTCTACCCTGGATCCAGGTTTTGAGTCAATGTCCCTGGTTGCCAGTAAATTAGGAGTAGAAGAGGAGTGCATCCTCAAATGAAAGTTAGGATGTCATAAGGAGGGAGAGTAGATGCTGGGGAGGAAAGAAAAATACCAAATGACTATTACCATGATGTGAAAGGAAACCCATGGAGAGCAGAGAGAGAGAATGGGTCCACCTCGAAGGCCAACTCCGGTTGCTTGTCAGTGGCTCTCTGGAATGCCACATTGAGAAATAATCTGAGACTGAGCCATGGAAAAAAATAGTGTTGTGATTGATTAGAAATATCTGCTATGTGCTCAGAAAACAGTCGGGTGCCAGATATTTGTTCTCCTTTATTTAGGCATTAGCCAGTGGAAATGATTATTAAGTGAAAACATGTAGGGAATGACAATTATTTTCGGTCATGGTCAGTTTTGAGGCTTACAGTGAATTTATTTATTAAAGTCCCTGTTGCTTTATTATTCACATACCCAGTCAGAACAAAGAGTAAGATTCTAATTGACAAGGTAACTCGTCCCATCAATGTCAACTTGTGATCCCCAAGCAAGGTGACATTTAACCTTGCCTTTTTCACTGATGTCCTTGCCAAGACTGTCCACAGTGTGGCCCTGACGGGACTTGCCAACCGGCAATCAGTCAGTAATCAGTTGTGGGTTCTTTCCCCCTTTGCTCAACAGATCTTGATCCAGCCCTACTTGTGGTAGGCACTGTACTAGGCACCACATCAACAGTGGGGAGCAAAACAGAACTGGCCCCTGTCCTCACCGAGTTGATGACTCATTGAGAACAGCCCTGATGTCTTGCTCTTAAACTTGGGACAGAACACCCAGTGGGTAACACAAACCTGTTCTCCTTAGTGTCCACAGGGGCATCAGTTCCAAGAAGGTGTCTCTCAGCAGAGCCACCATGGAAGCTGAATGATAAGGCTGGTATTTCATAGGTATTATCTCACTGTACAAGGTCATTAATCCTAAGGACAGGAAATATTATTAACAATGCCATTGTCTTGCCAAGAGAAAGCCAAGGTGTTTTCTAAACACCACATAGGCAACAAATCATGGAGCTGGGAATCCAATCTATGTTCTCATTTTTAAGACTAGGATCCTAACCATTAGGCATACTGCCAAGCCATGAGCTTCTGGGAATAGAGGTGGTATGGTTTGATTATACATATGACCCCAATGAGCTTCAGTGGAGGAGGAGGAGGGACTTGTGTGGAGTCATTAATGATTTTATTTATGTTCCCCTCCTGGTAATAGTCTGCTTAGGCCAGGAGTGGGCAAACTTTTTGACTCGAGGGCCACAGTGGGTTCTTAAACTGGACCGGAGGGCCGGAACAAAAGCATGGATGGAGTGTTTGTGTGAACTAATATAAATTCCAAGTAAACATCATTACATAAAAGGGTACGGTCTTTTTTTTTAGTTTTATTCATTTCAAACGGGCCGGATCCGGCCTGCGGGCCGTAGTTTGCCCACGGCTGGCTTAGGCTGTTACAGCAAAATACCAGATTGGGTGGCTTTAAACAACCAAAATTTATTTTCTCATAATTCTAGAGAGTATAAGTCCATGATTAAGTTGCTGGCAAGTTTAGTTTCTGGTGAGGTCTCTTTTTGGTTTGTAGACTGCTGTCTTCTCGCTGAGTCCTCACATGCTCACACAACCTTGCCTGTATGCATACATACACACACCGGACACACACACACACACACACACACAGAGAGAGAGAGAGAGAGAGACTACACTGGAGTCGTTTTCTTATAAGTACACTAGTCCTATCAGATATGGGCCTTAAGTTTATGACCTCATTTAACCTTAATTACTTTTGTAGAGGTCCCTTCTCCAAATATGGTCACTGGGGATTAGGGTTTCAATAATACTTGTAAAGGGCCAGATAGTGTTTTTAGCTTGGTGAATCATAAGGAACCTTTACAACTGCTCAACTAGGTCATCAAAGTGCCAAGGCAGCCAACCAGCCTGATCCAGGCCCCAATCGGCGCCCCGCACTCCACCCCGGGCCTCCCTGGCCCCTGATTGGTAGCCCCCAACACCCCGATCAGGGGCAGGGATGGCTGCCAAACACCCACACCCCTCCCCTCAGCCAGCCTACCAATGGGCCTCCATCAGGGCGAGCTGGCCATACCCCACCCATGCAAGAATTTGTGCACCAGGGCTCTGGTATGTAAATAATGTATATAGCTGTGTGCCAATAAAACTTTATTTACAAAAACAAACAAACAAAAAAACCCAGGCAGGGGTCCAGCTTTGGCTCAAGAGCTTCCAGGCTGAACTCAATCTGCAAATTAAATAGTTGGAGACATTGACCTAAACCTTGCTCCCTTGTCTTATTACCCTGCTCCAGGCCCATTTATATCAACATATAAATTTGGGAGGGACACAAATATTTCATGAATGACAGTCCTTTTCTGGGATAAAAGTTATCTTATAGGTTATTAAAAGATCATTATGCATTAATAGGTATTTCTAGTGATGGGCATTAACTTTGCCAATAACCTTATTTTTGTGGCATAAATCATTGATTGAGCATCAATGAATTATAGGGAGTTAAGAATCTAATAATGTTCATATTTCCTTTCATTGGATAGGACACAAGCCCTGGCTTTATTTTTATGCCTTCCCCACTTCTCATATTGGAAGCAATGCCCAGGAGGAATAACCATCCATATATCATAAGACCTTCTTGGACAGTCTTAATTTCATATAGTTTTTTTAAAAAAATAAAGACAACTGTTGAGTTTAACTGATTGAGATTTAGCTTTTTAACTTTGTAAGAACTTTGGTAAAAATTATCAGGCCAGAGAAGCAAAGCTCATTTTGCCATTTTCTGCTCTTTGCTTGAAGGATTGTGTGTGTGTGTGTGTATACAAAAGTGTTTCACTATATTTATGAGACCCTTTTGGATTGAGCTAGGTTTTCATAGGTTTAGCAGACTATTGGAAAGTTTTCATTTTCTAATTTCTTATGTAGGTGTCCTTCTGCCAAGTAGATCGTTGTGGGTCTGTGGAATTAGGGGTGTGGTTATTTCCTTACTGAGTTTTATAATCTTTTCCCAGAGATTTCCATCCAAGTACAACATCCATGGTTTTTATGGAGGCAGCAACCTTACCTGGAGGTGCCTGAGCTCTTATGGATGGGCCAGCACTGGCCATGAGGCATCGGCCCAGTGGGTCTGCATCATAGGCATTTAGGAATTTGAGGGTGAAATTAAAATTTTGTAAGCATTATATTTCAGAACTGAAAGAATGTAAATGCCCTGTAGGAAAGATACTTCTCTGGTTCCCTCCCTGACCAGGAATGTCTGGCTAAGTAGATTTTGTGATTTTGAAGGGGCTGCCTGTAAATGTTTCTTCAGAGCAGAGTTGAAGATCATTATCCTGATACATAGTCATGAGTTCTGAGAGAGGATAGCCCTTTTCACATGGGTGAGCCCATATTTTTTTACCTTTGAGGCCTTGATGTCATGAGAGGCGAGACTATCTGATTGTGAAATTTCTTTGGAAATGGTTTATCATGGATCTAGATACCAAGTGATCAATTTCCATCTAACTTTACAGGGAAGGAACAATGTTCTGGGGAGGAGTCTAGGAAGGACCCCTTGATTAGGATCCTGTTCCTGACACTCTCTACCCCCCCACCCCCCCCCACCCCCAACACAACATACATATACTACATGTAATGGAGTAAAGTGATATGAAAGGCAATTTCAAGTGATAAAAATCCAAGTCTAACTGATCTAAAAAAATTGGGTGTTATAACCAAAAGTTATAAGAGTAACTGAAATGACCAAGTTTAAGGATAGTATTGCTTTGATGAATCTGGACTAATATGCTGAAGCAGAGTCACTATCAATCTATATGTCTCCACCACTTGGCTCTGCCTTTCTCTGTGTTGTCTTTATTCCTAGGTAGGCTCTTCCCATATGGAAGCAAGATGGATATCACCACTCTGGGCCTCATTCTACCAACTCAGCAGTCCCAGCAGAACAATAAACTCCTTTTCCCAATAAGCCCAGCAAAAATGTCAAGGATTACTTTCATTAACTTGTTTTGGGCCTTTTTTCCACTCACGAAAGTGAGGGTGGAATCAGCCTTATTCAATCCACATGGCCTGCGAATAGGCAACGAATGACTTTATAATGGACATTTGGGGTGCAGTGTCCAGAAGAATAGGACATGGGTAGATAACATTTAAGTCAAACCAATGGAAAAACATCTTAGGTACATCAGCCATAGCCATCTTGGAGATACAAGAAGACTTTAAAAACCTCTTAACTTCACTTGATTGTTTTATGAAAGCATTTTCATGTATTGATTCCTTCAGAAATGTTATTGAATGTCTACCATGCTGAAAATCCAATGGTGAGCAAGCAAAGCATGGTCCTTTTTCTCGGATATTCCAACCTGGCAGGGAAGACTGGAAAATAGTTCTGGATAATTAGTGTGTAAGATGCTGATGTGGGCAGTACATGGTGCTAAGGAAGTACATGGGAAAGGACCCATCTCCTTTATAGAGGGAGTGATAATTTATTTGAGGCCTGAAGGGTGACAGGAAATTGCCAGGTTCCCCTGGGGCTGGGGTGTATGTGGGAGGTCCAGGAGGGAGAAAAGCATTTCTAACAGAGGGGACAGAATGTTTAAAGCCTGCAGGTTAGGGAATGAGGAGTGTTGTGTGTCCTGGAGAACTGAAAGAAACTCAGTATGTTCTGAGACTGAAAACATTCTGTTTTTCCTGGGAAGCATTGGGTCAGTGATAGGTGAAAAAGTAGGAAAAACACTGAAGAAATTGGTTTAACTCTTTAATCCATTGGCCTGTCTTGCTACATTGTGAACTGAGATGTCTCCTTAGTATGGCTGAACCAGAAAGTGTAGTTCTGATCTCAAATTCGGCACTTCATAATTAAATACTAAAGATATATCATAGCATCAAGGAAGAATCTAGTCATATTTTATTGTGTGAAAAATGTATCTGATAAGAAAATTGAGGATATGGAGTCCAGCAGCCTGGCTTAGACAGTGTGAATTCTATAGACTCCTGTCTATAAAGTTGATTTCTGCTGGGCAAACGTATTCTTGTTCATGCATTCAGCCTTCACATACTCAACCTCTCTTTCATTCATCTCTCTCCCTCTCTGACACACACACACCCCATTGGCTAAAAGAGCAGAAATACCAAAATACTGGTGGGGAGAGACATGGTATAGAGTACAGGAAAGACAGATTAGAGACCCAGACTGGAGTAGTCTGTCAACCATAATCCATTACAGGAAGTGATCACATGATCATTTCTCTAGAGAGGGCTGAAACACAGATTCAACCAAAAAAAGAAAATTGAGGATATAAGATAGTACATGGAGTATAATCACAGCTACGTTCAAGTAATTCAACAACAAAAGCAGTTTACACCTTGAGAAAATGACAGGAATGAAATACATGGATACATTAATAACTGTCAGTGGGTGGTGGGATTCGGTGTTAGTTTTTCATTTTTTATTTGTATGCACTATCCACATTTTCCATGGGTAAACAGGTATCAAAAGGGGGAAAATCAAGATAAAAACTCTACCAGTTAATGACCAAATGTTTTTATTCAATCATGAGGAAGGAGTCTTGAAGAAGACAAGCACACAGCCCCTGGTCTCAAGAACTTGTCGTCTGGCCTCCAGGAGAGCACTTTGGAGGTAGAAATGCAATATTAGGCAGAGTGGTTAGCTAGGTCAGGAGGGGTTTTTTCTACAGCAAATATCTTTTGAGGCAGTTATTATAGGGGATGAGGGCATCGCCTGTGAGGCTGTGGGATGACAGGAACAGGAAAGAGCCTTCTCCAGAAGGAGACTTCTTATTCCCCCCTCATATTTCTCCATGGGTTTGACCCTATTTCTTATTGGACCAATCTCGGTAGACATGATAAGGTTGGAGTGATGGGACCAACCAGGGGCAAAGGGGTCGAAACGCTCATCTTGTCTGGGGGACTTGACACAACTATCATGAAAATGCAATGGGCAATTGACAAACACAGACTCAAAAAGTAAAATGTAACAACTAAAATAGAGGGATACCACAAAGAATGATCTACACACGTTCCAGTTGCTCTGGAGTCAAGAATGACCCTCTAATTCACATGTACAAAACCGGAATGCTTTAAAATGGGGTTTCACGTGAGAGTAAAATTTTAAGCAACCTCAAGACTTGAAGATTAAAGTTGGCAAAACATTACTTCTGTGGTAAATGTTTGCATCACAGAGCAATTCCTTCTCCTTAAATAGAATTGCCTCTGACAGAACAATCAGGTGCCTGCTTGAGATCAATAAGCTTTGTGGGCAAAAAAGGGGCCACACACAAACCTGACAAGCTCAGGGGAGGCCTGCATAGGGGCTTCATAAAAACAGAGCCGGGAAGTGACCACATAGGATGGTCTGAAATTAAAGCTTCTTAACTAAAAGCAGTCATGGCAGATAGTCATGCCCTAGGGTGGTTTCTTCCTTGACAAAGGTCAATCTTTACCTTAACTGAGCCTGTCCATTGTCTTTTTGCATCTAAGATAACATACCTGATAAGATACCTTTGAAATGTCATCTCCTTCCCCAGACCCCTTAGGACACAACTTCTACCAGGGCAGGAGACCCCACACCCCTAATTGTTATCTTGGTCCCCCAGTATCATCTCTGTGTGCTGTAAATTAATTAACTATCCTGTACCCACCAATAAGTATTTGTCTCTTCATTTTAATTTTATTCAATCCCAGAGCTTTTCCCTCTTTGCTTTCTCCAGCCTCCCTAATCTATCACTAATGAATTTCATGGAATCCTCCTTACGCCTCCTCCTTTGATTATAATGTGTAAAATAAGCTACAAAATAGCCATTCTCTGGAGCAGCGGTCGCCAACCTTTCAGACCTCACGGACCACCAGTGGTCTGAGGATCACCGGTTGGCGACCGCTGCTCTGGAGCATTTTCTCAATCTGTTGAGATTGTGCTTCCAGGCAATAGTTATCAGTTTGGCTCAAATAAACTCATAATAATTCCCTACCAGGTTTAGACATCTCTTACATTGACAACTTCAAGGTTATAGTTGAGATTATGAAAAATAAAGTAGTTAGAGGAATTTAAATAATTGCGTGAGAATAAAATCTGTGCTTTAGTAAACTAAGGTCTAGTTTACATTCATTAAAAAAAATCCCCCCTGGAGACCTCAATAATTTTTATAATTGTGGTACCAAAGCTAAATGGTTTAGTTAAGGGGCAAACTGAGTTGAGTTTTCCAGCTGCATGTCTGCTCTGCTGGTCAGGGACAGTAGGCCAGGGCGTTGATAAAAGTACAAATCAGCGAAATCAGGGTTATCTTTCAGGCCTGGGAAGCTACCAGTGGCGGGTTTGATGGTTACAATTATGATGATCTATCTATAGTAGCATCAGAAACGGGCAGATTGACAGTTCCCTTCACCACTCTTGCCCTGGGAGAGTATCATGTGAAAGAAACGCATCTGAAATCAGGACCTGAACAACACTTGGGGGATGAGATTATTTCATTTCACTATCTTTGAAATTGTCACCAGAAATCCAAGCATATGATACTGGAGATTTTTTTTTTTAGACTGAAAGAATTGATTCCTGGATGTTGGCTAGCTCTTCCTTCATGGGGCTTGAGGTCACTAGCCAATGCAGTATAAGAGTGTGATTGATGGCAATGGTATCATATATTATAATAATAAAAGATGTTACTGATACCATAAGAGCTATTTTTATCTTGTTCTTCCCTTATTTTTCATCTGTATCAGTGTGGTTTATGTAAACCTGACACATTTGTGTATGTGAAACAGATGCAGGGTAAAGCACAGTTGTGTCTATCCGAACCATATTTTTTAAATCATAGACATGATTTATGAAAATGTTCTTTGCGTATAAGTTTTTTTTCTTTCTCTCTCAAACAAAACACAGTAATTATCAATCTAACATTCAACTTTTCTGGATCCTTAGAGAGCTAGAAAAAGTTTAAAACAATTTTAAAGTTACTTTGCCTAATCTGTCTTCATTAGGTGTTGTAAGAAAAACAGTATGTGGCTTTTCTGCGATGCAAATTAGAATTTTAGAAAAGAACTTCCTCCTCAAATGCATGATATGGAAATGGCCCTTTCAACCACACAGAGCCACGTCCTCTAAACTCTCTCCTCCTGGCTGCTGCTTCCTCTGCAGCTTCATCCTGAATGGCACAAAGAAACTGAGGGTCTTTCTCAACCTCCACCCCCAACGGGGTAACTCTCAGAGTGAGTTTCCATGAGAGATTATTGAATCCAAGTGCTCTTATAACTGCGAATGGACCATTATCCATCTGATTCCTCAGGCCTGCAACCTAGCAGCTTTCTCCATTACCCTCACCTTTAATCCATGACCAGGGGTTGCATAGTTTATCTCCTTAATGTTTTCAAAATGTATCTGTTTCTCTTCACTCTTCACCCTAAACTAAATCATCACTGTCTCCCTCCTGGACATAGACTAGTCCTCACCTAATCTCCCAAAGTCTACTCTTTCTGTCCTTAAACTTCTGTTCTTCTGCAGCCAGTGAGATGGGAAGGGGCAGAAAGAAGGAGCAGTTGCTAGACACTGGCAAGACCTGATTGTAGAAAAGAGCTACCTGCCAGGTACTGTGGCCTGCAGTAGAATGAATAAATGAGTAATGAATGGACAACTCCATTTCTCTCTCTTCTGCTGTTTCCATGTCCTCCTGGCACCTTCCATTGATTAAACCCAACTCAAATGTAGGAAGGCCCAGGAGATGAACAATGTAGAGGTAACCTCCTGGGGTACAGAGCAAGATGGAGAAAGGTGGAGAGTGCACCTGGAGGAGCATAGAGAATAGCTCACACGCAGCTCCTCTGCTTATCACCCTTCCAGTGCCCTTGGGCCTGATGCCTACTATCCTGTTCCACACAGTGAGAAGTCAAAGTGTTAGGATTTAGGAAAAACAAGTGTGCGTTTACTTTTTCTAGCTATAGTAAGAAGTTGATGCCAAGACCTGATTTTCTGGGATTAGCACGTTATTCAAATGGATGCTGTTAAATTAATGTTAAAGAGCTGATAGATGGTCTCTGCAATCCTGTTTATGTAGCTACTTTCAACTTCCCCACATCCCCTTTGTTATTGCCTGTGCAAAACACAAATATCACAGCGGTCCACTCTGAATGGGCCTGATTCTGAGTCCCTTTCCTTCAATGAAGCTGGCCTGTCACTGGATTTATGCAAAGACAAATCAGTCTGTTCATCCAAACACAATAGTTGGTTCTAGCATACCTCTCACCCTTTACAATAGCGGTTCTCAGCCTGTGGGTCGCGACCCCTTTGGGGGTTGGACGATCCTTTCACAGGGGTCGCCTAAGACCATCGGAAAACACATATTGAATATATAATTACATATTGTTTTTGTGATTAATCATATGCTTTAATTATGTTCAATTTGTAACAATGAAAATATATCCTGCATATCAGATATTTACATTATGATTCATAACAGTAGCAAAATTATAGTTATGAAATAGCAACGAAAATAATTTTATGGTTGGGGGTCACCACAACATGAGGAACTGTATTAAAGGGTCACGGCATTAGGAAGGTTGAGGACCACTGCTTTACAAAGAGGTGGATGTTTGCAATACTAGCTCTAAATATGTGTATTTACCATGCAAAAGTGGACATTACTTTAAAAGCACACTTTCAAAGGAAACAACAACCTCCATTTCTGTCATCTTTGTTCTTTATCTCCTTTTACTCTCCCTTCCACCCTCTCTTCTTGCCCTCTCCTCCCTTCTTTCTCTTTTGTTCTTTCATGTATTCTCCCACATATTGTTAAATACAGAGGATGTTACTTACTGATTTCAGAAAGGAAGGGAGAGATTTTTTTTCCTTTCCTATCTCCTGTCATTTGATCCTTATGGCAATTCCTGGTAGTTACTAGGAGCAAAGTGGAGTGTGAACTCCATTTTACAGAGGGGAAAGCTGAGGCTCATGAATGCTATAGATGTGTCCATGTGCTCACATCTGCTTGATGCCATCAGATGCTCTTGCCTCGGGCCACATTGCTATCATGAAGATGGGTATTTTAAAGTAGCCCATTCCCCAAGGACATCCAGGTTTGTCTTCTCCTCTTTCCTCCCCTCCTCCCTAAACTCATCCTCTAGAGAGAAATCTTTGTTTGCATCCTTGGTATGCTGACCCTCTCTGCTGCCCCCGCATGCCTTCCCTGTTAATGGAAGGGCTGGCATCACTGTACCTTAGTCATGGCCCATTCATCTTAGTGGACAGGTCAGCCAAGCCAACATTTACTCAGGCCCTGAGCCATTGGGCAGAGCCTTTTACAACTTCAACGGCAGCAGCCAATGAGGAGGCTTGTTCGGTTCAAGTTCATTGCCTTTGGCATTGGTGCCCCAGGTCTTTGGGATGGGTCCACAGCATTCCTTTGTAAGGTACCACGTCCACCTCTTGGGCAGCTTGGGAGCCCCACTATTCGAATGAGGCAACTTGGTGTCATTTCATTTGGCACTTAAGACTGCAAGCTACCCCTGGGCTTCTCTCGAGATTTGGAATCTTCACCTTGCGGCTCAGAGGGGGAAATTCCTCATTAAACAGCCAACTCCACATGGCTCTTTAAAGGCAAGAGGCTTAAAATGCTCATTGGGAGTATTCAGGGGAAATTTGTTCAGGTTGTTAACCTTCCTTTCTCGTCTTTTACAATTCAGCTTAAAATGTTAACCAGTGGAGGAACATAGAATCCATAGTGAGCGGCACCCTAAAACATTTCGTCTAAAATAGATGCATCCCATGGACAGTCTAGACCAGGGGTGGGCAAACTTTTTGACTCGAGGGCCACAATGGGTTCTTAAACTGGACCGGAGGGCCGGAACAAAAGCATGGATGGAGTGTTTGTGTGAACTAATGTAAATTCAAAGTAAACATCATTACATAAAAGGGTACGGTCTTTTTTTTCAATAGTTTTATTCATTTCAAACGGGCCGGATGCGGCCTGTGGGCCATAGTTTGCCCATGGCTGGTCTAGGGGGAATTCAGGGTACCAACCAAGCCACCCTTTGACTAAATTCATTGACTTCTTCCATACACCCAATTTATTAAAAAACACCCCCAAAATGAGTTCCTCTTGACTAAATAACCAAGCTATTTAGTTGATGGATTTGTGGCTGGGGTATCCTAGGGCTCTCAGAATGCTATTTATTGTCTTTACCAGCAAACCTTCAGAGTCAGACCTGAGTCTGAATTCTGGATTTACCACGTTCTGTAAATGAGACCTTGGCCAGATAGTAATTACTTTTCAGGGTAGGCAGTTGAGAGTACGGTGAAAAGAAGAGGTTCCTGAAACAGATCAGATAGATTATAACCTCAGCTCCCCCATGTACTGAATAAGTGATGTAGGCAAACTACTTAAATGCTCTGTTACAATTTTCCTATCTCTACAATGGTATAAAATAGCCCTTAACTTCAGCAAAGTTGCAGGATATAAAAGCCAATACACAAAAATCAGTTGCATATATTAACTAGAGGCCCGATGCACAAAGATTCATGCAAGAATGGGCCTTCCTTCCCCTGGCTGCCGGCATCACCTTGGCTCTGGCTGGAGCTGCCTTTCTACTTTCGTTCTGCCCCGGAGCCGCCTTTCCGACTTCCCATGCGACCCAGAGGCCCGGACCAGCTGGGCGGTGAGGAACGCCTGGGTCCCATCCCGCCCCTGGCGGCTTGGCGCCTACATATGCAAATTAACCCACCATCTTTGTTGGGTTAATTTGCATACTCACTCCTGATTGGCTGGAGGGCATTGTAAATGTACAGTCGATTTGCATCTTTCTCTTTTATTAGTGTACATAATAAACAATCTGAAAAAAATTTGGGAAAACAATCCATTTACAATAGCATAAAAACACACAGCCAATAGTTAGGAAACTGTGCATGGCTGTGTTCTAATAAAACTTTATCAAAGCAAGTGGTGGACCAGATTTGGTCCATGGGTAGCAGGTCGCTGACCCCTGATCTAAAGCAATTAGAAGAGATCCTGGCACAGAATCAGTGCTATTTAAATATTATATAACATCACTATCACACAGGCTTGTTGTGAGTAATTAAATGAAATAATGCAGAAAAGTGACTGACACATAGTATGTACTATCTATTTTATAACTTTTAAGTCTATAAGCTATTAATTATTTCACTTCAGGTTTGAAAACTAGATGCAAATTATCACCCAGATATGGCCTAATGAAAGTAAGGCAGGGTACAGGCATTCAGAATGAAGTGCGAACTACCCTCAGCTGGAGAGGTGCCCACAGCCTGGGTGGATCCTGGCTTTGCGCCTGTGATGTTCTTTCCATGGACTGCCGCTCCACCTATTAGTGATACGTTGGACCCGTCGCTGGCTGCTGGTGGGCCTCAGTGTTTCGCCTGGACAGTGGTGCTCATGTGATCCTGGGACCAGCAGCTTCCATATCCCTGGGGAAGTTGTTAGAAACGTACATTTCCAACACCTCCCCCCGACCTCTACCAAATCAAGAACTCTAGGAGTAGGACCAGCTTGTTGGAACAGCCCTGTCCCAGGCAATTCTGATTCTGCCAAAGTTTAAGACCCACTGCTCTGTACAATAGTGACAGTCTCTCCTCTGGCTTCATAGGGTTGATGCTTATGACTTGACCAGGGACAAGCTGCTCTTCACCCCTCTGCCCTGACAGCTCCCCCTCAGCACAAGGCTCAATGCACCTAAGATGCTAGAAACGTGTCAAAGGGTGATCACATTGCAGTGAAGGCTGGTTTACCCACATCTTTAGTGTTGCCGCTGCACTGACCTCTATATAAGGGACAGAACTAGCTTCTCTGATCCCCCAGAAGCTCCATGGCAAAAGGAAGCCTTTGAAAGGAGGCTCAGGGGCCATGGAATGATGTTCAGTGAGGTGGGGCCCCTTGTTGGAAGGACAAGGGCAGGCACCATAGCAAGCCTTCAAGTTCAAACTCCAGCCTTAAAATAAACCTGACCATGGTGTGAATCAGGCTGAAGGCTCCGGGACCCTCACATACTGCTCATCTTGCCAACATCTGGGGGGAACATCTTGCTTTCTTTGTTCTCTTTCTCTCTGAACTTGGTTCGGTGGTGGTGTTGGCAGGGTCTTCTCATTAGGAGAACGTTAATATGGAGAATTCTCCAGTTGGCCACGATCCGCGATGTGTGTCAAACACACCAAGAGACAGTTCCCTTCTCTGTGGTCCAGGATCACTCTGGGCCACACGCACATAGTTTCTACATGACCACAACCCTCCCCAACAGCAGATGACCTCTCCAGTCATCCGAGCCCAGGCCTTGTGGTTCCCTGGCAGGGGCACGTCTCCTGAAATTAATGGCACTCAGTCTTAATGGAGCTGGAGTCAGGCTCCCTAGGCGGCCATGGGATCCATGGGCTGCCAGGTGAACTGTGAGAGCACAGAGGTATGAGCGCATCAGGCGATGCTGACAGGACGGGACGTCAGCCTGCCGGCCGCTGCAGCGATCCCGGGCTCTGTGATTAGAGGCAGCTTCCTGGCCAGCCTGCGGTAAACATCAGATCTCTGCTCCACTCCAGGATCAAAAACAAGTCATGAGGAGCAGTGCCTTTCCACTGGAGTCATTTTCGGCCTCGTCCAAACACTTCACATTTGGAAAAAGAAAACATACACTTTGAAGACCTTCTCGTGACCCCCATCAAGATCCAGAAAGCAGAGCGAGCAGAGAAAGGGGACTATCTGGACACTGACAATTGATTGGGTATATTTCCCTTGAGGAGAGCTAAAAAATGCTGGGAGAGACAGCAGATACAAACACACACGCACGCATTACATACCAAGGATACCATCAGCGGCTGTCACATTTCTCACGTGGGTTCCTAACGGGTCTTCCAGATGACTCTTCATATTGGGATTCGATTGTGATTGGTTTTTCATGTATTATTATTGATAGCTTTTGTTTTTCTCTATTATTCTGGCTATTTTGGAGGAATTAATCATGATGGTTATCTTTAAAAGAAAATCCACAAAGCAGGTGTGGATTCATTAAGTCTCAGCTGACAGTGTCCATTTCACTTTGGGGATCTTGGAAGGCAGGGACAGGAGACAGAAAGGGGTGCGTCCACATAAAAGAAAATGAAATCCAAACAGGCGGGTGAGGAGGGAGTGCTCGCCAGCCACTTGCTCTTCGGGGTGAGCGAGATAGGGTGATGGCAGTGGTGGTGGGGAAGTCACGTGGCTCAAAATGAAGTTCATCAGCAGAGCTGCTGCTAGTCTAAAAGGAATAAGGGGTCCCCTGCGCTGCGTTCAAGGCCCTTCTGATTCCCTAAATCTCCCCGTCTCTTTCTGGCTTGTGCTCCCGACTGGGGAGCATGACGTCTTTCATGTTTCTAAGGGATGGTCATAAATAGGACACCATGACCGAGAACAATTAGTGCATATTGGACTAATGGAGTATCTTCCCCCCCAGTGACTCTGATTAATGAAGAACAAACAGAGACCTGGAGGCAAAGGGAAGGGCATCCAAGTGCTCAGGATGTTATCATCACGTCACGGGCGTCACTGATTTACCACACACGCCTGGTACCGGCATTCGATGCTCTCTGTGCTGAGGTTCTCAGGCATTTGGTCTCAGGCACGAGGTCACTGTTCTCTCTGGGTCTTCCTGGAGAGAGACTTCCACAGTGAATGTGCGTAAAGACTGCTCTCAGAAGGCATGGTGGGTGCACAGGCAGAGCACAGGCGATGGGTAGGACTTGGACCACAGTACAGGAGGAAAAGGCCATCCAGGCAGCGGCAACAGCTCAAGCAAAGGCCTGGAGGTGGAAGTGGGCAGGAGGTGCTCAGTGAGAGGAAATGAGTCCAGTGCGATTGGAGTGAAGGACATCAGGAGGCAGCAGTGGGCAAACATGACACGTTGTGGAAGTGGGATTTTATAGCCTTTGAAATGGGGGGTGGGGGGAGGGCTAGGAAGGTTCCTGAGCATGAGAATAATAAGACCAGATCTGTGTTTTGGGGATGGAAACCAGTGTAAAGTGTGGAGGGTGAACTGAGCCAGGGAGAAGCTGGCAGTGGCAACAGCTCAAGCGAAGAGCTGCTGGAGAGCCTGGATTATGTTAAGCAGAAATGTACTGACAGCATCGGAGGCAGTAATGGATCGCACAGCTGATGTGGGGTCAGTGCGGGGCAGAGTTTTGGTGGTGGGGGAACCAGTGGCGGAGGGCCATGCCTCAGCTGAGGCCTCTCTTTGTCCATCTCAGCTCATGATGGTGAGGAGCAGCTCCTGAGGGCATCTGGAGCCCTACCAGGCCTTCCCCATACCCGCCTCCCCGCCCAAAGGACGAGGATGGCTGAGACATCTGAGGAATGAGGCAGGATTGCACAATTGGATTTTTCACTTGGGCCCAACCGAGGTCTGGTACCTTCGGTGGGCGGTACTGAAAACTTTGGAGGTCTAGCTTCTAATTCCATCAGGGAGGAGATTTCTGAGCTGTTATGGTTCATCCTTGGAGTCCTGGGCCCCTCCCAAAGGAGAACAGACAGCGTTGGGAGCTGTGTGCACACCCAGGTGGGTTTTGATGAGTAATTGGAGAAGCTCCCCATTCATTGCATTACTGAACACTTTCTACATTGCTTGCCCTTCTATAAACATAATTACCTTTAATCTGTACTTTAGCATTTTATCACCAATTTACTGATGATGAAACTAAGGTTCAGAGAGTTTCTGAAGATTTTTTCCCCTGATTTTACTTCCTTGCTTTAGTCAAAACAAACCCATTGGTATTCTATTCTCTTGAGTATTTGCCATTCTGTTCTCTCTTTGTAAATCAGCTATTTTTTTCACTCACTCTGACAGCTTCTGGGACATTAACTTAGAGTGAATCTCTTTTTCATTCATTTCTTTGGGCATGTGGGGGACCCTTTAAGTCTGGAAATTCATGTCATTGTATTCTGGTGACCCCTCTTGTTTTCCATAGTCAGATATCTCATTATCACGGTCCTGTAGGGTTATGGCTCCTTGTACCCTGACTGCCACTTGTTGGTGGGGAGGGGGCCGGGGGGAGGTTAGTTGGAGGGAGGACATGGAAATAAATGTATGTGTGCTCAGGCCCTCATGTTTAACAGGAATTCCTTTCAGCTATTTTCAGTATTTTTCTAAAACTCTGTCAGAAACTGTCGGTTGTCCAAGCTAATGCCAAATAGGCTCATTAGAAATAATGGACTAATTAGAAAACATTATCCAGTGCCTAGAATAACACCTGGAACCTAATAAGTGCTGAATGAATACTTGGGGAATACATATTATGCCAAGTTGATGCTGCTTTGCATTGCTCTAATGAGCCCGCCCTCCCTCCCTCCCTCCCTCCCTCTCTCTATGTGTGCACGTCAGTGAGTATGGTGAGAAGCATGTTCTCCAATACAAGAAGACCTGGGTTCCAATCTTGTCCCCACCATAAACCAAGAAGGCACTGTGACCGCCTGAAGCTCAACATTCTCCTCTGCAAGTGAGAATAATAACACGGCCTGCACAGTTGCTGTGAAGGTTAGACGTGGCAATAATGAGAATGTTAATACTAATTAACACCTAGTGGTTCTCACATAGTGTTTCCCATGCATTTTGTTGATTATTTCATACAGCAGCCCTCACACCTCATCTTGCTGATGAAGAGAGGAGGCTTAGAGAGGTGAGGCCACTTGCCTAAAGTCACTCACTACAAGGCAGGCAAGCCTCACATCCAAGTCTACAGCATCTAGCATACAGCCATGATGGCTACTGCCACTGTAATTCGACAAAATTGGGAAATGATTCCCTTATTGATTAACAACATATGTTTTCATTCTTGGTAGACATCATCTACAAAGAACAAATAGAGAGGATTAATAATTTTTAAAAAATCCTTTGGTGGTAAAAAATGAAGGGGCCTCTGGAAGAGGTTATGCATATGATGTCTTCTAGCAATAACGTTCTGTGATTCAGAGGTCCTTCAGTCCTGAGCGGTTTCCACGCTGTATAGAAACCCAACTCATACTGATTCATGCCAAAAAGGAGAATTCAGTGGCTCATGCAACTAAAAAATATAGGAGTGTCTAACCTCAGGACTTCAGGCATAGATGGATCCAGGTGCTCAAAAGTTGTCTTTAGGACTCAGGTTTTCTCTCAGCTCTGTTTTGCTTCATGTTGAGTTTATTCTCAGGCAAGAAGGGTGCAGTGTTAGGCTTATATAACCTCTTCTCGAAACTCCTGTGGAAACAATGTCTCATTTCAAAAATTCTCACAAAAGTTTTGGGGTTGAATCTTTCATTGGCTCTGATGATCTCCCACTCCTAGACCCTTGGTTGGAAGTTTTTCCACATTAAATCCCATAAAACTGAAAGAAAGCAAGGTGGCTTCCCTAAGGACAATCAAAGTGCTGAATCTAGGAGGTGGGAAAATGGATGGTGAGAAGTCAAAAAAGAAAGATGTTCCCATAAATAAAACATTGGGGAACCCCCCAGGGGACTCTGAGAGGTGGTGATGGAGGTTGGGAAGATTGAAGCAGGATGGATAAGACTCAGTGGGACCCAGTCCCCCAAATTAAGAACCAATGGCTCACGCAGCTCCAGGAGGGCACTACTCATGTCGAAGAGTCTGTGTGAATTTGTCCAAGCCCCATTTCACTACAGCAAGTCAGTCCTTACAGTTTTATGTGGGCCACCATGGGAGGTTTTAGTTAAGTAAAGGTTGTAAAACATTGTATTAACCTAAAGGGATTTAATCGTGCAGAGGCCGAGATCCTGAGAAGTTGGCAGTTGTGCGATCTGTGAGTAATAGAAGGGAGCATTCATCTCACATTCCAAGTAGCAGGCAGAGGGTTCATAAAAGGAAAAACAGAGGAGCTGGGGAAGGGAGAGGCTTGGTGCTGGAGGCTAAGATAAAGTGGAGAGCTGGGTGTGGACTGTCTTGGGGTACGGATTCTGGGTGTCACCAGCTCACCTAGGTGGGAGTCCCTGCCCAGGCATGAAATTCCTGGATGGCTATGCCAACAATCCAGAGTTGGCGATGTTGGCATCAAATTAGGAGAGCCCTGTTGGAGGACCTTAGAGTAGTTTTGTGTCCCCTCATCCTCCCAGGAAAAATAAGATGAATAAAGGGATATCCTTTGCAAGAGAAACATCAGGTCCATGGTTTGAAGCTACCAGAAAGAATCAGAGAAATATATGGTGTCCTGTCTTGCCCTTCTCCTGCCCCTTAATGAACTCTTGCGTATCTACTGTGTTCCTGCTCTTTGCTCAGCACTAAAAGGGAAGATCTGCTTCAACAGTTGGGCCCCAGGCATCCTCCGCAGAACTCGTTCTTGGTCCAATGATGTGCCAGTAAATGTTTACCAACCAACTCTCTGGAGGTGTGTGTGTGTGTAGAGGGGGACCCTGATTTGTAGCATTTACTAATATCTCAACATTATGATTGGTTTCAGGCTACCAACGTGAACACAGAGTTGGGAAGGGATGCCCAATAGCATACCGTTATATGTATTTTCACTGTATAGTTTCCGAAGATGTAAATTACCTCAAGAGTATAAATAATAGTAAAAGGTAATACAATAATTAGGAAGTGATGGATCTTAAGGATGTATTATCTTTGTTTTTAATGTAAGTTAAATATAAATGTATATAATTTAATTGTTAATAACAACAATTGGGTCACAGAGTTCCAGAAAAAATTAACATCTGGCTTTTGTGAGCCATTTTGGTCCTGCTTTAGCACAAGAGCTCTGTTCATTCTCCTAAGTTCAGGCTATTACACTCTCTTTGAGGAACCTCACCCCAAGGCAAATCCATTGCCTAGACTTGTTATTGGTCTGTTTCTTGGATGTATTTTCTGTAACTGAGGCAGGGAGCCTAGTTGCTCATCTCCATCCCCTTAGGGTAGCCCAGAAAGTTTGATGAGTGAATAAGTGAGTGTGTGAATGAGTGAACATGTACTGGGTAGAAGGTAGTTGTGGAGTCTAGAGAGATGAATCCTAGGTTCCCAGCTCCACATTTCTGCAACTCCCGGTGCCTCTTGGTTCTGGCACCATCACATGTGTGACCATCTGTTTAGTGGCTACTTCCATGGCTGGTCTGTCCTCCATTAGGAAAGGGACTGTACATCTGGCTTTTCACTGTTGCAATCATAGTACCTGGACATAGTAAATGTTCAGTTAATACTTGCTGATCTTGGCTAACTTTACAAAGTTAGTAATGCTTTTTTAAGTTGCACAAAAATACATAGATGCACATCAGTTAGAAAAATATTCTAACATTAAAGATAAGGCTAAGCACCCTCTGACCAACCCTTTATCTTAAGTACTCCCCTTCTGGCAAAGTGACTGCAGCAATCACTGTGGTACATACCCTTTTGTTTTTAGTTTGTTTTCATTTACTTACACATATATCTATGGAAATATATGGCATTGTTTTGAGACTTGTAACATTCACCCAGTTTCCTCCAGCAGTTACAACTTATAGAGCTGTTCCATGACATTGGCAAAAAGTGTGCATTTAGTTCTATGCCATTTTGTCACATATAGGTTTGTATAACCCCCATCACAATCAAGATACAAAATTATTTCATATATAAATGACTAATTATTCCATCACCTACCCCTTGCCGTCATGCCTCCCTGCCAACCACTAGTCTTTTCTCTATGTCTATAATTCTGTCATTTGGGAATGTTATATAAATAGAATCATACAATATTTGACTTTGAGCTTGTTTCCCACTCAGCCTAGTGCCTTTGAGATGGAGCTTTCAATTTTTTTAACATGAATGACATTGTGTTGCACATACGCTTCTGAACTGGACTGTGTGTCCCAGACCTTTCTTCTTTAAGGTACTCAGATGTAAGCAATTCGTTCTGTCTAGAATACTCTCATCGTTTCCCTATTGACTGTTGGCTGTGAGTTCTTTTCCCTCCTTAGGAGGCTGCTTACAGGGCGATATCTTTCCCAAATTCCTTCACACAGGCCTTTACCTGTGAGTTTCACTTAGCCACAGCCTATAAAGCTGAAGGAATGGCTTTGGGGAGTGGGTGACCCCAAAAGTCCACAGGGGAGTCTCAAATCTTGAAGGAAGGCACACGAACACGTTCTCACTCCTTTTTTTGGAAAATATTTTTATTGATTTCAGAGAGGACGGGAGAGGAAGAGAGAGATAGAAACATCAGTGATGAAAGAGAATCATTGATTGTCTGCCTCCTGCATGCCCCCTACCAGGTATTGAGCCCACAACACGGCCATGTGCCCTGTCCTGGAATCAAACCATGACCTCCTGGTTCATAGGTTGATGCTCAAACCACTGAGAAACACCAGCCAGGCCTACTTCACTTCTTTGCTAAGAGGTAACTTGTCTTCCCAGAAACATGAATGAAACCAGATGCTGAGGGAAAAGGGAGAAAAATGAATGAATTGCTCACTATTGTCAATGGATAAATCCCATGGCAGGCACTTTTGCCCCCAATGCTCCTAAAAGACCCCTAAACACACACACACACACACACATCGAGGGACATAGGAGCAGGTGACAGAATGCCAGTCAGCCGTCGTCTTTTCCCTTCTTTGTAGGCAATAGGACCGTGTCCTGTGATGAGTGGAAAGGCATCCTACAAGCACGTAATGGGAAGCTGATTCTGAGGGGCCTGGTGTCAGGTGACGGCGGAAATGAGACTCTGAGAAGCCCCTGTGAGCCCCACTGAGCCAATGTGAGTAGAGCGCTCAGCTCTGTCCTGAGGGAACCCTCTCATGGTTTCCAGGCCGGAACGCTCTGGCAGGCCCCAGACTCGGGTGCTCAGGCAAGCACTGCAGGCCTGGGCCTCCCAAAAATTCCTCTCTGCCTCCCCACCCTTCTCTTGCCACGCTTTGAGGCTTTTGTACAAAAATTGGGGCCTGTTACCCATGTCTGGGAGGCTCAGAACTTTATTTAGAGTTTTCTTCTTCTTTGGGAGAATAAAACGGGACTCATTTTAATAGACTAAACCAGGAATCTAAACTGAAAGCAGAGGCCATGTAAACAAAACCCTTTTATGTGGTGCCTCCAAATGAGTTTACTTTAACAAAAACAGGACAAGTAAATAAGTGAGGTTTACAAATATAAACTGCAAAGTTGCTTAAGTGTGAGATAAATTGTCTAAGGCCCTTCTGTTTAAATTCTATGGCCTGGCATTCCTCCTTCTGCATTTCAATCAGAGGGAATCTGGGGAGGAGAGAATGTTCTGTACAAAGAAAAGAATGTCCCATAGTGGGGCCAACCAATGATCTGATTAGGGGACCTCCTGCAGGAGCCCGCCAGGGTTGGCCCATTCTCCCTCCCAGGGCGCAGGGAGATACCTGGCTGGTGATATCACCTGCATGTCCCCACCCCCTGGAAGAGGCCCTTAGAAACAGCCTGTTCCGCCATCATGACCAAAGAGAACAATGCAGAGATGGAGGGGGCCAGGGAGTGGACTTCTAGAGGGATGACGAGAACAATTCCATCAGATGGCATTGTTACTGGAAGGCAAATTTCCCTCCTTTATCCACCCAGAAGCATGGGGTGTGCCCAGCAGGTGGAATTCATTATGCAGAGGCTTGGTGACCTGGCATTCAACCACTCTCCCAGGGAAAAAAAATCTAAGCCTGGCATGAGATTTCATCTGGGTGGTTCTGAGACACTCAGTTGGATCTGGAGGTGAGGTAGGGGTCAGACCAGTACAAGTACCGTGGGAAGAAGGCAAAGAACAGAGGAGGGCTGTGGCTGGGGGATCCCCACCACTTGTGTAGACACACGATCTGATAATGAAATTTTCTTATGGCTCTTCAGTAGCCTAGATCCTGCATTTGTGGGGATGTGGCCATTATCTCGTGGCCCTGTGCAGGTCAGCTGACACTGGGAACCTCTCTTCTCAGAATTGAGGTAGTTTCCTTGTAGATAAAAGTCATTGTTGGTGAGGAAAGCCGCAGGATAAAAAGTAAGTGACTTTTGAAGACCATCCTATGCATCATCGTTTCCTCCCTCTTCATCTCCCCTACCATGCTGTTGCCTAGAGCTAACAACAAAGCTGTGAAAATGAAAGCCTGGCTGGTCAGAAGAGGCACATACTTGCGTGGTGGGAGGATGGTGCTGGAGAGTCTGCATTCTTCCGGGAAGTCAGCCTCCTCAACACCAGCCTTCTTGAATCCAAGGGTTTGGGGTCAAGATGAGACAATATAATCAACAAGCAGATCTGTGTCTGCACAGAGGCTACTGTAAACAATGTCTGGCATTCTTCGTGTGGGAAGAAGATAGGACAGGAGGCGGAGGGTAAGGAAGAAGGACTGTCACCCAATGCTTCAGTCAAGGCCACGCTTTTTATTGACCTGCTCCTATGCTATTCTTTCCAGGGAATGGGCAGTTTTCCAATATTACCATTGGGATTATAAATTAGTATAATTTCTCTGGAAGACAGGTTGGTAAATGTCACAATCTTTGATGGTTGCCTAGTGTTGAGTAGTAAAAACCACTAGGGTTTTGGAGTCTGTTGCCATGGCAGCATAATAGAGCCTCATCCTCACTGAAACAGTAGATAATAATTTACCTTTAGGCAAAAGATATTTGCACCCTACAGTAGTACCCTATGCAACTCTAAAATAAGAAGTGAACTTGACATTTATATTGATACTAGAGGCCCGGTGCATGAAATTCATGCAAAGGGCTTGGCCCTTGCAGCCCTGGCTTTGTCTGGAAGGTCGGCTGTCTGGTCTAATTAGCATATTATGCTTTTATTATTATAGATGTAAGGCTTTCCAACATATATTTTCAAGTAGAAAAGACATGGCACCAAATAGCATGCATAGCATGATCCCACTTTGGTGAAGCTAGACATGTAAACTGTAGGTGGCCATTGGCATCCAAACACCGTACTGCATAGATCACCTCCCTCCGCTCCGCCCCCCCCGCCCCCCGTTTCACCTCTAACAGGTGTTGTCTCCATCTGTTCCCGGGTCCCTGACTCTCAGGTTCATGATTTTAGTTCCTCAGCAGCTCTCACTTGTACAACACCATAAACACGCAGAAAGCCAAAGCCTATAAAAGTCCAGTCTTTACTCCTGCCTCATGTCATACATCATACGTGGCGTTCCCGGTGTCATAAAGATCTCACCAGGTGCTGAGAGGTGTGGAAAGTGCTTTATGTCCATCCATGTCCACCCGTTCCCCGGGTGGCTTCTTTTTATCCTGCCATTCATCACCCTGTGTGGTTGCCCAGGATTTGTGAAAAGACATTCTCCATGTTTTAGCCCTTCACACAACTCTATCTCACATTGTGCATTGGGATTATAAATTAGTACAATACCATTGCTGCCAGGTAAAAAGTGAATGCTTAACTCAATCCTTGGCACCCTCACCCCTTCCTAACGGTATTGTTTGCTAATGTGATTGCGTGTGGCTTTGCAGTGGCTTTTCCTGCTCTCTTGGCATCATATAGGCGGTGTGTGGTAATTGACATCAGCGTTTACTTGTGCGGCCAAACATCTATTTATTAGTAAATGTGGCTCTTTCTAGTCTTGGGAAGACTTGAATGAATACTAATTGAATGCTAAAACTGCTACTACTGAAATCCCAATCATTGTAGTTACTTACCATTTATTGAGTGTTGACTGTGCTGGGCCCACACTAAGCATTGCATGTGCATTATAATGACCATCTACACCTCACAGAGGAGGATGCTGATTATTAGAATGTGCAGTAAACGAGCCAGGGTCACTATGTTTGGAAGGGGTCATGCTGAGATTGCAATCCAAATATCTTGGGCTCCCAATTTTGAGCTAGAATTCTCACTCTGATTCATGGCTCATTAATGACGGGGCGCATGCTTTGAGGCAGCCCTCATTCCCCACCGTGATCTCCCGCTAAGTCAGTAGGCCTGGATATGAGTCTGTAGAGGGCATGGGGAGAAGGGAATCAAGAAGTCTACCATCAAAGCATACACATATCTCAGCATTGCTCCCTCTTTGTACTTCCCAAAGTGAGATTGAACAGAACCCGCCTGACTCCCCATGAGCCACCAATCCAATCAATCAATCAATCAATTACATTTTCAGCCCATGCCCACCAGATGTTATACATTATTACACAAAACTAGAGGCCCAGTGCATGAAATTTGTGCACGAGTGCATTCCCTAGGCCTGGCCAGTGATCACAGCACAAGTGTCTGGCATGGGATAGCAGGCCCCAGCCGACCTCTGGGCCCTGGGCATCACCTTGGCCCCCAGCCCCCCGCACACCCCTTCTACCTGAGTAACCCATGCCCACCAGATGTTATACATTATTACACAAAACTAGAGGCCCAGTGCATGAAATTTGTGCACGAGTGCATTCCCTAGGCCTGGCCAGTGATCACAGCACAAGTGTCTGGCATGGGATAGCAGGCCCCAGCCGACCTCTGGGCCCTGGGCATCACCTTGGCCCCCAGCCCCCCGCACACCCCTTCTACCTGAGTAACCGGGCTCCCGCCCAGCTCCCTCAGTGCCTGGGAGCCAGGTGGCAGCCCCGCCCTCCCCCCCACCACCACTGCTGGTTGCCGTCTGTGGGGCGGGTGGCGGGGGAGCCCATTGGGGCTGGCAGTGCCTCCACTGCCAATACCACATCACTGGCACCCATCATGTTCCGTGCCTCCCCCTGATGGTTGGTGCATGTCATAGTGAGTGGTCAAACTCCTGGTTGAGGGGACAATTTGCACAATAGGCTTTTATTATATAGGATGCCTTTCAGATGGAATGCCCAGGGAACCATTCTTTTCCTCCATCATAAATCCTTGCCTTCTCCCACCTGCTATCAAAATGAAATAGGGAAAAAGTGCCAGTAACCTAAAAGCCCTATGGGCAATTGATCTGTTCTCTTTGGCCTGAAGTTCCTCTCTCTCATGAGCCAGTATGGCAGGAGTAGAGGAGACCATGATGTTAGATAATTTCACCTTCCTTCCAGTTTTGCAACCTCCTCCACAGGCCACTCATGCAGCCCAGTTGAAACACCCCCGGCCTCCATCCTACCAGCGCAGTCAGAAAAACAGTTTCCTTCTCTCAGAACCAGGTCCAAACATCTCAGGGTGGCTGTCAGCCCCTTACAACCTGGCCTGTGTTCAGCTCTCACCATTGCCAACAAATCATGCCTATTCTCCTCTCTGTTGAATATCTTCCAGTTTCATCAGCAAACCATATTCTGCCTGATCTCGGAGCCTTTGGCTGTATAATTTCTCCACCTGGAACAGTGTCTTCCCATGACAACACGGCACCCCCAGCCCTTCACTAGGCAGAACAAACTCATCCTTTAGGACGGAGGTGCATCACACTGCCCATGGGGAGCCTTGGCTGCCTACCACCCTCTCTACACCGTCGCCTGGAGCTAATGCTCCCTCATCCCATCTTCCTGATCCCTCTATACTTTTTACTAAAATTATAGGACTTATCACACTTTTGGGCTATTTGACCCCTTTCTGGTGCCCCTTGGCCTTTGTATTGTGAGAAGTACATCTATACACATTTGCTTGTAAAAAAGTCTCTACTGGAGAGGAACCTTTCCCAACACCACCGACTAGTAGGTTACCTGGACTTTCCCATAAGGTTCCTGGATTGAGAACAGACTGATGGATTCTATGGTAGGTGTGAACTCGCTGGAGAAATATTTTAAAATAAAGGTTTATTTGGTGCAGATTGACAGCGCTCCGGAAGGCATACCTTGAGATCCTGGGCTGTGACTTGCTTTTTTGGTCTTTTATGCCCTGAAATGTATGTGTGCATCAATAAAGCTTTCTCACTTGCGGGGGATGGGGGCGGGTAGGGTTAAGTGCAGATAGAGAGGGGGGCAGAGGAGACCACAGATTTCAAGTCCACCTTAGTCACAGTGTCACCTTCACTGGGTGATGCACAATAGGCGCAGAAGGGAGCAGTTAGCTGCACAGGCAGCTCAGCCATCTGCAGCATCATGGACAGACATTTCAGTCTGTGGTCACAGCTCTGATGCTCCCCTCCTCGGCAGGGAATATTTCTGCCCCTACCAGCCACGGCAGGAACTTGTAAGCAGGTATCACTAGGCTTGTCTTTTTCAATGCTA
>NW_006284347.1:2132901-2154246 GCF_000327345.1 Myotis davidii | reverse complement strand
ACCTTTGCTTTTCTCCTATCTCTCTACTCCCACACCCGCCAGCCTCCCTCCTGGCTGTCTTTCTTACTTTTATTTAAAGGCATCACTTTTGGCAAAAGCGAGGCTCCTTTGCCCGTCCTCTCATCTGCATCACGCTGAAGCTTGGCCTGCATGCTTTACGGACACGGTGCCATCAAACACACCCCTGCCCCTGCCCCAATCTTTCAGGAGCCCCGGCCACTGATGGGCCACCCCACAACCCTCTTGGATGGTCTTGTTTCCCCTGTTCCCTCGGGAAGGACGACACAAAGCAGGCATTGTGCCAATCGTTGTCTGAGTGGGGCCCTCCACCATATTGCTGCCGTTGCCATAAGGACCGGCTAAGAACTGTTTATATTAATTTAAATGCTCCTTGGGGGTGGGGGTGCAAAACCAAACAACACGGGCCTCGGAAAAGTTGCAGGTGTGCTGAAGAAGAGGATTAACTCTGCTGTGTACAGCCTTGTTGCCAAGGCGACCACATGTGCTGCTCTCCTTGGAAACGCCTGGATTTGGTTTGGTTGGCTGTGCTGGGCTTGTCAGAGGGTGGGCCACTCTGGAAAAGGTCAGTGTGGTCAGTGACTGTCCTCTGTCTTTGGTCCCTGTTCTCTCTCTCTCTCTCTCTCTCTCTCTCTCTCTCTCTTATTTTTAAGAAGAGTCCTAGCACCCTACACTGAGGAGGCTGCCTCTGGAAGAGCCTGCTGGGCATTCCGTGCTGCACCAGGGAATTAATTGAGTCCAAGTGGACAAATATTTGAGCTGCATCCCGGGCTGAGGCATTTTGGCAGAGGAACTCAGAGAGCCCACGAGTTCCCCTCGGTCCATGCTTGACAGCTGCAGTGTGCTCATCGGGAACTGGGGCCACCCCTGGGCCAGTCTGCTCGCTCCTCAGGTGGTTAGCAAATGCCCACCCCAAGGCTTGGTCCCTGCGAATGAATGGGCTGCACACTCTCTTTCCACCTGTCAGCATCCATTTACTTTATCAGACCGTGTCTGTCCTGTCTGCTGGCCTTGGGTGGGGCTGGCCTGGGGCAGGCAGTGAGCCCTTTGAGAGCGGGGAGTGGGAGGGAGCCTGGTGTGCCTGTGCCCACGTGCCAGTGTGTAACTGAGGTGCGCTGGCTCACACAGCTCGGCCATGTGACAGGCTTTACCCGAGACAGGTGTGAACATTTGTCCCTGGCCAGGCCTACAAAATGTTTCTTCTTTAAACTGGAGGGGAAAATGTCTCCCTCCCAAACGTGGTGAGACTCAGAAAGGTTCCAAGGGCAGGGATGTGGGTCTGCGGGTCCTGCTTTCTCCTCCTGCAGAGGGACCCGGCCCTGCCACCTTCAGCCCTCCACCTCTTGAGGAGGGGACTTCAAAGGGCTGCCGCCTGGGGGCCTCTTCACTGGCCCGGGAGTGTCCATGGGCTGGGGCCTAACAGTCTTGGCCCCTGGGGGCTGGGTGGAGTGGCTGCTCCCCCACAATGGCCCACTCTTTCATCGCAAGCCCCAGAAAGGCAGGCGGGAGCAGAGCCAAGGCAGCCCCCGTAGGAAGATGAAAGCCCAGTCCCATCACCCCCACGGCGCCTCCCGCCTGCCCACCGCTGTCGCGTGGTGGAGGCTCGGTCCTTTGATGAAGCCAGTGGCACAAAAGACATTGTCCAGGGCTCACACAGACAGCTTTAGGGCCAAGACCCCTCTAACATGAGAGCCTGGGAATAAGAAAGTGCCGGAAACTCGGAAAGCCCTTTCAGTGGCTTACCTTCCTAAGAAAGAAGGCCGTGTTATTTCAGCCACACTATGATGGATTGAGCCCTCAGTGGTCGCAGTGGGGCCCTCCTATACATTCATCACAGATTTTGGCCCATGGCTGCCCACAGCCCCCTCATCTACCCTATCGCTGACCTCCCCCAGGATGACTTCAAGGACTTTGGGCATGATTCATCTGAAAGATTAGCCTCTGAAAATACATCTCGAGCCGCAGTTTGCCGACCACTGCTTTAGTTTTCTTCTGCTTCTCTAGGTGCCGTAGTGTCTCCCTCTTCCTAAAATAACTGGCTACCTGGTATTTTCAGTAGGAACCTTGTCAATCTCTCTGCTGCATCTTTGAAATGTTGATCACAGCCGTATCTTCATGGAGCCTTGGCTACAATGGGGCTTGCCTTTTGTGAAGTTTTCCTTAGGAGCAAAGACTTGTGTCATACACACAGAAGTATGAGCCTAACAACCTCTCAGCTTCCTTCACCTGAGGCCAGACCTATGCCCTTGACTCAAGCCAGAAATTCATGTTCACATTTCCCAGGCATCTACTGCTTTGCTCCAACCCACATCCCCTGCAGTGTATGACTAACTATGCCCTTAGTCACCTAAATTAAGATGCAAACTGGGATCGTTTGAGACTTGATAACAGCCCCACATTCCAAAACTTATTGTATGCCAGCACCCTCCTGCCAGGATCTGTCTATTTGTTGACTTCTAGGGGAGCTAGTGCTTTCTCCCCCTTAGGAAGGTGCCAGGCAGCTGCTGTGGGTGGTCCTGCTGGCCAGGCCTGCAGCTGGTTGGGAAGGACTCTTACCTTCCAGCAGCTTCCGCACGTGGGAGCCCAGCTGATGCTGATGCGGACACACACTCACACCCTTCCTCATTTAGTCCCCCTGTCCTTTGTTCCTGGCGCTTGCATTTGCTCTTTCCTCACACTGAAGTGCCAACAGGAGTACCTGGCTTAGCCTTTCCAGTAGACTGTCATTGGTCCATTCAGATCGGCCCTGTTTAAGGAAATTGGTTTTTCTCAGAGCTCAAATCTATTCTCCAGGACTCTACTGGGTTTGGAGACCAGAGATTCCAAAGAGTAGGGCTGATTGTCCTTACACTAACTACTCTCTGTGGCTAGAAGTAAACCTCCCCCACTTTCCATCCCTCTACCTCAGCCTGTCATTCTCCATTCCATTATTGTCTTCAAAATCTTGTTACGATCTTAATGATCACGTTGATTTATTTGTGTACTTGTTTCATGTTACTTCTCCCTCACTATGCTGGGAGCTCCAGAAGAATTTTTCCTCACCTGCTTCCCCTCCCCCCTTCTAGTTTATTA
The DNA here is from genome assembly GCF_000327345.1 of Myotis davidii. NCBI lineage: Eukaryota > Metazoa > Chordata > Mammalia > Chiroptera > Vespertilionidae > Myotis > Myotis davidii. Next base: position 2,151,156 of record NW_006284347.1, on the reverse strand, counting down.
TATAGAACTGGGCAGGCACTCATTAATTCTGAATGAATAAATGAGTGAAACAAGAAAGCAAGCAGAATTAGAGATCTATGAATTCCCTGGCCAAATGCCATGTATAATAGCTTCACCAATGTCCATTTCCTACAGGGATTTTCTGCAACCAGCTCCCCAGAATGAGCTGCGAGGTTACCAGAGTCTTCTCTTCTAGATAAACCAACTTCACCCTAATAACAAAAGAACAGCATGATCTGGGGCAGAGCAGGTGTCATTGAAATGTGTCTGACCCTCAGAAAGACTTCCCAACCTTTCTGAGAAAGGGAAAACCTCTAGACTCAGAGTGGGAGAAAACCTTATCAGGAAGAAACATATACTTGAACGTCCACTGAGGGACAAGAGATGGAGAGCAGGGTTGAGAGTCAGCTGTCTTGGAGAGCCAGGTTTTCAGAGCTTCCGAATGGAAGGAGAGAGGGCAGCGTGATACATGGTCGAGGCTGGAAGGTGCCCAGGGAGGGATGTCTCCCAGCTCTTGCTGTGCAGCCTGCACGGCAGAAATGTCTATTGCATTCGCTTGCTGACTAAAGTGAATTCCCATCGCAGGCGAGCCAGAGGCCCCGGGTCAGACCCTGGCTTGGGTCCAGAGCCAGCTGGGCTCAGGTCTGACTCTGGGAAGTGGGGCAAAGGGGACCCTTCCGCATTGTCCTGGAGCCCCCGAGGGATGGTGCTGGGATAAGTTCCAAGGATGGGTGAGGGCCCGGGAGCCACCTACACACCGAGGGTCAGCGGCTGAGATGTGGGCTCCATCCTGAGGGGTGGGGCAGCAGGGAGGAGGCGTTCCCCAGGCCTTGGATGGAGGGGTCAGTTTATGGGGCGCCTGTGGCTTCGCCTGTGGGCAGAGAGGGAGCTGTTAAAGGCACCAGGCTGATTTGAACAAATAAAGATTTCTTTCTGAGGCTCCTTGTGTGTTCTTCCCCCCAGCCCCGCTCAGCAAGACCACCTCCCCGTGCCCCTCCCCACCCCTCCCCCATGGTGACCAGAGCCTGGTTCTGGTGCACAAAGCGCCTGGGGTGGACGTGGTCACCCCATGGGCTGCAGGGCCCTTCCCAGACTTCTCCTCAGCCCTGGGCCCAGCCTGGGCCACTTGAGTGGGCGCTGAGCGAAGTCACCTGAAAGCATTTAGCTGCGCACAGTGGCCGTGCTGGGCTCGGAGGCGATGGAACATTCCGAGGGAGATATACAGCCGAGGATCATGGTTTACAAGGGAGCTGGGCAGCGCCGAGAGGGGCCTCGTGTTTTTCATATTCCGCCTCTCCCACACTCGCGGCCTGGTGGGCGGCTTCCACTTTAAAGTCAGAAAACATTCCAGCCCTCGCCCGTTAGTGTGACTCCTGATACGCCTCATAAACTATTCATAAAACAAAACGATTCCAGCCTGGGTTGCTTCCCCGGCTTCCTCCTCCAGGTTTACTTTCCCCCGCCGGCGCGGCCCTCCACCTTCCTGCTCAGCCCTCTGGGGCCTCACTTAACGAGGCAGTGCAGCCCGGACACAGCTCCACGCGCCCGCTGAAACCTCAGCCTCCTCTGCACGCAGCCCTCCTCCTGTGTGACCGTGACCTTCCGTCCAGCCTCTGGCCGTCCCCTTCCCTCCGGCCTAAAGCATCAAGGGCATGTGAAATGCTTGCCAGCCAGGTTGCCCCTGTGGGGCCTGAGAAGGCAGTTGGCTCTGTTACCACACAGTGTCCCAGGTCCTTCCTCTGCCACAGACCCAGGGTATGACTTTTAGAGAAAGGCTTGGAGATGAAGCTAGAGGGTGATGCATACTCCCTTTGACCAACCATAAGTTTGGTGAATGGAAGGTTTTGCTGCAGACCTGGCGTTCAAAACCTGGCCTGGCCCCTTCCTTGTTGGATGAGCTCCCTAAGCCTTAGCTTTCCATCCATCTGTCCATCCATCCATCCATCCGTCCGTCCAATAATTAATGAGCATCTACTATGTGCCAGGCCCTGTTTCAGGTATTGAGGACTTAGAGGTGATTAAGCAGATAAGTTTCTGTCCTCATGAAGCTGACATCCTAAATGAGCTAGGAATAAGAGATAGCCTACCTCACAGGTAGGATCCGTTTGGGTTGGGCCATATGAAATTGCCACTTGTGTAGGTCAAAGCGGTTTGGGTGGCCATCATTTCATATGAATCAAACCAACCGTAAAGTGCCTAGCGCACAGTGGGTCCTCAACGAAGAGGCAGGAAATGAACATCTCACGCACTAAAGGTTTATGTACTCCTCAACAAGAAAGAAACTGTCTTCCAAACGTCTGCTTCATTTAATGAAAACTGCAGTTGAAATCATGTATTATTTGCAGCTCATGTTTTTTTATTAAGTGCTATAAGCCCATGAAGTCTTGAGAAGCAGCTGACAGGAAGTAGCTTGTTGAGTTTTACCCTGCGTTTTAATGCTGCCGTCCGCCAGACCCTATGACCAATATTTCAAAACATGCTGATCCTTTTCTTGAGTCAATCAGCAGGGCTTAAAACAGACTTTGCATTATCCAAAGCATCCATAGGGGAAGGGTGGGCGAGGAGGAAGATCCTGTGTTAAACATTTATGTCTCACCACTGAGTTGCAAACCTAACCCATCTTTACTCAAACCTCTCCAAATGGTTGAAATGAGTTTCATACAATGAGTCTCTTTTTCCCCCTCCAGAAAATATACAAAAGCAGGTGTCTAGACTTCCTGGTGTATATATATAAAAAAAAATGCACAAAAAAAAACCCAACCTCAGTTTTTAATGTTTACTTGCTTTCAGGTGCAGTTAGGGTTGTTAAGAAAACATTGACGCAGCTTCCCAGGGATTCTCATTGCAGAGGTATTTGGCTTTCCAGGACTTGAAGGCACTCACCAACTGCTACCCTATGACTCAGAGTTTGAGAGTGTGGGCCCTACTGCCAGAGGACCTGGCTTCGAATCTTGACTCTCATACTTTCTAGGAGTGAGATCGTGGGCAAGTTCTTCTTCTTTTTTTAAAGAATAGTTTATTGATACTTATTTATTTATTTATTTTTAAAATACATTTTTATTGATTTCAGAAAGGAAGGGAGAGGGAGAGGAAGATAGAAACATCAATGATGAGAGAGAATCATTGATTGGCTGCTTCCTGCATGCCCCTCACTGGGGATTAAACCCGCAGCCAAGGCATGTGCCCCTGACCAGAATCGAACCTAGAACCTTTCAGTCCACAGGCTGATGCTCCATCCATTGAGCCAAACCAGCTAGGACTATCCGAGCCCCAGTTTCTTCATTTGTAAATTGAACATAATGAGGGTACCTATCCCTAGAGTTTTAAAGAACAAGGTAGAGATCTCGTAAAGTTCTTATTAAAGTGTTGGGCATACAACAAGCAATCAATTATTGTTATTATTAATAATGATAATATTAGCATGTGATACCAGTTTTTTTTTTACTGGGGGGGGGGGGGGGGGTGGTGGGAGGGGGCCGTTTCCAGCATCCATGCTTCTCATCAAGACTCAAAAGGTGTGCAGTTTGTGATGGTTATTCTTCTTCTGTTTTGCCAAAGTTCATTTTCTGCCCTTCTCTGTTCAGTTTAACTCCCTTGGACTGAGTTACTAAAACTTCCCTTCCTTCTGGGATCCAGTTAACTTAAGACAACGAGACACACCATGTATGAAACACAAATCCACAGACTCTACAAGCCGTTTTAGGTGGGACTAGATTTGATTAGAAAAACATTTTGTACTTGAGACTTCTGTTACTTGGCTTAAAAAGACGTTTAATATAGACTTGGAAAGGCTTCCCTCTAGCTTGTATATTTGTAGATGGCACAAAGAGGAAAAATCACTAACATAAAAAAATTCAACCTCTACCTGCTGTCTTGAGAGATGACCATTGCTGACTAAGGGATCTTGTAAACAACAGTAATTATTTTTAAAGCAATTATTTAAATATTTTGGGCATTTATTTCATGTTGGGCATTTTTTCTAAAAACCAACATTTTGGACTTATATCTTAGGACCAACAGAATTGGGAAGCTTTTTCTAAAAAATCCATAACATCTCCTGTCAGGAAACATGGGCTCTACATATGGCAGAACACTTCAGAGTCTCCTTTATTTTGTGTGACACAAGTTAGGGATTGAGTTGCTTATGTGGCCCCTTGGGCACCTGTGAAATTGAGAGTTCCATCCTAGAAACTTGACCCTCCTTTTTCCTTTCACGCTCCTATTTTCCGCAGGTATTTGAAGCTGTACTTAACGGACCATACTGGTTCCCTCTTCTGCCTGGACCTCCTGGATCCAACCAGAAGCAGGAAGCATTGAAGGCATGTTTGTCAGAGAAGAGAAACACATGTGGTAGGATAACTGGACTTTCATGTCTGTCTGGATGTTTCCAGAAGGCCCCTTTTGACCAACAGAAGTGCTGAATCTTGGGAAGTTCAGGATGCTGTGACCAGGAGAATTTTGTTCTCCAGACAGAGAGCTTCTGGGTTATGGCTTCTGGTTTTTATACAAATTGGTGATAGCTAAGATCATTCACCCATTAGATCTGAAGAAACTGCTTATCAAGCAGTGATAAATTCCTAAGGGAGTCAGAAGAATTTATTTCTATATTATACAAATGAATTAATCACCTTCTCTTGAGTTGAATATATGATAATGAACAACATGGATACAATTTCTGCTTTTAAAGTGTTTAGGCATTAGAGCTATGCTGTCCAAAATAGTAGCCAATAACCACAGGTAATCTATTTAAATTTAAACTAATCCAAATTAAATAAAATTTAAAATTCTGTTTCTCAGTCACTTCAAGTATTCAATGGCCACATGTACTAGTGACTACCATGTGGACAATGCAGTGATAGCACATTTTGGCCATTGTACAAGTTCTATTGGACAGTACTGATCGGGAGGAATATACAGCTCAGTAAAAAATAATAATTACTAAAAAAAATAATTAGCATGTTAAATTATGTAATGAGAAAAATTCAGGCAGCTGTGGGAGCCCATAAAGGTAATATTATTTTTTAGACTCCTTGGTTGTAAAAGACGGGAAACTAACTATCAATGATTTATCGACACAACGATGTTGTGTAACAAACCACCCCAAAATTCAATGAATTAAAACAATAAGCATTTCTTTAGCTCATAAGTCAATGGGTCAGAAATTTACACTGGGCTTAACTGGGTGATTCTTCTGGTCTTGGCTGACTCTCTTACTTGCTTTGTGATCAGGCAGCTGTTGGTTAGGGCCACGTTGAGAACCAGGCCATGGCTGTGTCATCCTGAAGCAGGCTAGCTCAGGGCTATTGTCATGGCAATAACAGAAGTGTACGAGCAAGCAAGTTTTATCACGTGAGCACATTTTAAATCTCCATTTGTGCTTCTAGCATCCCAATGGCTAAGGCAAGTCACAAGGTCTGCCTATATTTATGGGGTAGAAAAATGGACTTTGCCTCTTTAGTTAGAGAAATTGTAAACTCACCTGGCAAAGTCAAGCATATAGTAAAAATTAAATTAGAGATGGTGATAAAATAATATACTATGCCATTTTAAACTTGCTTAATTATAGAAGGTCATTTATTGGTTTATAAAATTCAGATGACTAAGAGTAGTCTAACGCCCAGTCATGATTGGATGCAGGTGCTCAAAGTGGTTAATAATCTATCATAATTCCTCAGCTCTGATTACCACTGTGTTGATTTCTTTCTCAAGCAATGTGCCCCTAAGTCAGTGGTTCTTAACCTTCTGGCCCTTTAAATACAGTTCCTCATGTTGTGACCTAACCATAAAATTATTTTCGTTGCTACTTCATAACTGTAATGTTGCTACTGTTATGAATCATCATGTAAATATCTGATATGCAGGATGGTCTTAGGCGACCCCTGTGAAAGGGTCATTCGACCACCAAAGGGGTCTCGACCCACAGGTTGAGAACCGCTGCCCTAAGTGGTAGCAAGGATGATCCCAAACAGGTCTAGACTTATTCCACCAGCATCACAACCCAGCATAGAAGGTTCTGGCATGGATATCATTGGCTTGGCTTGGGTCATAGTGCCCATTTATGATCCAATCACTGCATCCTGGGGAATTGAATGCTCTTACTGGCCAGATATGCACAGATCCATGGAGCCCGAGAAAGGAAGAGATAGACGGAAGCCAGAGGAAAGTGGTTTCCTCACGGAGAATTGGCATGCTCGTCCCAGAACGGGGGTCAGAAATGGAAACCACAGGCAGACTTTGAGAGGAGGTTATATGTGTTCCATGCTGAGATGCCAGTGAGGAAATACAGAACTGAGTCAGCACAGGACTCTGGAAGATCTGAAAGAGGTTTCAGTCTGCAATAGAGTGGTAGATTCATGGTATACAAGAGTAAAGAAGGAATAGAATGAAGAAAAATGGAGAAAAAGACAAATAGGAAGTGAGATGGAAGAATGTGGATGAAGAGAAAGCTGGGAAAGAGAAAGCATAGGAGAGAAAGAAGAGACATGGGTAAAGAGAGAGAGAACAAGCTTTATACTACTTGTCATGGTATTTTGGTCCTGTTCTTCTGGTTTCTGTAATCCAGGACTATTCCCAAGCCCTTGCAAGTCTTTCTGCCAGTTTCCTCAACTCTAAAGTGGGCACCAAAACACCTGAACTGTCTGTCACATGGGCTGCCATTAAAATAATCTAAGAGATACAAATGTCCAGTAAGCGTACAAGTGTGAGGAGCATGATTGTTAGTGGGGGAATGAAGGCTTTCAAATAATACCTCACAGAAAACACTGGAGAGTTCGTCCCTACTTATAAAGGGATTGACTCTTGGAAGACATTTAAGATAGGTTTTAAAATATCATCATTCCTCCCTAGCTGGTTTGGCTCAGTGGATAGAGCGTTGGCCTGGGGACTGAAGGGTCCCAGGTTGGATTCTGGTCAGGGGCATGTACCTTGGTTGCGGGCACATCCCCAGTGGGGAGAGTGTGCAGGAGGCAGCTGATCGATGTTTCTCTCTCATCGATGTTTCTGGCTCTCTATCCCTCTCCCTTCCTCTCTGTAAAAAAACAATAAAATATAAAAAATTTTTTTTTAAAATATCATCATTCCTAATTTTCCCTCACCTAGAAAATGGGGCTTCAGTCATGTGCCTGAAGGTATAGATCCATGCATTTTTGCTTATTATTTTGTAGAAATAAATTGTTTACACATGTTTGTTACCATCCAGAAAATTTTCAGCACCCATTCCCAGTCAATACTCTTCCTAGCAACCAGTCTTCTAGCTTCTATTACCATTGATTAGCTTTGCTTGATCTTGAACTTCATACAAATGGAATCATACAAGATGTTCTTTTTTTATCTGGCTTTTGCTTAACATAATGTCTTTGAGATTTACATGAGTTATTGTGTATATCAATAATCTTTATTGCTGTGCAGTATTCTATTGTATAAATACATAACAATTTATCTATCCATTTTCCTGTTTATGGACATTTAGGCTGTTACTAGTTTGGGACAATCCTACATAATAAAGGGCTAATATGCTAATTAGACCGGATGGCAGAATGACCTTCTGGAAAAACTAGTGGGCGGGGGGCGAGGCCAGTGAGCCTGCACTGCCAGGCCAGCCGTGGCAGTCCTGCCCCCCTCTTCTCCAGAGGCACTGGGAGAGGGGCCATCGCAGTCACAGCACCACCACAGAGGTGGGATGGGGTGCAACTGTGGCACCTCAACCTCCCATGGCCCCCTCCCCGGCCAGCCCAGCTCCCTGATCGGCCCCCTCTAACCAATGAGCAGCGAGCCTGACTTCTCGTTGAGTGGTGCTCCCCCCCCTCACCCCCGACAATCAGAAGCCAGCCGGCGGTAAGGCCAGGGATCAGGCCTAAGCCGGCAGGCAGACATTCCCCAAGGGTTCCCGGACTGCTAGAGGGCACATGCTGGGCTGAGGGACGCCCCCCCTCCAGTGCATGAATTTCGTGCATTGGACCTCTAGTTTTAAATAAAGCAGCTGTGAACATTCTTGTACATATCTTTGGTGGACATATGTTTTTATTTCTTTTGGATATATACCTAGGAGTGGAATTGTGGAGTCACAGGCTAGATTTAGATTTAGTAGGAATTACTAAATATTATTTTGATAAAGAGTTGTATCAATTTACACTTTCATCAGCACTGTGTGAGTTTTGTTTCATTTCATCATTAACACTTAGTATTGTCAGACTTTTATTTTTAGCCATTCTGATGGATCTGTAATAATATATCACTTGGGTTTCATTTTGCATTTTCCTGAAAAGTGATATTGTTGAACTCCTTTTCATATGCTTATTGGCTATTTGGATGTCCTTTTCTTTGAAGTCCCTGTTCAACTCTTGTCCATGTGTTTGTTTGTTTTTCTATTGTGTTTTCTGTCCTTTTCTTATTGATTTGATGGCATTATTTATTTATTTTGGATATAAGTCCTTTGTTAGATTTCTACATTTTTTACATATTTTCCCATTTTTTTTCACCAACTTGATGGTGTCTTTGATGAATAAATGTTCTTAATGTCAATGAAATCCAGTTTGTCAATGCTTTAATTTTATGGTAAGTGCTTTTTCTGACCAGTTTTAGAAATCCTTGCCTATTCCAATAATTTATTTTTTTATAAGTTTCTATCTTGCTGCTTTTCACTTTCATCACAACTGTATTAAGAATAACTTTTCTTAAACTTCACTGATTCTAACAGAGGCCCAGACCCTTTGGAGCCCTCCATGTCTAATTATTAGCAAGAATTACATTCAAGGAAGATGAAAGACAGGCATGCCAATAGACAGAATGAAATGAGTGTATCAGCCCATTAGTCAGTTGTATATGGTAAGACTTACATACAATTTTTTAAACAAAGGGAATTGGGTTGGGTGACTACTGAAGCCTAGGATTCAGATGGCCTAGAGCCGCTTGATCTTTTTTCTTCACTTTGCATGTTGACTCTCTTTCAGGCAATTTGTAAGAAGAAGGAATAGAAAGATATGGTGCTTATTTTACTGTATTAAGCTGTGAGCTCTATAAACAGGGAGAACATTCTGGGTACTATCCCTAGCCTGGCTTGGGTCATATGCTCATTGAGAAACCAGTCATTGTGGTTGGAGTGATGGTGTCATATGATTGGCTCAGCTTGGTTTATAACCTAACCTCTTTGGCCAAGGAGATAGGTTCTGTTCCTGGAGGAACAGGCACTGGGCGGACTAAAGGGATAGCCATTGGTAGAGCTTCTAAGAAACAAAATCCCAGTTTAGCCATGGAAATGCTGAGCTATCCCACTTTATTTTAATTGACTAGTGACTTGGGATTCTGAGAATACTCTTAGATTTCCCTTGGATGACCAATCTATCCCTCCATCTATCCATTCAATTATACCCTGGTTGGTTCTTTAAATTATTTATGGCTTATGGCATAAATACATATAAAGTACTAAAAAATCGTAGAAGCAAAAATAGGGATAGGGCCCAGGGATAAATTGAGGAGACATATAATGGTGATGGTTAATTATATAGGACACTGTGAACTCCTCAAGGACGAGAAGGAATCTTTTTATCTTAATTCATAGGCAGAGCTTGGTACCAAGTGGGAATTGAGAATTTATTTCTAAGTGAAAAATTTAAATAACTATAATCTGTCAAATGCCTCCTCCATCCTAGGTATTTTACATATATCACCTTTCTTAATATTGTTTCCAATATTTTATTAAGGGGAATTTGCAAATGTGTGGGAACGTTGAAAACATAATACAGTGATCATTATGTACTGACAGGATAAATAACTGGTAAGAGCAGCCAAGTTTAACTTTATGTTACACATGTCATTTTAAATCATTACAGTAATTCCTTGTGAGGTGAAGACTATTACTCCCATTTTACATCTGGGGAAACAGAGACTCAGGAAGAAATACACACTGTTGTAAACTACACAAGGGGGATTTGAAGCCAGGTTTCTTCAACTCCTAACCCCTGTATTCACTACATGCAATATTGCCTCTCACTGAATGAGCAAACATGGATTCCACCGCTGGCCAGGGCTCCTTTTGGACATCTGTCACCTGGGTCTGAATCTAACTTCCTTTTCTCTCTCATACTCCACGCTCTTCTCAAGAGAGAGATCCAGGCCCTGGTATATTCTGGAATATAGAAAAGGCCAGCCTGCCAACCCTTTATTAGCAGATTCATAATGCAGAAGGACCACAAGCTGGTCTGAACCTAAAGATAATTTTTCTCTCTCCCCTAGTACCTACCACACAGCAAGTCCTCTTAAATGACTGTATGGTGAAACAAACACATCTGGCCGCTGACTGGATTACTGGTCTACCTCTACTAAATGCCTGTTGACTTCCTAGAGCAGTGATGGTGAACCTTTTGAGCTCGGCATGATAGCATTTTGAAAAACCCTAACTTAACTCTGGTGCTGTGTCACATATATAAATTTTTTGATATTTGCAACCATAGTAAAACAAAGACTTATATTTTTGATATTTATTTTATATATTTAAATGCCATTTAACAAAGAAAAATCAACCAAAAAAATGAGTTTGCGTGTCACCTCTGACACGCGTGTCATAGGTTTGCCATCACTGTCCTAGAGTGTCTCAGGCACCACTGTGTGTGCCCCATCACCTGAATCTGCATTCAGAACTTACCTTAATCATCACCTCCTTGAATAGCCCTCACTTCATCTTAACCACTCAATTCATTCACCTCTCCTTATTTTTGTCACAATCTGAAATATTACATATACATTTATATATTTGTAAACTTGTTGATTTTATGCCTCCCCCGCCACCACACACACACACACACACTACAAAGTAAGTGCTGGTGCAGAAACGTCAAATGCCTGGAGCGGTCTCCAGAAATAATAGATGTTCAATGTATATTTGTTGACTGAGCAATTGAACTGTTCAGATTTTCTCTAAACCTGTAACTCTGAAGCCCAGAGTCTGTCATTCAGCATTCATTATACGCTAGGTACTATGCATTTACTATACGCTATGTACTAAGTCAATTTAAATTTTGTTCTCTAAAATATAGTTATTGTATCTCATAATAACTGTGTGATGGTAGGAATTGTCATGATTTTAATTTTATAGTTGAGGATAATGAGGCATATGGAGAATAAGTAATGTGGTCATAGTAAACAAGTTAGTAAGTGAGAGAGGTGAAGCTCAAAAGCAGGCCTGTCCATTCCACATCACACAGACTTTGGTCTCTGTTCCTAAAAGCTCTCGGTCTTACAAGCCACATGTGGCCAGTTGGATACCAAGGGAGGTTCCCACTGCATGGTTTGTGGGCCCCCATCTCTCCTGACTTGCAGGGAGGAGAGGGTTAAAGAGGAGTTCCCATTCGTGATCATTCTAAGATTTCCTGTGAGAGGCCAAAACCACAGGAATAGAATATGAAGAAGAGATAAGACAAGGTTTAGGGGACCTTCCTGAGAACCACTTAAAGAGAGAACCCTGGTCCTGGCCTGGTGTGCCCCATCACCTGAATCTTCATTAATTAATGTCTCTTTCAATTAATGTCTCTCTCTCTCTCTCTCTCCCTTTCCCTCTCTCTCTCTTTCTCTCTCTAAAAGGTAAATAAAAACATATCCTTAGGTGAGGACTTAAATGAAAGAGAGGGAGGGAGGGAGGGAGGAAGGGAGAGAGAGAGAGAAATGAATCCTGGGAGGAGCTGAATAGCTTGGTCCAGTTTGCCATTTCTTCCTGTGACCTTGGGCCAGGTTCCCCAGACATCTAAGCTTCACTTTCCTCATCTATACAAGGCAGTATAATAATTCCTGGTACATAATAATCACTCTGCATTGGTCCTTATTTGCAATGTTAATACATTATTTTAGTTATTGGTACTATTAATAGTATAACTACCAATAATAATAATCAGGTGCATTGGATTAGAGACATAATTAAATTCTCATCTTGGTTCTGGACCTCGATGCCAACCCTTAACCGCTCCAAGCCTTAAGTGGCTTCATCTGAAATCAGGGTTCATTGGCACCGTAGAGGAGTCAGCGTTAGAAGGAACAGAAGGTGTTTAGATGAGGGTGATGCACATGGGGAAGTTTGTCCTTTTAACTGTAGTTGATGTGTTAGGGGGGAGAAAGGATGGCGGGCAGGGCCTGGAAGCTCTTGGCCATGGCAGACATGCCTTCATCTGCTTTGAGACCTCACAAGATCTCCCCAGATCGGAAGGGTACAGGTAATGGTTCTGAGTGTCAGAGAGCATCATATGAGGGGAGTGGCTTTAATATTGTGATCCCCAGTAGAACCCACTGGTCCTGCTGGCCTGAGATCATTTCCCTCCTGGCAGGCGCAGTCTAGTTCGATAAGGCAAACAACAGATGCACCTTTGGACAAACTGCAAAAGAGATTATTGGTGGGAGGATGCCATAGAGTATAGAGTCAACGACGGTGCGGGGTTTTTCTTGAATGTCCAGTGTACCTCATGTTCAAAGTAATAATTGAAACGTATGCTGTTTATTACACTCGCATATGTTTGTAATCAAGGTACAACTCTAGGGGATGAGAAGCAAAAAGCTATAATTTGCTGCTTAGCATCATAGCTGTCATACATTCATTTCAATAGCTTTATTTATCTTCTTCTCCATAAAGAACCATCCATATTGCAAATTTATTGAATGGTTAATGGCCTAAAAGTATGGGGTTCATTATAGAGCAATGTATTTATTGCAGTGTTGATTAAATAAAAGCATTGTAATCTTTCCAAATTGAACAATTATGTTCATTTAAAAATTTTCAACAGAAAAATCTTTTATACACTAATTGAGTTGCATAATGAAAAGCATGTGTAATGGAAATTTAAACAAAACAAATACTGAAATAATTTGAACAATTTTTTTTTAACAATATAAAATGTCTACCTCCATCTTTATTAGAGATACTCCAGTGGCCAGCTCGCTTTCAGACTGTTGACCCGGGAGCAGAGTGGATGGTCTCAGAGCCCATTGGCCACCCTCATATACCATCTGGCCAACCCTTCGACATCAAAGTTCTGGTTGGCTACCAGCCGCAGCCCCTGACACTCTGGCTGTGAGCCTGGATCCTGACAGGCTGGCTGGAGGCCTGCAGGCCGAACTGACAGCCTTTTCTGCAGAGTCTGATGAATGGCTTCTGGCACCAGACAGCTCTGTTCTGACTGTCTGTGAGGGCAGTACCCCATCTAGAACATGCGCACCGTCTCTCCAGCCCGCCTGGGGTCAGGGCTTCAGGAGTGCCCTCTGCTGCTGACTTTTAAATCCCAGAGGGGTCTTTATTTGCTCTTGGGATACCCACTCTCTCCCCATCTCTGTCAGGCCCTTTGGGGTTGGTGACAAAAATGGTGCCACCGTCAGCATTAAGGGAATTATCTTTATTGGTGCACTGCAGGAAAGATTTTTGCTGCCTATATTTTGTGGCTCTATCCCATGCTGCAGTTATTTAGGGCTAAATCTTAATGTTACATGGAGATGGTAGGAAGGGGTGGGAGAAAAAAAAAACAGGCACATTTTTCAACTAGATGCTCATTTCCTGGTTCCACAGAGGATTTATGTGGGATCCTTGGTTTGCCCATGTCTCATTCTCCGGTTTCGAAATGATCTTTAGTTTTTAGCTAGACTCCATGAAAGCTATGTCTTGGGTGCATGACAAAATGCAGGAGGGTTGCCTTCCAGTTTCTGACACCTACAGTTTGCTGGGATTACCAAGAGGCTTAAGGAGAAATCACTGTGCTAAAACCTTCAATTATTTAAAGGTAGCAACAGTAAGTTGCTTTGGAAGCAAATTCCTGCTTGCCTTATCCTTAGGATGAAGTTTTAGAAACATGAATATCTAAGCATAATCCTCAGACTGACTAAATATATTAATAAAAAAGGCTTATAGCAGCATACATGAAAATATATACTCTGATTAGGTCTGTGATGCGGGTACTCCTCTGACCCATTCATGAAAACTTGTTCAAAGTGTCACTCAGGCTGAAGGGATTTAAGTAGATCTCAAAAGAATGGAGAAAAATCCATGAGGTCAATCCACTGTGCCCAAGGTGACAGGAGTGAGGCTGACTGAAGACAGGTGAATACTCAACCTGGAAGAGATAGCTCTGGCTCAGTGAAAACTTGGATCAGAGAGTCTCAAAGCTGGATTTTGTTGCTTCAGAGAGTCTGGTCATTGGCCTTGACTTCACAGATGGAAAGAAAGAGGCCATTCAGAGAAGAGCCATGTCAGCATGCCTCTTCTTGTTCCCCTCCTAAGAAAATCTAAGCCAAGTTCCAACTGCCAGTGTAATCTTAGGAGATGAAGTGGGTCTATACTGTTGATTTGTGGGGACATTGGCACCTTAAAGAAAGATTCTACCCTCTGACTACCTTCTCTATGCCTTTCACAAACCAAGTGTTAATGCTTTAAGCTTATTTGGTGCTTCTTTTCATGTATATTGGGCATAGTCCCGACAATCATTGAAAGGGGCCATTTTGCAGACAGTGATAGAGAACCGGTACCAGGTTGAGATGGTTTAAAGAGAAAGTCCTGAGATATTGACTAGGGGACTGACCCATATTTTATTCCTAGGAGCATCCCCATATCAGCTATGAGGTTATGAATGAAATTTGCAGAGAAAGCTCTCAGGGGCCTGAGGAATTTTTGAGGAGTAAAACTTTTATTAATGACAATAACAGCAACAAAGGTTACCTAAGATCAGATCATTAGGAAATGGCAGAACTGGGGGTTATGCTTTGGTAGTTTAGTTCTTAAGTACGCTTGTATGCTAGTTCTCTAGCATACCTGTTCTTTGAACACTAACTCTGCTCTGAAGTTATTATTATTGCTGCCTCTACTGCTGCTGATATGAACAACTCCTCATGGACCTACACAGTGCATCATACTCTCCCAATTCCAAAACATGCTATCACAAAACAATCCATGATATTTGATATTTGTGTCACTATTTGCTGCATGGGCACAATGAGGCATTGGGGAGTTACTAAATTTATTCCCAGATCATATAACCAATAAATGGTAGATTCAAATCTGGGCCTGAAGTTTATAATATTTGTAACTCTTTACCCCATCATGCCTACCTCTTCTCTTTGCTTCCCAGGGGAAAACTTATTTAGTAAAAATGAAATCCCCACTGAGGAAGTTCATTGGTCACAGCTATACAAGGAGAGGTCTTTTTTATTCAAAGAGGATGGGTGCCTAGATCATTGGTGTTCAGGATTTCAAGAGCAAGAGCATACCTCTATTGACATGAATAACTGGAACATGACCATGTACTTTTGAAAAAAATACATATGCTGGTTCTTATGATTGTAGTCATGTTCAGTGTATATGGCACTATCTTTATCCAACTCTGAGGCAGAGTCAGCAACACTGCCTTCTAAGGCCAAGAATATCCATTCACTCATTTGCTCGGTCACTAACCATACTTCTTGAGCACTTACTATGTGCCAGGCACTGTTCACGGTGCTGCTGACACCATGGTGAACAAGACAGAGAAACATGGCAGCTGGCCTCTTGGAGCTCGCATTCCAGTTGGAGGGACAGATTCTAAACCAACCAATATAGATGAGGGATATAAAGAAAACTACAGCAAAAGGAATAATAGCCCAACTCCAGTGAAGCCCCTCCAGCACAGATACAATTCCTCTCATTCCCACTCAACATTTCCATCTTGAAAATAGGGATGGTAATCCCCCTGCTTAGTTTAGTGCTGTGTGCAGTCTTTGTGCCAGGTAATGTAATGGATGTTGGGATAACACTGACAAGATCCTGCATATGTGGACATACAGCTTCGAGTAGAATAACCATAAGTGAATAGAGAGAATATAATTATAGGATGTGTTAAATCTATGGAATGGGGGTCGGCAAACTTTCTATGTGAAGGAAAGTAAGTTCTTTTTGGCTTTGCAGGCCATATGGTCTCTGTCACAACTACTCAGCTCTCCTATTATCGCACAAAAGCAGCTACAGCCTATGTGTAAATGAATAGGCATGGCTATGTTCCAATCAAACTTTATTTACAAAAGCAGGTGGACTACCAGATTTGACCCTCAGCCATAACTAACAAATCTGCTCAAGGAGATAACAGGATGGGAACTACTCAAGAGTCTCCAGGGAAGTGTTCCTTGTGGAGGTTGACTTTTAAATGTGTGCCCCAGCCAGGTGACTCAGGTGGTTGGAGTGTCCTCCTATACACAAAAAGGTTGTAGGTTCAATTCCTGATCAGGGCACGTACCTAGTTTGCGGGTTCCATCCCTGTTCAGGGCTCATGTGGGAGGCAACTGATCAACTTTTCTCTCTTGCGTCAATTTGTTTTTCTCTCTCTCCCTTCCTCTCTCACTAAAATTAATAAAAACATGTCCTCGGGTGAGGATTTAAAAAATGAATAAATGTAGAGCTAAGAGAAGAGCGATTATGGGAAAGAGCATTCTAGGCAGAGAAACAGCAAACACAAGACACCAAGACACGGAGGGGTAAAGAGAGTAAGGTCTAGAAAGTGTCTGAAGGCTGAGTGACAGATATACCAAAGGTGTGACAGGAGGACAGGTGTGAAGGAGGCTGAAGAGATACATGAGGAGCCAGGCCCTCCATTAAAAGACAGGGGGCTCTCATTTGTCTACTTAGATTGGGAAATGGGCTATGAGCCTCTCCTTTTTGAACATGGATCCAACTTGACCCAACGAAGCCAATCTGTCTGTTTGTAGTTGGAGAGAACATCTTCTCTTTTCCATTTTCTTTTCTGTTTTGGTTTTGAGAGGGTGATGATGGGGAGGAATATCCCAGGCTCAACTTCATGACCTGATTTCACCCATAAATCCTTGCAAATGCCCAATCAGTATTTTGGCCCAGGTTCCTTTCAACAATGGTTGCTATTTAGAGCTGATAATTGTGTGCAGCTATTATTACCCAGAATGGAGAAACCTCAGCAGTTCACAAGTTCAGCTTAGATAAGCAGTTTAATATTGGGTTGCTTAACCTTCCCTCATGAGCCAACATGATACTTCTGCCTTCCCATCTTCCCTAGAGGCCAAGTCCTAAGCTACAAATCCCTCAGCCTCTAGACCAGGAGTGGGGAATCTTTTTCTGTCAAGGGCCATTTGGATATTTATAACTTCATTCTCAGGTTATACAAAATTATCAACCTAAAAATTAGCCTGCTATATTTGGTCAAACATTTTACCAACTCACACCTAATGCCTTTGCAGGGCCAGACACCCCTGCTCTAGACCTTTCTATGGCCATTCTAGTTCCAGCACATCATTGTAGATGTTTCCCACGACATTGCTCACCTTGAATGTTTCTCTGAGACCCCTCATGGTTTGGTCCTCTTCTTGCCACTGCCACACACATGCCTCCCTCTGAGCTTGCTCTTCTGCAGATTGCTTCCTACTGTGGGGAATGATTTCTAATCACAGGATCACTGGGAGGGAAGTTGTAGAGCAACACAAAAGGTTTCAGAACCTCTGAGAACTTTATTTACCCCTGGGCACCACCAAGATCTTGCTCTTCTGCCCTTTATGGGGCTTCAGGGGATAGTGAAGATGGACTCGGCAAACTCAAGTGTCCCATGTTTGTGACATCTGTCTACTGTTGCCTGGGTATACTAGTATTTATTTTCTGGATTGGGTGATATTTTGAATAAAGATTCCTGCTTTTATTTCCAGAAATTTTGTGTGTCATTGTAAATCATATGTAATTATGTGTATCAGAACCAAAAAAGGAAATATTTGGGTTGGAACTCTAAAGCTTTGATTTGGCTACTTTAACCAGTTAGATCCAATTGAATGGAGTCATTTTCAATACACACCTAAAGGTAGTTAAGTAATAGTACTGTGGCTTTCCCAAGGGCATTGAGTGAGAGAGTCAGGTTCATTAAGGAAACAAATTAGCTTTAGTGAATGGATTGGTCCATGAAAACATGTTGATTAAAACCTTCTCATCTTTGATAAAGCAGCAGAAAGCAGAAGTAACTTCTATTGCTGCTGCTGCTGCTGTGTGTGTGTGTGTGTTGGGGGCGGGGGTGTAGAATATTTTCATTTGAGTGACTTTTTAAACTGTTTGCAAGGAAACACCCCACAATATAGGCAGATTATATATATATATATATTTTAAAACTACCTTGGGACAACCACATCTCATTCTTTTAAAAAATATATATTTTGATTGATTTCAGAAAGGAAGGGAGAGGGAGAGAGAGATGAAACATCAATGATGAGATAGAATCTTGGATTGGCTGCCTCCTGCAAGCCACACACTGGGGTTCC
>NW_006284347.1:2101565-2132857 GCF_000327345.1 Myotis davidii | reverse complement strand
TTTCCCAAGGGCATTGAGTGAGAGAGTCAGGTTCATTAAGGAAACAAATTAGCTTTAGTGAATGGATTGGTCCATGAAAACATGGTGATTAAAACCTTCTCATCTTTGATAAAGCAGCAGAAAGCAGAAGTAACTTCTATTGCTGCTGCTGCTGCTGTGTGTGTGTGTGTGTTGGGGGCGGGGGTGTAGAATATTTTCATTTGAGTGACTTTTTAAACTGTTTGCAAGGAAACACCCCACAATATAGGCAGATTATATATATATATATATTTTAAAACTACCTTGGGACAACCACATCTCATTCTTTTAAAAAATATATATTTTGATTGATTTCAGAAAGGAAGGGAGAGGGAGAGAGAGATGAAACATCAATGATGAGATAGAATCTTGGATTGGCTGCCTCCTGCAAGCCACACACTGGGGTTCCAGCCTGTAACCCAGGCCTGTGCCCTGACTGGGAATGGAACCATGACCTCTTGGTTCATAGATCGACGCTCAACCACTGAGCCACACCAGCCGGGCGAGACAGATGATATTGAGGGACAGTTTAATTCAGACTGGCAGAGGTGATGTTCTTCAGAAGACACAATCCCTCACATGCAATAGTTTTTTGTGTTTTTTGTTTGTTTGTTTGTTTGTTTTTGCTACTGACAAGACTAGTTATCAGCTCAGTGCTCTTGCTCTTGTCTGTAGCAGCTGAAACTATCTCAGGGCATGTGGAGTCAGAGCATGTACATAACACATCTTTGGGAAGCACTTCTTGGTTAGAAGTACTGGTTGCTAGCAACGTGAACTTATCTGGCTAATTGAAGCCTTGAAGAATGTATTAGGAAGCTATTGGGAAGTTCACGGTAAGGAATGAGAAGGTAGAAAGGTAGGTAGGTGCTGCTGGGAAAGTCAGGAAAATGGGAGCAGGCAGGGAAGCAAAGCAACAGGCAGGTCAGCCTGATCAAACAGGGTTGCTGCTCTAGGACCTGACCTCTTGCAGTTGAGTTCTGAGATCAAGGTTCAAGGTCCCAGGAGAGAGCCTGCCCTCTCTATGCTGAGTCTGTGAAAGGTGGGTCTGGCTCTGGCCCTTTGACTCCTAGATCATTAGTGACCCTTGTTTCAAGAATATTTGGAACATGAAGGTGGTACTGGAATTCTCCTCCAAGGACCACAATGGGGCCTTGGGAAAAAGTTACTTCCTGGTGGGATATTAAGGTAATTAGGAAATTAAGGGGATAAAATAGATGGTGAGCAAGAGAGAGGTAGACCTTTTATATAGCCTTTGTATTATTGAAAATATTACAGATATCCCCCTTTCCCCCATTGACCCTCTCCACCCTACATCTTCCCCCTGGCCCCCCAAGGACTTCATCACACTATTGTCAGTGTCCATGGGTTATGCTTATAACTTCTTTAGAAAAACTCATAGGTATATGCTGTTTTGACTCAACACCTCCCATCTCTACCAGGATAGATTCCAAATTCCAAGTGTCATGACTCCTTTGCAATTCAGTGGTTTTCTATCCTACCATTCTGTGAGTGGCAGTTGGTGTTGGGGAACTGGAAAGAGAGTCTAGGAACACAGACAGAAATGGTTTGGCCACATTGAACCCTCAGAAGGTAAAGCATTTCATGCTAACATAACTAGTATTTTCACACACAATTCATTATTTTTTTCTCATGGGTCTCTGTTTCACACACATAAATGAAATTGCTCACTCATTCACCCACTTGGTATTTTATTTTCTATGAAAAATTTATTGAAAATTGACTTTGTAAATATTCTTGAAACAAGGGTCACTAATGATCCAGAAGCTCACTTCCTAGACAGGAAGTCAAATCTCCAATCACCTATAATAAAAGGCAGAGTGGAAGAAATAGCAAGGACAGAAGTATAAAGAAGGAGAGATAATGCCCAATAAGAGAGTAGTAAGGAGGGCTGCCCAGAGAAGGCAGTATTTGAACTAGGCTTTTGAAGCAGGGGGTCCCTTGGGGGTGAGGACGAAGGAGCCCCAACGCGCTAGGGCGTCTGCATGCACAACTCCGGAGACCAGGTTTGGTGACGCAGATCCATTTTATTGTGGAACTACAGGGGTATATATAGCATGAGGGGACCAATCAGAGGGAGACATGCTGCTACAGGAGACCAATGGCTGAAAGGCTGGGGTACTGTGCATGTGGCTCTAGGAGTTCATTCAGGCGGGCGTTGCTACTTCCTGGTGTGCTGAGGAAGCATGTCATGGTGGAGTGTGCTCACACCATTGCATCAGCCACAGCGCTGAGACATACTTCCCGAGCTCTACGTACAGGCTTTGAGGTTAAAAAATGCACCCTTAAAGCTAGGGATTCCCACACATAATGCCTTTGTTGCATTGTTGGAGATGTATGTGTGCATGTGCAGGTCCACAGGTGCAGAATCACATGTGCATTCAGAGAGGGTGACAGTCAAGACTTTAAACTGCTACAGCAAGGCACTTTGGCACTGGCCAATTAATTAGAACTGTCACTGGCTAGTCCAGCACACCAATGTGTAATTCAGCACCAGCCTTGCCTATGAGGATGTCAGTGGAATCCCTCTTGTGCATATTTAACTCAGTCAAATGCTACTGTGTCCACTCAGATCAATTTTGGTATCATTCCCTTCAATTGGGTCATGCCTTGGGTAGGCATGAGTTGGGAGATGGGAATCCTATGTTTCCTTTTCTATCCTTGTTCCCTAGGGTGCCTTCTAGTGTAGGCATCTGCCTATGCTGAGGGTGATCCTGCTACTTAAAAATCTACATTGTTTGACCAACATGATCCTTAAATTCAAGTCTACTACATTCTGGAGTGCAGCACCGAAGGAACAGAAGCCTCTTTCCATACTGGTGAACAGACTGGCTTCGTTGCCCCCACTGACAAAGGCATGCCTATGTGTTCTACTTCATCCACAGTTTCAGGGATGTACAGGAAAAGGCCAACCCTTGTCAAGTTTACCTTGCTGTCATTGTAACCAAGCCCCCTATTGTATGCTTTTCTGCAAACCATCTGATACAGGCATGTAGGTAGCACAACGATAGATCTTGAGACTGTAAACAGCAATAGTCTCCAATTAATGTTCCCCAGTAGACAGTAGCCATTGGTTATGAACCATTCTAGACTTCCAGGTACAGCTGAGTAGAATCACAGGGTACTTCCCTTTTTGCTCTTCACTCCTTACCCCCTGGAACCATCACTTCACCTCTACACAGAGTCTCCTCCTATGGGACCCCCAAACACCTTGTTGCTGGTGGAGAACACAGAAGGGAAGTGGACCGTCTGCAGCTTTCCTTCATGGGTGAGTAGTCCCCAGCAGCCACTGCCTCTCTTCACCTCTATTCCTTACAGCTTCCTTCTCAAACTACATGCCATCAACTGATTGGGGTATTCCCAATCTTCTTGGTTGCATATTCACATCAGTAAAAGAATAAAACTATTGGTCAAAATACACACACACACACACACACACACACACATTTGTTTATTTACAAGTGTGTATATTTTCTTATCTTATTCATAAGTGGAGTCAAGTGGTCAGAGCTTGGACTCAGAGCTGGGATTTGAGTCCTGGTCTAACCTGTACTGACTGTGACCATGAGCAAACTGAAAAACAGAACAAAAAATGGTGGAAAGTGTGAAATAACACCACCTATCCAGTAGGATTGTTGTGAGGATTAAATAAGTCAATAAGTGTGGAGAGCCAGTCCTGACCATTAGCTCTTGTTTTTATTAAGTCATGATGGGGTTCATTGCCAATGATGGGGAGGCAATGGTGGGGAGGTGTTTGAGACAGCTTGTTTCTGGTATTACCATGGCAAAGAGATATTCACCCCCAAGAAGCCACAAGTGAATTTTCTCTTGGGGAACTTGTGATGTGTGGTGAAAAGTAGTAGCACTATTCCCATGAGGCATTGTGGAAATACAGACCGGTAACCAAAACACCACATTCTGAATACTCAGCCTGCCAAGCAAGATGTGGTGTAGCCTTAATGATGATCCTACCTGGGAAGGTGATGCCAGCAGCAGAGTCAGGCTGGAGGGAGTAGAGAAAGCAAAAGCTTCTGGGCTAGTTGGCTGTGGTCAGCTCTGGGTTTTCAAGTCAGGCTCAAGGAATAAGACTCTCAAAGGACTGTTATTTGGATCAAGTTAGAGAGTGTAGTTGAAAGTGCAAAGTGCAGAACTGGCGGTGGTAACCTGACTCTGTAACCCTGCACAGTGTCTAGCGATGGGCATTACTAAGGTCTCTGGATCCACCGTTCCTCAAGCAGTTGTTAAGGGCAGAGCTGAGGGTGGTAACCCAACTCCATAACCTTGTACAGCATTTGGGCAGTAGACCATCCATGGATTCACTGACACTGTAAGCAGTTATTTGTATGTTAAAACAGTTAAGATCCATTATTACAAAGAACTGCAAATTTAAGGTGGGGCTGTCTTTCAAGGCATGCTTTTTAAACCATGGAGAATAGATTTTTTTGTTTGTTTTAATTATAAAGTAACCATGTTTAACTCTCACCAAACAGTGGAATTTTAATAAAAACTTTAGCTAAAAAGTAATACAAGCAAAAAAAGGTGCACATTCTAGAAATTAAATAGTGTCATCCCAATATTGTTCATAGGCCCCTCTCCAGTCTGGGGGCGAGATAGTGTGTTTTTCTGGCATACAAAAAAAAAAATGTAGTGTCAGCTCCTGTGTTGCAATTCCTTCTGGAATTCATTTTCAGAGACTAGCATTTATCTTACTGAACTATTAACACCATTTATCTCCAATTTATAAAATGTCTTCCTTTATCTACCTCCCTTCAACAGCCATAGTTATCACTCCCGCAAACACATGCATATCACAAGCTGAACTGTTAAATAAACTCATGCAGAAATGTCTGGGAGTTATAGGCACTTTATCTTGAAGTTTTCCTGTTGCTCTTTGAGTATTTCTTGCTATCTGGTTATTATATTTAGTGGTCACTTTAAATGACAGACAGATCACTGGAATTGTAGTAATAGCTGACACAAGAAAAAAAAAATCAGAAACTATTAAAGTTTCAAAGTTCATTTGCATTCAAGCAATTGAATGAAGTCATACAAAATCAGGGACTAACGGTCTATCCTTGGCCCCTCGGTGTGAACATAGCTCTGGTTTCCAAATAGAAACTTCTTGCTTCAGAAATCAGTCAATGGCCTGATACATATTTAATTCAGAAGCTCAGTTTGAACCTCAGGGGATGGCTGTGCATAGAATCGCCTTGATTTATCCCATCTGCCTCCAGGTCATCCCAGGGACAGGCGGTGTGTCCCTCCCAGGGGAGGCTGACCACCGGCCCTCAGGCGCTCATTTCTCTTTGTGAACAACCTGGCTTGGCCATGTTTTCCAAACAGTATAACCTTTCTGAAATGCAAATTCACACTCTTATTTCAAATCCAGGTGAAGACTCAGCACATCCAATCGGCTGTTTCAAGGCCAGGCATAGAGTAGCGACCTATCAAGTGATGACATTTTTTAGATGTATTGGGTCCTGAAAAGGTGTTTGAAACAAGAATCAAATTAAAAAATGAGTGGTTACATATGTGTAACTGACTCTGTTGCAAGCCGTTACAATGGAATGTGTTGAGGCCGCCATTTGCTTCAATTTCAGAGACCCTTTCTGGGCGAGCTGGACAGAGGCCGGGCTCTTTGCTTGGCTGTTGGGTATGGTCCTGCCTGTGCTGCTGGAACTGGGGGTGGACTCACCTTGGGATCCCAGCTCAGTGTCCCCATTTGTGAGAAACATGATCGCAGAGGTAATCATTTGACTGCTGAAATATTGCTTTTCAAACATTGAACCCTCCTCCTTTTTTTTTTTTAAACAAGGTCTGTATCTATTTTATCTGAACCAGTAGTAGTCATAACAGCCATCTCTCTTCGGAGGGAAAAATGAGCTATCAGTTTTTCTCAGGCTTGAGCATTCTCCCACCTGTCCTCAATTTAATGCACAAATGAAAGCACATAAATCTTTGTGACATTTTGGCATAAAGCACCTACTTCAGATGACTCCTTTAGGAAACTCTGAACCCAGGTGTTTGGTTTTTGCATAAACTTTGCAAAATGAGAATTGTAACGCGCCGGGTGTGTACACACACGCACCTCCCCCAAAAGGTGGTTGCGTCTGAAATGTGGAGAGCTGAAGGGATGTGGGTGAGGGCGGGGGAATAACATGTGTGTAAACTTAATATATCTTTTCCTCACCTTACGTTGGACCCAGACAGTTAAATTATAATTACAGCCCCATCTGGAGGGGGAGAAAGGACTGTACGCCAGCGCTCCAAACCCTTCAGCCATGGGTACTTTGTCAGGTAAAATAAACACTTCCCGTTTTCAGCCTGGGGTCAAACGCCACCAAAGTCCTGAAAGATGGGACCCTCACCAAGAATCAGTTTGTGATGTGGTGAGAATGACAGCAACACCAGGAAGAGAGAACAAAATGGTGAGTTACTTCTCTCAAGCCATGTGGTGCAGGAAGGCTGCTCCAGGCTTACCTCAAAGGGATATAAATCCTCAGCAAAACGAATGGTCGATTGGGGCTACTGCCATGTCTGGTGTGTGGAATGGGAAGGCGTCCTTCCCTGGCCAGAGAAACTGGTCCTGAGAATCGCAGTGTCCAGGCTGGTCCATGCTGTCCTTGGCGTGTTTTCATCAGATCGTCTGCTCCCTTCACTAAATGGTATGGTCCACGTCGGGAGGAAGCCAGTCTTGTTTCCTAAGAGAATGAAGGCGATGCTGAGAGAAGCGGAGAGGAGAGAGGGTCTTGGGTATATCTGAGGTCATGGTTACATTCATCCCTGAGACCACCATTTCCACTATTTCTAGAGCCCAGTAAATTCTCTCTTTTTGCCTAATCTAGCTATAAGTTTCTGTCACTTGTTACCAAAAGGGCCCAGTCTGATACATCTATCATAAAATGAAATTTATGAAAATATTGTTGTTTGATCAAATAGTATCAATGCTAGTAATATTAATTGCTAACATTTATTAAGGACTTACTATGTGCCAAGTCCTATCCTAAGAATGCTGTGCATATATTTTCTTTCACTTAATACACAACTCCTTAAGATAGGAGCAATTATTGTTCCTGTTTTACAGATAAGGAAATCGAAGCACAAACAGGTTAAGAGGCTTGCCCAAGGTCTCACTGCTAATCAGAGTGGGAGATGAACTTTAAACCAGGGCCTCAGCACCCAGTCTTGTAACCACCCCTCATTCTGTAGGCAAGTTAGTTGAACTTTAAACCAGGGCCTCAGCACCCAGTCTTATAACCACCCCTCATTCCGTAGGCAAGTCATGATGGTGGACAGCACCATCACTCCCACTAACTTGCCATTCTGTGTTCTTGAGTGAGTCAAGAGTGGAGTCAAAGCCAATGGGTCCAGAGACCTCACCTAAGTCTATAAACAATTTTATCTATGCTGCAGCCAGAACGGAGAGACAAGTACTGCTCTCTATCTGTAGTTAGAGAGACTTCAAATTATTGTAGCCTTTTACTGGTATTTCTCCAACATGCTTTTCCTTTTGTTTCCCTTGAAAACTGTGCCTCAGGGGAAGCTGTTGTATATGTGAGCCCCGAATAGCATATGTGTTGCAAGAAGAGAATGCATTCGATAAGCCCTGGATACTCAGTGGTTGTCTCAGTGGCCCTCAGATTTGAGGGGGGGCGGCGATCAGAACCACCTGGAAAAGCTTGCTAAAACCCTGACTGCTGTGTTTCTGACTTGGTTTTTGATGTGATGGGTCTGAGCTGAGCTAGAGAACTTGTACAGTGGGGCCTTGACTTACGAGTTTAATTCATTCAGAGACCGAGCTCATTAAGGAGCTCATTAAGGAGCTCGTTAACTCAAATTACTCTATCAATTCAATGCAAAAATTCGGCCGAGAGACAGCTGGTATCTCAAAAAACTCATTAGTCGGGACACTCGTAAGTCAAGGCCCCACTGTATTTCTAAAAAGTTCCCAGGTGAAGCTCGTGTTGCTGATCTGGGGACCACACTTTGAGAACCATTGCCCTGTAGCAACTGCAGCTGACTGGTTTGTAAGCACATATGAAATGTCAGGTCAGTTCAATAGAATAAATCAGCAATTTGATTATTTAGTTGCATTGCTGATAGGTTAGCCTGGCCCCTCTTCCAAAATGGCCAAATCAAAATGAGCATATTTCAGGGGTACTCAGATGAATAAAATGGCACACAAAGATATTTGACAATTTCATAAGCAAGAAAATATTAAACTACTATCTTTTTATTATAGCAATAATTACAGGTTATATAAAATAACTTGGGATGGCGTATTGCTCTTTGTTTTTAAACAAAATCACGTCTTTTTATCACTGTGATTGGTGCCAAGTGGTTACAAGTCTTTCTAGTATTTGAGTATTTCCGGGTACGTGAGTGTGTGCCTGCTTTCACCTGCAACTCATCAGGAGCATACAGTGGGGAATGATCTCACTGTTACCAACCTTTGTGTGAGCAGATATTTGTTATGCAAATGATGTGGGTGAGCGGAGCTGATGTCATTTTACTATCTTAATTTAAATCATTTTCTGTAAATGGACCAAAAAATGGGCTGGACCCATATAGAGGAATTGTGATTAATTTTGTCCTTGGGACATAAATATATCCTTTGGGGATAGCAGGCAAACTATAGGCATCTATTTTTTAATGCAAGATTCCACTGAAAATGTTTGTCTCTGGAAACCTTTCTTTGAGCGTGGAAGGTATCTCAACTGTAAAGACGTGAACGAAACAGACACAAAGGAAAGGAATATCTTCAGAGAAGTTTGTTTTTCTCAAGAAATCATTTTTATTACATTTTGTTTATGAGAGAGATGGGACTGTGATTTTCTTTACTTGTAATGGCTTTGTCATGTTGTAGTGTCAGGGTTATGCTGACCTCATAAAATGAGTTTAAAAATGTTCCCTTTCTTTAAACTTTGAAAGAGTTTATATAAAATTGCTATTAATTCTCCTTAAATGTTTGGAAAACTTCACCCATGAAACCATCGGAATCTGGAGTTTTCTTTGTGGGAATATTTTTAGTTAAAGATTTAATTTCTTTCACAGATTTCTGGTTTCTTTCTGTGTTAGTTTTAACAAGTTGTGTTTTACAAGGGATTTATCCATTTCATCAAACTTGTTTAATTTATTGGCATAAAGTTATTCAACATAACCCATTATGATTCTTTTAATGTCTGTGTAATCTGTAATGTTGTGTGTGGCCTCTTAAAACCTTGATTTGTGTTCTAATTTAATTTCTTTCACAGATTTCTGGTTTCTTTCTGTGTTAGTTTTAACAAGTTGTGTTTTACAAGGGATTTATCCATTTCATCAAACTTGTTTAATTTATTGGCATAAAGTTATTCAACATAACCCATTATGATTCTTTTAATGTCTGTGTAATCTGTAATGTTGTGTGTGGGCTCTTAAAACCTTAATTTGTGTTCTCTCTCTCTCTCTCTCTCTCTTATATTTTCTTGATTAGTTTTGCTCTGGATAATTTGTGTTCTCTCTCTCTCTCTCTCTCTCTCACTCTTATATTTTCTTGATTAGTTTTGCTCTGGGTTTATTTGTCAATTTATTTATCTTTTCAAAGAATCAACTACTTTTGGCTTTGTTAGGTTTCTTCCATGTACATTGGTCATCTATTTCTTTGCTTTTTATTCTGATCTGTATATATATATTTTTCTTCCTTTGAATTTAATTTGCTACATTTATTGAGTGGAAGCTCTTATAATTTACTTTCACTTTTCTTTTCTAATATATGTATTTAAAGCTGAAACTTTGCTTCTAATCACTGCTTGAGCTACATCCCACACATTTTGATATGTCATACTTTATTATTGTTTAGTTCAAAGTAATTTTTTATTTCCATTTAAATAGTTTTCCTCTTTAAAGTTATAGGTTATATAGTATGGGTTGCTTAATTTCTAAGCACTGGAGATTTTCTAATCTTCTTGTTACTAATTTCTAGTTCAAGTCCACTGAGATGAAAAATATACTCTTTTGAAATTTGTTGACTTGGACAAAGATTTGCTTCTTTCTCCTGCCTATGGTATTTTAATAAAAGTTCCATATGTACTTAAAAGATAATCTGTAGCCAAACCGGTTTGGCTCAGTGGATAGAGCCTCGGCCTGCGGACTGAAGGGTCCCAGGTTTGATTCCGGTCAAGGGCATGTACCTCGGTTGCGGGCACATCCCCATTAGGGGGGCATGCAGGAGGCAGCTGATCGATCTCTTGCATCAATGTTTCTAACTCTCTATCCCTCTCCCTTACTCTCTGTAAAAAAATCAATAAAAAAATATTTTACAAAATAGGTATATATATTTTAAAAAACAAACAAACAAACAAACAAAAACATATCCTTGCGTGAAGATTAAATAATAAAAAAAAGGAACCAAAGCACACTTTGGGGAAGAGAGCCTGACATTTGCTCCTCAGAGGAGCTGGGCATCAGAGCAGGAAGCTGAGGGCTGGCCTCAGTGGAGTCTGTGTGTCATATTTAAAAAGAAAATCAGATAAAACCACTTCCTTACCAAAAACAAATAGCCCCGCCCGCATGGCACAGTGTGACTCCTGCTTCCCTGGTCTAAGTCCCTGTCAGTTTCTTCAAGGGTACTCTTGTAGTGACTTCCTAATGAGTCTCTCTGTTTTGTTTTCTCATCTTCCTTCTCCATCTCTAGACCCTGCCATGTCCTGCAACAGAGCACACAGATTTTGTTTCTCCTATAACAATGTCATATTTAAAAAGAAAATCAGATAAAACCACCTCCTTACTAAAAACAAACAAATAGCCCAGCCCGCATGGCACAGTGGTTGATCATCGACCTATGAACCCAGAGGTTATACAGTTTGATTCCAGTCAGGGCACATGCACAGGTTGTAGGCTCGATCCCCTTTGGGGGATGTGCAGGAGGCAAATGATAAATGATTTTCTCTCATCATTGATGTTTCTATCTCTCTCTCCCTCTCTCTTCCTCTCTGCAATCAATACAAAGATATATATATATATATACACACACATTTATATATGTATACATTTATATATATATTTTAAAGAAAACAAATATATACCGTAAAATTCAAAGGTTTTTCTTTCACACATAGAATAAATTAGAAAATCCTTACTATGGCCAATGAGGCCCCGGGTGATCTGGTCCTGCCTCCCTCTCCTTCTTGTTCATGGCTCCAGTCACAGTGGCTCTCTGGCTATGCCTCAGAAAACTCCAGCTCACTTTCTCCTCAGAGCCCTGGCAGTTGCTCTCTCCTCTGCCTAGAATTCTCTCCCCCTGGTCTTCACACACTCACTCTTCCATTTCACCTGTCGTCTGACACATCTCCACCCTTGAACCCTCCTCCTTATTTATTTTAATTTTTTTATTTTTTATTGATTTCAGAGAGGAAGGGAGAGGAAAAGAGAGAGAGAAACATCAATGATGTGAATCATTAATTGGCTACCTCCTGCACAGTCCTCATAGGGGATCGAGCCGACAACCCAGGCATGTGCCCTTGACCAGAACTGAACCCAGGACCCTTCAGTCTATAGGCCGACGCTTTATCCACTGAGCCAAACTGGCTAGCGCTCACCACCCTGTTTAATACCCCATCCTACCTCCACTGCGCTGTCACTGGTCTCCACTTCTCCTGAAAAAAAATTTCTTTGTAGCACTTATAAATACCTCATATGACTCATAAAATCATTTTTAATTGTGTTTATCTTCTGCACTAGAATATACATTCTATGAGGTCAGCATCAAAGTGGTCTGTTTATCATGGAAACCTAAGCATGTAAACTGGTGCCTGGCACACAGCAAACGCCCAGTAGATATCTCTTGGTTGGATAAATGCATATATGGTTGCATGGAGGAAGAATGTTTAACTGAAAAAATGTTAAGTTCAGTGAAATTCATCCTCCTCTAGGTAGCAATGGGTTGTTCTCATTCTAATTAGAAGGTTGATTTACACACTTCAAGAGGTTAAATTCATTAAAATATTTCGTGGCTTCTATTGTCACTAATTTAGGTCGGAGTTGACACCATTTAGTGTGAGTTGGTTTTATTTGAGACTGAAGAAGCTCCACAGTCTCAGAAGACTATGTGTGCAGACATCCATGTCTAAAACAGAAATATATATATATATACACTGTGTGTGTGCATGGGTGCGTGTGTGTGCCTAAAAATAGCTGCATCATCTATACCTCATCCACAAGTGGCCTGGTCTGTGAGCATTGGTGCTGATGGATTAGAACTTAAAGATAGGGGGAGGGTAAAGGAAATGTTTCCTTAGGTGCTACTTTTTGGCTTTCAGGGGAAGTATTGTTTCTTTCTGATTTTCTGTATAACATGGCAAATATTACTATCTGACCACCACCATACGCCCGATAGGCGAGGCCTTTATAAACATTATCATAAATAATTTTCGCCACCACCCTACAAAACCAGCATGGCTATTTCTATTTTGCAAATGTGGAAACTGACTCAGAGACAACTTATGCAAGGTGACGTGGCTGAGGCGTTACAGAACCAAGACTTCCCTGTTCATCTCTCTGTCCCCCAAGATTTGTGCTCTTTCTGCTGAAAAACATATTGCTTCTCTTTTGTTGAGTATGGAAAAATTAAAAGAAAATATTTAGCAGTACAGAGTAAAGACTTCTTGCAAATGTATATGTACTTGGGTCTCATGTAGTAACTTATTCATAGCTTTTTATTATGACTAGGCAGACATCAATATTTTAGAATATTCCTTACTGACAGCCTAGTGGAAGAAACAAAAATGTTTCCAATGATTTCAGCATTCAGATATGACTGTGTCATGGACTGTTCTTGTCTGGTTGTTTTGATGTCATTGTGTGATGCTGCTTGAGACCAAAAAGCCTCTTGGGATCTTTTCAGATGTTAGTGGCCCCTATTCTCATATTGTTTGTGCCTTTACTTAGTTCATGTGTTTGTTTCATTGCTCCCTCCCCGAAGTAGTCCAACCAAATGCACTATCATCAGTACCTTCTCCTCCATTTACTTTACTTTATAGCTCCCATCACTAACAGACCTTCTATTATGCGTTTTATAAATATTTTTTCTCTCCAACCAGAATAAAATAATCTCCATGATGCAGGGACTTTATCTTATCCTGCTGTATTCCCAGGGCCCGGGACAGTACCTAGCACATAAGAAGGCTCCGAGTTACTGCTATCAGATGAATGCATGATGCCTCCACCTGCCAAACACAAGGCTACACTGAGCCTCATTTGGAAGGGGAGCCTGGACGTCACTGGCTTTGGGGCCTTGTGCAACTCTATGGAATGGCTTCATGCAGGACCTGTGTCCTGTGGTCATTACTGCCATTAGTTAGCCAAGCTGAGCATCAGGCCTCCTAATCTGAGTTGATTTCTATACATAGGTTCTCATCAATGCCAGGATAGGTTAGGCCAATGGTTCTCAAACTTTGCTGCTCCAATTGCTAGTGTTCAATAGAGGTGGACCTAAGAGATGACCACTACTAATGTGTTATAATGGTTGGTCTTCTCCCAATGCAGAGGATGAAACAATATTTCTGAATAAGAGGGTTTTTTTTAATTGCTGAGCATTCTCCTTTCCTTAATTTCCTTTTAAAATCTATGGTGCTATCTGTCTCACTAATAGATTCAATAGTAGCAGATGAATTTTCTAGAAGAACTCTGTGACCAGGCACATGCATTTTGACCACACAGTGCTTCTGGGGATGCTTTTGCAAGCCCTGGGAAGGCAGCAGTGAATGAGATGAAGTCCATGCCATCGTTGAGATCATTTCAATCCTCTTGGAGAGAAAGATGATTCAATTTAAAAAGTACAATATTGAGGGTTGAGTTGTTAAATTGCATATCAATAACAGAGCCATCGTTTTAGCTAGAAAAATTGTTTCGAGGTCATGTACTGGAAAAAATGGTATCAGTGTTTCCTGGGGTTCTCCAGAGAGAACATAACTTCCAGATGTTCGTTCCCTGCATGTGTTAGGGAGTGCTCATTAGAAAAGGGTCCCTCAGCCCTGCGCTCTGGTCTGAGCCTGGTGTTTGGGATCCACAATGTCGACCCTGCTTTGGGTATTTTAACTACAAATTCCACCAACCTTCTGTTGCATGTATTTGTTTACTTAGCCTGTAATAAATAGCTTCACATACAGAGATTCCATCTGAACACAAACAGTCCCAGCCTTTCGTGAACTCTCCAGCAGAGCTCTGGGAGTACATGTGTGCTTAGGGGTAACCATCTCCAGGAAACACTGGTCGTCCTAGGAGTTGTCACTGCTGTCATCTTCCTGTGAAATTTCTCATCCTTTTGAATGCTCATAAATGGGCATTTTCATGCAGAACACATCATTTTGAATTGAATTTCAATAACTCCCCTGGTGGCCGCCCGCCAGCCGGCCAATGTCCATCTCGAGAAACGAGCCTTGGTGAGTCTGTTTGGAAGCGCGCTGGCTTTGGTTTTAGCAACAGACTAAAGGCAGAGTTCAGAAAATATTTTGTGATATTTATTTTCATAGCATGAATAAGCAAAACATTCAAGAAAGTGCTGATGGGTCTCTAATTCTCTAACTCCGGCTTAGAAAATAGAAATTCAGATTTTCTCTTCCAACCTCCCAGCCCCACCTCATTCTCCCTCTTTTTCCAATGGGGGCTGCTCTTGCTGGCCTTGGCAGAAGCAGGGACGTGTTGAAATGCTGTAAATTACAGTTAATGTGATATGGTTCTGTTTATCCTTGTCCAACACTGTTGAACCTACCAATTTTTCCCTTCTTGGCTTCCCATGAATTAAGGCAGCCAGAGAATAGCCAGTTGGAAGGCCGGACCATTTTCTTTTTCAGTTAGAGTAAAAGACAGGCTGAACTGATGAATGCTGGCCCTAAAGAAAAGGTTTTTTGCTTCGACAAGGCGTTCAGAAAAAGCCCAGGACACAGCCCTATTTACTTCAGAAAAAAAAGGATTATGTTCGGGGATGTAAGGAATTGAAAGCATGATTCCGTTTCCTAGAGGAGATTCACACCAATAAACTTTAAGTGAAAAATGTCGATGACTTCATAACTGTGAACTGAATATTAAAGAGACAGCTGCCATCTTTCAGTTTCTCATTCACTACTAAAAGAATCACCCCAACAGATGGTCACTGATAGGGTCTCATTGCACCCGACTCATTCAAGAGCGCTGTACCTTCACGGGCAAGCCTCTTGGATGCAAGTGACTCGGGTAGCCTGGCTGTCGTGGTGCCAAGTGACCAACTGCCAATCACTAGGTTTGTTGGGAAGATGTGACATTCATCAAATTTTTATTTGAAGTTAGAGAATTGATAGAGCTTTGTTTTCATGTAAAATGAAGTTTTGAGAAGGCACTATATTAGGGCTGAGGAATTATTTTGGGGGGAAGTAAGAAAAATCCACATATGTGCTCAGAACTAATAATCATAAATAATTGGGGGAAAACTTTAAATTGAGAATTTATAAATTTTATGTTTTTAATATTGTACAATTCCATTTAGGTTTGATTAAATAAACAAGACTGAATAACAATGACTTTAATGAGCAGTGGGGAGAAATTTAAGAAAACACCCATTCCATCTCACAGTTAATAATTGTCTTTTAAAGTGTGTAAAGGGTGATTAGAAAACTGTGATGTGAACTTAGGAGGTTGATGATGAGCACTCTGGAGTGTTCTAAAACAGAAGCAGACGATGTCTTATGTTGGTGAAGAGAGAAATTACCCCTCCACAAGTTCCCCTCTATCCTACACACAACTTTTCCGTGATGGGCCTGTCCACTCAAATTCCTTACATTTGTCTGGTGGGGGCACTGCGTATTTGTATAAATTCATTGAACAAATAGAACCTTTGATTTTGCCAGATACTGTTTTAAGCATTTGCAAATATCAATTCTAGCTAAAGCCTCATGATTTGCCCTTGAGTTAGATACTTATATTTTCTTCATTTCTCGTGGGGAAATAGAAGTATCTGGGGGTTAAATAACTTCATTCACTTAACCTTTCATTGACTCAGTAGGTACTTTCGGAGCCCTTCCTAAGCATGGACACTGTACCTGGTGCTAGAGCCATAGCAGGACTCTGACTTGGCTTCCACCTTCAAGGTGTTTTTGAAATAGTAGAGACATCTAAATGAGAACTCACAATAGAAAATGGCAAGTAGAGTGATTAAAAACAATGTGTAAAAATCCCTTCCTTAGCCCTGATTGGTGGCTTAGTGGTTGGAGCATCAT
Organism: Myotis davidii; assembly: GCF_000327345.1. Taxonomy (NCBI): domain Eukaryota; kingdom Metazoa; phylum Chordata; class Mammalia; order Chiroptera; family Vespertilionidae; genus Myotis; species Myotis davidii. The sequence continues at coordinate 2,116,595 of NW_006284347.1, read as the reverse complement.
CCTATGCACCAAAAAGGTTGTGAGTTCAATTTCCAGTTAAGGCACATACCTAGGTTGTGGGTTTGATCCCAGGTCAGGCATGTATATGAGAGGCAACCAATCCATGTCTCCCCCCCCCCTCTCTCTCTCTCTCAATAAAACAAAGCAAAACGTATCTTTAGGTGAGGATTAAAAAAAAATCTCTCCCTTACACAGCAATGTCTTACTGAACCTCTAGCATTGAGTACTTTTTGCATGTGTCTTACTGTGCTTGGCCATATGTATATTATCTCACTTTACTCTTAGTGGGTAGTCATTCTTTCAAATAATACCCACAAAGTGCCAATCTCAGGATAGGCACAGTGCCCACTGTCATGAGATTAGATTCTAGTCACAGAGACTGACATATCACAAAATATAAATGAGATGGTACCACAATGGTAAGTGCTACCAAAAAAGTGACACAAAGCTACAGGAGTGCACAGTGGGGGATCTGAGCTCATTGGGGCAGTCTGAAGAGGCCCCTCTGAGGATGTAACCATATGAAAGATGAAGAAGAATTGAGTAAATGAGATGGGGAAAGTATTCCAGCAAAAGGGAGCAGGACAGTGTATGGAGAATTGGATGAATTCACTGAAAACAAGTCAGGAAAACTCAGTGAGATATCAGTAAGGAGAGGTCAGATCCAGAAGTTCTTTGCAAGCCATGTGGGGAGGGAGACCTTGCTCACCATGGCACTGAGAAGTCACTGGAGTGTGCAACACTTGGTGAATAATGGTGCTGATCGGCATTTCTAAAGACAACTGCGGCTGTGTTGCAAAGAATGCATCATAATGGGCCAAAACTAGAAGTTGAGAGATTAGATCTCCAGGAGAGAAATACCTGAGTGTGGCTGTGGCGATGTACAGAAGCACAGAAATCCGAGAGGTATTTTGGGAGGTAAACTGATAGGATTGCAGGTGATGAATATGAGAATAGTTCAAAAGTGACCATTCGACAGATGGGAAAACAATGGTCAGAGAGAGAGGTTCCCAGGGACACACAGTGAGAAGAGAACCCATCTTCACTAGAGCCCTTTGACTACTAACCAAGCACTTTTATCCTCTGTTCTATGAAAACTAAGAAGAGGGAACCAGGATTCTTGACTGAGGAAGCTGAACAAAATTCTAAGAAGGAAAGAAGACTTGATCTGGATTTTGCAGACTGTGGGGGAGACACGACATGGGGGCATTTTGGACACAGAAAATTGTATAATAGCAAACAAGATACAGGAACTGTGGAGGGTGAAGAAAACTCTATGTCTCGATTGTGGTAGTGGTTAAAAAAGTTCCAACTCACTTAAAATGGTCCATTTTAATAAGCATACTTGGTGCCCAGGTCGTAGTCTCTAACACCTTGGCCCACCTGAAGAAACCAAGGGTTCTCAAAGAAAAGCCTGTTTCTGGAGCTGCAGCAGGTTATTACGAGATGAACCTAGAACATTTTGTTGTGTCAGAAAGTAAAGTAGTGATTTTTTTTTTAAAGACAGTCATATCACAAGGAAAAATCAGCTAGTTAAAATGGATGCAATTGTTATTGGAATTAAAATTTGGGGACCTGGAGTATAAAACTCCATTTTACAATTGACATGGTAAAAACAGAGGTTTTCAATTTATAATGGCCTATATATGTACTATGTACTACTTCATTTAGGTCTTTTAAGTCCTGTTTCTGGAGCTGCAGCAGGTTATTACGAGATGAACCTAGAACATTTTGTTGTGTCAGAAAGTAAAGTAGTGATTTTTTTTTTAAAGACAGTCATATCACAAGGAAATAATAGTCAACTTGAAAGGGTTCCACTGGTAAGATCTGGAAAAATTTGGGCACCAAAATAAGAACAGTAATAAATTATAAAACATGAGAAAAACAGGAAACTGTGAGTTCATACAAATAATAAAGACATAAACGGGCAAGAGGGGAGATATTATCTACCAAAGAAGGCTGAATGTGGACTGGTAAATGTGGAGGGGGTGCTGGAGTTGGAAAATCACCATTTTGCATCCACCATAATAAAGTTTTGTTCATGCAAGAATCATCAAAGGACATAAAATCCACAGGGATATTTTAACGAGGAGCAGGATATTTGAATGATTGCTAAGAATCTTCCCATAAATTTCTTATTAGTTTCAAGGGACAAAGTAGTAACTGCACAGTGGAGAAATTGGATAACACTTGGGGTGATTAACCTCAGCATCACACTGGAACTGCTGGCCACTGTGTGTCTCCAGATACATTATTCATATTCATAGCTGCAGTTGTTGACTTGAAATAGGATTAAAGCAAAGGATATCAAGAGGTAAGTCTCAAAGGCAGAAGAGGAAAAGAATGGCCAATGGATTTATTAAAACAGATGCTCCCCCTGAATATTAATCAGGAAAATGTAATCAAAGCAATGCAGTATTGATTTTCTCAGACTGACATTATTTAAGTGATCAATGACTTGGGAAGGGCGTAAGAGAAGTAGAAACATTCATATTGTTTGTATGCATGTAACTTACTAAATATTTTTAAAGGTTAGTCTACTGGTATTTATTTATCTATGTGAAATATCCTTACCCCTAGACTGAGCAATCTCAGGTCTAGGACTTGTTCCTAGAATCCACCACTAATTATATGCAGAAGAACATTTGTTCCAGGGCTGTTTGTGGTAGAAAGCAATTAGCAACTGTACCAGTTATCTATTGCTGCATATCAAATTACCACAAATTTAGCAGCTTAAAACAACACACATTTAGTGTCTCAATTTCTGTGGATCTGGAATCCAGGCACAGCTTAGCTGGGCCCTCTGCTCCAGTCTCTCACAGGCTGCAATTAAGGTGTTGGCCAGAACTGGAGACTCATCTGGGACTCCAATGGGAAAGGATCTGCTTCCAAACTGACATGGTTGTTGGCAGAATTCCGTTCCTGGTGGGCTGTTGGCCAGAGGCTGCCCTTAGTTCCTTGCTATGTGGGCTCTTCTATAAGCCAGAGAGAGAGTCTGCTAGGAGGAGGCAAGTTACAGTCTCTTGTCTCCTATCACAGAAGTGATGTCTCAACCCCTTCACTTTATTCTATGGATTCCCTAGCCAGCCCCACACTCAAAGGCAGGCAATCACCCAGGGGCACTCTACCAGGAGGGAGGGACCTTGGGGACCATGATGACTCAGGTCCATCAAGAAAGTCAAGGTTTAATAATTTACGGTAGCACCACGCCGTGGGAAACACCTCAGTAATTTATAGAGAATGATGTCGATATGTGTGTGTACAGACATGGTACAATTTCCCAAACCTATTGTAAATGAATAACACAAACAAAGCTATTTTGAAAACAAATGTGACACCATTTGTGTAGAAACAAAATATTTCTCCAAACAAAACATGTTTCTGTGCACAAATATACACATGCATTCAAATACAAAGAAAGAAGCGTGGGCGGGGACACAGCCAACTATTGATGGTGGTTACCACATACCCAAGAGATGTGGGTCCAGGCTGGAGGTGGGGAGTAATGAGCAACTTTCTCATTTTACTCATCATACTTATGGTTTGGGTCCTTTTTTTCCAGTGGGAATATATTTGTGTATTATATATTTGTTCCCCCCAAAAAAAACCCCTTGCACTAGGAAACTGGGGCTGATGTCCAAGCGTGTTAACTTCAGCAAACGTAGCACGCTCTGCATAAACGTGTCCCAACAGTGTCTTTTCATTGTGCACATTTTAAAGGTTTGCTTGGTTTTCCATTCCAGCTTTTTCTCAGATGTTTGCGACTCTGCCTGGAACAAGAAACTAATAAGGGTTCTGTTGTCCCAGCCCCAGGAGCTGCTCTGGAAACACATGAGCAGGGAAGCAGGGAGCTGGCAGCTGGATCCTATCGAACTCTCTTCTTTCTGAGACAAAGGAAGACCACAGTAGCCACCCAGCGTGGAGCCTGGTGCTGCGGGGCACTTCTGGGAGGCCATAGGAAGGGAAGTGAGACCAATAGGCCCCTTTGCGGTGTGTCTTTTTGTCAGTTCCATGACCCACTTGATCATCAAAAGATGAGCCCAGGCTCTCGTGGTGGAGGCACAGTCCTAGAGCTACCGCTGGCTGGTGACCTTGGGCCCACTGCCTCATTCCTCTGTACCCAGTGGCCTCATCGGTGAAATGGTGATGGCGATCCCATGGCTTTCAAAGGTTTGCTGTGGGAATTAAATAAGCTGATGCATCTGAGGCACTTGGCTTCGTGCCCAGAACATATTACGCATTCCAGGAAGGCTAGCATCTGTGGCTGTTGTTGATGTTATTTATTGTTATCAATGAAAGTTGGCACTTACTAAACCCTTTCCAGATTCCCGATTCCAGCTTGGTGATAAGCATTGTACATATTTCATCTCATTGAATTTGCCCAACCTTCTGGAGTGGAAGCTACCCTGTGGCTCAGAGAGGTTAAGCTAGCTCCTCAAGTTCACAAACTGGGAAGCAGTGGTGCTGGGCTTTGAACTCAGGTTTGTGTGTCTCTGAAGCTTCCACTATGAGCAACAATACTCTGTTGCTTCCCAGGCCTTCACACGCCATTCTTTTGCTCTCGGGCTGTGGGAAAGCATTAGAGAACTTGGGAGGGGACCAGCGCACTTAAGGGAGGACTAGAGAGAACCTCTGCTGTAAAGACATGACAGAGACACAGGGAGAAGTGGAGGAATGAACACTCAGTGTGAAACTGTCCGCAGCTTCCTCAGAAACAACAACTAGGACATCAAGAAGTGAATAAAGAAAAGTTGGACTGGACTTCTATATTTAACTTGCTCAGTGTATGTGTATACAAAACCTTTGTACTTAACAAGAGAACATCCATTCTTGTCACACACATCCAGTATTCACAAAAACTGACCGAAATTTCCCTTTCACCTGGTGGTGGGTCTGCCACATAACTACATGACTTCAGGGAGAACCATTCAAAAGGAACTTTCTAGATTGCCTATTGCATTTCATGTGAGCTTCCAGATACGTTCACACATATGTCACATTTCATTTTGATGAATAATGGATAGACCACCTTCATTTTTCTGTGTTCTTTTTGTTTTGTTGTTGTTGTTGTTAATCCTCACCCAAGGATATTTTCCCATTGATTTTTAGAGAGAGTGGAAGGGAGGGGGAGAGACACACAGAGAGAGAAACATTGATGCGAGAGAGAAACATTGATGTGAGAGAGACACGTTGACTGGTTGTTTCCTGTGTGGGCTCTAACTGGGGTGGAGGATGGAGCCTACAGCCAAGGTACATGGCCTTGACTGGAATGGAACCTGTGACCCTTCAGTCTGTGGTCCGATGCTCTATCCACACTGAATCAAGCCGGCTAGGGCTAGACCAGTGGTCGGCAAACTCATTAGTCAATAGAGCCAAATATCAACCGTACAATGATTGAAATTTCTTTTAAGAGCCAAATTTTTTAAACTTAAACTATATAGGTAGGTACATTGTTATTAACTTAATTAGGAAGAGCCACACTCAAGGGGCCAAAGAGCTGCATGTGGCTCGCGAGCCGCAGTTTGCCGACCACGGCTAGACCATCTTTGCTTTACCGGTGAGGCCACCAAAGCTGGGGAATAACCTAGCAAAGGTGCACCATTTGCCAGTCTTGGCGCTGAGAAGGTGAACTCAGGGCTGCCTCGTTCTCAGGCACAGCTGCTTCTCTCTTCCAAGGAGCTTTGCGTGCTCAGGAGTCGGAGGGTTAGTGAGAGTCGTATGGCCATTTCATGAGTTAAGTGTTCTGGATACCACCCCCTCCCCCCTTTTTTTTCTCAAACTTGTTTTCTGAAATAAAGTTCCAGATGAAAGCTATAAGCCTGACAATCAGAAAGACAGACAATGACAAGTGTTGGTGAAAATGTGCAGGCACTGAAGCCCTTTAACATTTCTGGGGGGAATGTAAAATGGTTCAACCACTTTGGAAAATAGTTGGTAGTTCCCAAAAACGTGAAAAACAGAGTTTAGCATATGACCCAGGTACCTACCTGAAAGAAATGGAAACATATATTCACACAAAAACTTGTGCACCAAAGTTCACAGCAACATTATTCTTAATAGCCAAGAAGTGGAAGTAGTCTGTGTCCATCAACTGGTAGGTGAATAAACAAAAGAGGTATATCCATACAGTGGGTAAAAAGGGATGCTACAAAATGGATAGACTTGAAGATAGGATGCTAAGTACAAGAAGCCAGTAACAAAAGGCCACATATTATGCAATTATGTTTATATGAAATGTCCAGAATAGGCAAATCCATGGAGAGAATGAATGTAGATTTGTGGTTGCCTAGAGTTTGGGTATGGGTGGGATGGGCATGACTGCTGATGTGCGCTGTGCATGGGGTTTCTTTGTGGGGTAATGGAAATCTAAAATTAGATGATAATGATGGTTGAACAACTGTGAGTGCACTAAAAACTACTGAATTGTTCATTTTAAAGGGGCAAATTTTATGGTTGGATAGCTGATTCAGGGTGGTCACATGCCAGCCAAACTCAGAGTGATAAAACGGCCTGTGGCATTACTCATATCAGACCTTTGTCCTCCCAGGAAAGAACAATACAGGGCAGGTAGCCAGAGTGACAACTGTCTCAGAGCCTTCAGTGGGGATAATTCATCCCAAGCCCAGGGCAGACCAGAAGTCCTTTCATAGGAAGTGCATTAAGCAGCTTTCTAGATCCTCTGCCCTCCATAGACATGTCTCAGCACGCTTACCATCCACTGTGTCTTCTGTTTTTGGTTCTCTGCTCAAAAATCCTATGATTCTCCATGGTGATCTGATAAAGGCAGCCAAGAGGAATGCAATCTCTCAAGTTCTTATTAAATTCCTACCCGCATATGGTACAGGTCAGGAGAGCTCCACATCTCCATTTGTTGCTTGTGGGACTTCTTGCAATATCCCAAGAAAAGGAATTTTTTGAGACTCAAAGGGGAGCATGAGATATTGAGGAAAGCTTTATTTCTGTGGAATTAACCCCCTGAGCTTCTAAGGTCCCCTTTTCCTTCTTCCTGCCCTAGAAGAAGTGTAGTTTGCAGTGGCCCTGCCTACTCTAGTCAATCCAATCTATAGTTCCCCAGTGAGATATGTCATCCCACTTTCACTGGATGTGCATCTATTCTCCCCTTTGTCTAGTTCCTTCTCCCAGTGGTCTCCAGGGAATAGGCTGATGGTTCCCTAGGGAGCGTGAAATTGCAGTTTCCTGGTGAAGCTGGCCCAATGGCCATATTTATAATGTCTGGCCTTTCTTTGGCTTATTTCCTATTAATAACTAGCTGATTACAACAGTATCACATATAGAACTGGAATAAAGATCATTAAGAAGGATGAGTCCTGCTCTTTCAGAGGCTGTATCCAGGGGGAGAATACAGATACAGCCACCAATTAAAAAGAAATCAGTAGCTGACTAAGAGATAATGGATGATGATAAGCCTCGAACTTGCTCCAGTTGCGTAGGCAAAGGTGGAGGGAGGGCGGTCGGATAAGTAGACTGAGGCTGAAAACAAAAAATATGGCCTTACATTCAGTCTTTGTGGAAGCCAAGGTTTGGGTTTCTCTTAGAAGTGATCTTGCTGGTCTGGAGATGGGCCACAGGAAGGTGTTTCGGGAAGACAGTCTGGTGGAGAATCTGGGCAGAGGGAGTAGATGTGATATCTAGTGGGATGAGACCCACAAGGCCCCCAAAGCTCTGCTGATGACACCAGCCAAGGAGAGACCAGTCTCCAATTCTCCTTCCTCCAAGAAAGAGAAAGACAGATAGACAGAGAGAAGGTCAGTTTTACTATATATATTTATCCAGAATTATGACTTCATAAAATGGTGTTTAAATTTTAGCAAAATGTAGGTTTAGGGATTATAAATTTACTTGTATGATGTATATGTGTGTATGTGCATATATGAGTGTCTGTGAACATAGGTAGAAGGACAATGTGGCTGAGTTATGCATGTGGGCTGTGTGTGTGGTTATATGTGGGCATGTGTGGATGGTGGGTGTGATTGCCAAGGTATATGTGAGATTTGTGTAGGTGTATGGGTGGCAGGTGTGCATACAGGGATGGGAAAAAGTACGTTTACTTGTTTTATGGAAAATAATGCAATAAGTAATAATATAAGAATAAACTGTTTCGCATATTCACAACTGTAAACCTACTTTTGCCCATCGTGTGTGTGTGTGTGTGTGTGTGTGTGTGTGTGTCTGTCTGTCTATATATCTGCGTGAAGTCCCAATTCACATGAGATTCCATGGTCCTTGGAGCCTTGGGTGGGAATTCACATCCATTGTTGCCAGATACCCAGCCCTGCTCCATCCAAGGCACCAGCACACAATGACAAGCGGGCTGACTGAGTTCTGTGATGGAGAAGAGGTGAAGAGGACCCTCAGTGGGGAAGGGCAGAAGGGGATACTGGATTGGGAGTCTGGTGATAAAGCAACTTTGTTTGATTACTTTTGTGCCTGAGCTCCATAGTTGGGCCATTTGGTTTGAGAGTTCCTTTCTCAACAGTAGCTGAACTGCCTGGAGTGCAGGGTATGGAAAGAGGAAAAGGGAAGGCAAGTGCTTCTCAGCTTCTCAAAGGAGAGAAATATGGTTTTCTCGGCTCACGCGGACAGGTTCCTGGGCTATCTAAGGATGGGGCCTCCAGGCGGGCTGACTTGAAATGCTTCCAAAAGGATATCATGCTTCAAAGAGCCAGCTCCTCTGGGCCAGAAGCTCAACCCAGTGTGGGAAGGGGACAGAGGGCTGGAATTCAGGCTGCCTCCCCTCACCCCACCCCCATGGGCCCTGGAGGGTTTGTTTAACCCCTCAGGGGTGCTGTGTGCCTTCCTTGTCAGAGGTGGTTTGTGGCTTACTGGAGCAATATTTATAGAGTGCTCTGTGATTCTTGGGCGAACATTCGTTTTATAAATGAATGATCAAATTTATTAGCAATGAGTAACTAACCCGTCTACATTTATTTTGTTGATAATACAAATTTACAAGGTTTTAATTGCCAGTTTTAAAACCCCAAAAACCCATACATAAATACATGGGTAATAAAATATCTTCTCACTGTGCCGTTGGCTTCTGTAGTTACATTCGGGCATATGAGGAGGGTCTGAAGGAGGTTTCAGATGTAATCACAAAACTTGCCTAAAAAGACTCTGTCAGAAACAGTCTAATTCAAACCTGGCTGGTGGTAATTTTATGTGTTTCAACCAAAATGCTCCTACTAATAATTATTAATATTTTTATAATGCTTACTAATATTAATAAGCTCATTTATTTCTATTATTATCTCATGTAATGCCCTATGACTTGCTTCTCTGCGTGTGGTCCCAGACAGTAGCACTGATATCACCTGGCAGCTTGTTAGAAATTCAGCATCTGCCCAGCCAGCGTGGCTCAGTGGTTAAAAATCGATCTATGAACCAGGAGGTCACGGTTCGATTCCTGGTCAGGGCACATGCCTGGGTTGAGGCTGGGTCCCCAGTGTGGGGAAAAAAAATGAGCTTCAAAGAAGTTCAACACACTGCCTATTGTGGTCCCAAGGTCAAGCTGGATTTGAATCCCATCGGTTGTAGTCAAAGCTCTCAGCCCCAAGCCAGATGCTGCAGGAGTGCAGCGTCCACACAAGAGTACATAAGCCCGGACTTGCAAGGACAGTGATGAGAGTCCCAGGCCCTCAATGTAGTGACGTCTCTGGGCTCTGGTCCACGGGTTGTATACTCAGTTGTGTGTACCTTCCTCCTTTAGACCCAGCGTGGGGAAGCTTGTGATGTCCGAGCTCTGCACGTGATCCATCTCAGAGAGACCGAGGAATATTTTGAGATTATGACCAATGATGGTCTCATGTAAAATTTTCCTTCAATGGTAGAAACGACAGGTGGTTCACTTATTGCTTAAGAAAAATAACCTATTTCAGAAGTGATATGAATCCCAGAAAGTCAGAGAATGTCTGAGGCCAGAGTGAAGTGGTAAATCACATTAATAGCAATTTTACAAATATGTAATGCGTGTGTACTATGTAAGGCAACATTCTGAATGCTGAGAATAGAGAGGGGCTACAAAACCAAGTCCCAGACCACAAAGAGGAAGAATGTTTAACAAGTAAGATGACTGGAGCTATTCCTGTATTCTCTTCACCAGACTCAAAAGGAAGTCAACGCAATTCTCTGCCTTAGATATTGAATTGGGTGGATGCAAATGTCAGCTAAAGCAGGATTCATGGAAATTATCCAAAGTACTTGAGCTCCCCATGTCCCTCTGTTATGGTGGCCTTAACGCTATCTGCTCTCACCCTGAGGGCATCTCCTTTGTCTAAGACAAGAGGTCCCCATTTGTTGTGCTGAGCACTTTAGATGTCAGGATCAGATTCTGATCATGAGGAGAAACAAGGGATATTGGGGTACTTGCAGACTTCCCTACTGGGCATCTCCCCTACAAAGTATTCTCTAACGTTGTACTCAGCAACACCCCTCCCTGCCAGGCTCAGTTTGCCTACCTGTCAAATGGGTAAGTAAAGATCCTCTTTATTTATACAAAAATATGTATAATTTGGACGACCAAAAAATATGTGGATGTTCTAAGAGGTATACCGGCCTGTATTCCTGCAGAGACCTCTCTTTTTCTGACCCCTCCAGCAAAAAGTTTTATTTTATTTTTTTAATCCTCACCCGAGGATATTTTTCCATTGGTACATGCCCTTGACTAGAATCAAGCCCGGGACCCTTGGTCCGTAGGCCAACACTCAGTCCACTGAGCCAAACCAGCTAGGGCTGGCAAAACAGTGTTAAAACAACGCTCTTGCTCTCCTTTGCACTGTATTGAAATCATTCCGAATGCCTTCTGAGACCAAGGACCTTCTAAATTTATGACCTGTTGTCTGGAACACTTCCCTGAGGGCAAAGTTCTTCTGTGAGGAACGCCCTTCATTGACTGGCATTTTCAAAGATTTCATGGGGGCTGGGGAAAGAGAGACTCACTCTTCCAATGGAACCACAAACAATGGGACCTACATGGGCCAAACCTCATCCAAATGTCTGGTCTGAAAACTACCCCTGGAGGCTCTCTGAAAAGGGGGACAGACAAAGCCCCTTCACAATTGCCCTTTGTTTCCGATTTTATTATAAATTATTTTAGGATTATTGAATGAATAGGCATTTAGGGATCTAGTTTCATCTTTCTGGGTGTCCCCTTATTAGATTCCCGGAGCCTAAAGCAAACACAGGCCACCCAATAAACAAAGCCCGGATGCCTGGGTCACTTGCATAATAGGTAAGAGAAGTGGCATAAAAACAAAAAATAATATAACATTGTGAAATGCAGTGATTGCTAGGAGACAACCATGGAACTGTTTTAATCGATGCTTCCTTTTTTACTGAAAGTTGCAACTTGTATATTTGTAAAACTCCCAGTAAATCCAAGTCTTCAAAGAAAGTGTAAGGTCAGAGAAGAAGGTGGTTCAGTGAGTGACTCAGAAAGACCTCTCTGAGGAGGTGGCAGTTTGGTTATGACCTGAAGAATCAGGCCTTAGTAATGAGGGTCATGGGCAGCAGACTTACAGGTTAATGACAAAGCATGTGTGAAGGCCTTAAGTGGGACCAAGAGCTGGCTGTTTTCCAAGAACTGAAAGAAGACCATCAAGCTGCAATTGCATTGCAGTGATGGAGGGGAGGGTGAGCTGATGTTGGAAAGGAAGGGAAGAGCCAAACCACACAGGTTCGGTGGTCCATCAGTGAGCCATTGAGGTGACCTGTTTTAAGTCTGACTAGCAGTCCTCTATCAGCTATTTGGGTAGCAGAGCTGAGGGTATTGGCATGGAAGCAAGAGAGCACTTCAAAAGCTGTTGAAATAGTTGAGACCCACGATGACGAGGGTCCAAAATGATGGAGCTGAAGAGAAGCAATTCAAAATTTATTTTGGGCATTAGAATTCATAGGATTTGTTGATAGATTAGATATTAATGGATTTTTCAATGATGCTACCAAGTTTTTAGTTTGAGATCTTGAGGAGATGGATCAGTTTACTATGGTTGCAAGAGGGCCTGGTTGGGGGAGGGACAAATACCAACAGTGGGGGAGCCGTCCTGAAGGTACAGAAATTCAGTAAAGCTACCCTGGCCAAGGTATTACTGGTGCTCCATTTTGGTTCATCAAGAAAAAACAATTATTCTGAGTGATCACTGATGCCAGATGTGAGCATAGGGAAAGGAGTTACGGCACATTTGTTGGGTATTTACCATTTCTGCCTCATCAGATATAGGACACTGTTCAGCTCATAGGGCTTCGTCTGTTGGCAAGTATGCTGAGCCCTTGTGTTGCCAGGCACTGTTCTAGTCACTGTCAGGGCAGGTTGATTGACGTTGACAAGAACCAATCACAATGCTTTCCTTCAAGTTTTAATGCAGGCATCACCCATGAAGCTCCGGAACATTGTGTTTCCTTCAGAGTGGTAAATGTGCGCCATTCGTAGATGGCACACAGTTGTCCATGTGGGGAAACCAGGCTTGCTGTGGAATCTGGAATACACGTGGCAACTCCCAGTTGAATGGAGCAACCACGAAAATTTGCAGCAAAGGGGTAAATAATCCAGCCACAAATTTTTTTTCAACACTTTAATACTTGACTAAAAGGAGTCTTTCTTTGTGCACTTTGAAGGTCTGTCTTAGCTGTGGACTGCTAGGGGTAACACTCTTTTGATGGAAATAGGACCTTAATTCCAGAGCTCATGTCAAATAACATTGGGTCCAAGGCCAAGTGCCTTGTGTCATTGGCCGGTCAAACCAGACTGAGAATGCCCATTACAAAAAAGATCTTTATTGCATTTTATCTCTCTAAAGCAGCGACCCTTTTTGGCAGCTGGAGCTGCCTTCTCTGGATCCAGTTAGTGGCTGTAAGGAGGCTCAGGTTTCTGGCAGTCAATCAGAACACAGGTGGAGGCGGCCTGTGGCCCCCAGCAGCCTCCTGGCCGAGGCTAAATGGGGATTTAGTGGACCTCCGTGGGATTTGTCAGGGAAAAAAAAATCACGTTTCAAGTGGGAAGAGAGTAAATCTAGAATTCATGAAGGGAGAGGCAGCTTATAATAATAGTCTCTTACCTCTGTACTGGGCTTTACATTTCATGAAATATATACATTATTCTATTTGGTTCTCCCTCCAAAAAATCCTGTGAGTTATATATTGTTACTCTCATTTTACACAAGGCTCACCAAGAGATTTGGAGACCAAGGCTCACAAAGAGAAAGTGACCTGACCAAAGTCACGGACTGAGAAATGCAAGTCAGATTCAGGTCTGACTTCACGTCTACACCTCAAGAGCGAGCTTTAAGGAAAGCAGAAAGGAACTAAAATGTGTTGCATTGTACCTTGTGCCAGGCGCAGTGCAGTGCTGGGAGACAGGAAGTAAATACTGTCTACAGCTTCGTTTGTCCTAGTGGATACTGCTCAAGGCGTGATGCTTAAAACCAACAAACAAATAAATATGAGCCAATGTCTCAGGGATCAGAATTAATACTGGAATTTACATGTGGCCTCCATCATATTTAGTGAAAATGTGAGAATGATTTAGAGCAGGTCAGCAAACGACAGCGCAGGGGCCAAGCCTGGCTGTTCTTGTGCATCAGAGCTTATTGGAGCACAGCCACGCCCATTCATTTGTGTGTGGTCCAGGCTGCTTTGTGCTGTGATGAGGGGACTGCGTGGTTGGGACAGAGACTCAAGCAGCCTACAATGTTTACGCTTGGGCTCTTTACAGGAAAAAAAAAGAAGCTGCTGAGCCCTGATTTAGGAAACCTTCCTCATCTTGACTTGAGTCAGGGACTCATTCTCAAAGGCCTTTTAAAATAGGAATTGCGGTGAAAGGTAGATTACAAACTGGCTAATAATATAAATTACCATTTAAGTACTTAGGTAAGATCTCTGGAATGCCCTCTGAATGTGAAGTGAGCGTTGCCTGGGACATGGCATAAGTGTTTGAGGGTAGTATACCTGAGGATTTACCCACAAGGCATCTGTTACGTCACCAGCCATGGATGGGACAATGGAGCAAAGGGGTTGTTATAGACTACTTGTGTCCCCACTCAAATGTATATGTTGAGCTTCACTTTCCAATGTGATGGTATTTGAAGGTGGGGGGGAGGGTCTTTGGGGGTGATTAGGTCATAAGAACAGAGCCCTCATGAATGGGATCAGTGTCCTTCTAAAAGATCTAGAGAGTTCCTCACCTCCTTCGCCATGTGAGGACACAGAGAGAAGACAGCCACTGATGAACCAGTCCATCATTGGGCCCTCACCAGACACCAAGTCTGTCAGCACCTTGATCTTGGACTTCCTGGACTCCAGAACTGTGAGAAATAAACGTTTGTTGTTTAAGCCACCTAGTTTATGGTATTTTATTACAGCAGGCCAAACTGTTTAAGACAGGGTATATTGTTCAGGGCTGGTTAACTATATAGAAAAAGTCCTGATATCTTGGTGTCTTACCTTTCTTTCTCAGGTTACAATTGAATGAGGATGAGAGCATTATGCTCCAGGAGGTCATTCAGGGACCCAGGGGCCTTCACCATGGGGCTCTACCATCTTCTAGGGTCTCAGGGACCTCCACTGGATCCTTTGCATGTAGCCAGCAGAAAAGAGGAGCAAACATGGGGAACAGAGCAGGCGATTTTAGGGGTCATTCCTGGATCGACACATCCCTTCTGTGCACATTCTGTGGGGAATATGTCACATATCCTTATGCAAATTGGAAAATGCAATTTAGAAGCATGCTAAAGAGGAAGGAGACAGGGGTATTGGTGAGATTCTGTCTCAATGATATGTGGGGATCAGATAAAGTATTTTACATTTAAGAAATTTCCTGCCTTTCTCCTCTCCTTCTCTTCTTCCTTCCCTTTCTTTCTCCTTCCTTCCTTTCCTTCCTTTCCTTCCTTCCTCCCTTCCTTCCTTCCTTCCTTTCTTCCTCCCTCCCTCCCTTCCTTCCTTCTTCCCTCACACCCTGGAGGGCTCAGCTTAACTATCACCTCAGAAGACCTAAGTTACCTATTTCTTTGCTCTGTTAGT
>NW_006284347.1:2088601-2101240 GCF_000327345.1 Myotis davidii | reverse complement strand
CTGCCTTTCTCCCACCCTCCCACCCCTTCTTCCTTATCTATAATAATAAAAGCATAATATGCTAATTAGATCAGACAATCTTCCCAATGAAGCCGGCTGCAAGGGCTGAGGCAAGCCACCACAGTTGTGAGGGCCAAGTCCCTTGCATGAATTTTGTGCATCGGGCCTCTAGTTGGTTTATAATCTGATATGTTTAATCTGACCCTTGGTCATGATAACTATAAAGGAAATGTTAAGAACTAGTCCCTGTCCTGTGAACCGTGTTTCTAATTTCACCTAAATTGATAAGAGGGGGAAAATAGAAACAAATGCAAGAATCCTATCCCCATCACAGCAACTGTGGTGGAAGTGGGAACTTGGACGCCAGGCTCACAAGCAGAATGGATTGGTTCCATTTGGCTTACGCATGTGTGAGTTTAAAGTGGTATTTAATTAAAAAGTTGCAAACTCGTGAAACAAAGGGTTTTGTTTGGCTCTCCCTTGTGTAGTCCCCGTTTCTAGGAAACAATAACTTATGATTTATGGGTTCCCTTTTCACAGAAGTATGGAAGTTATATGCAGCTCATGTTCAAATGGGGGGAAATTCCTGATGGTAAGTCATTATCTGTCTGGCTAACAAAGGACAGAGGACACGTCCTGGAACATCTTTCTTTGCCATTTCATATTTATGACACATCCTATTGGTAAAACGTATTCTCAAGGCAAGCTCTGGAGTTTATTATTCTTTGTCTTCTAAGTCTTCTTGACTGCATCATTTTTATTTACATTTTTAATGCCAGGCCAGATGGAAGCCGCCTTCTTTTTCGGTCAGGGGTGGAAAAGAGACCGTATGATGCCTTGTATGATAAATCCCACAGCCTGTGACCCCCCCTAGAAGGAAGATGGTCATGTTTCTTCACAACCTGTGGGCTTTGCATCTCCTTAGCAGGGTTTATGCTAAGGTTATGGGTTTATGTTCCGGTCCTGGGGCAAACTGTACAGGGACGCTGAACCCCTCTGAGAGTCCACTTTCTACCCCTTCCTGGACATTCTACTATCATTATTCTTAGTGATGTTCAGTGTGTATTATCTCCTCCCAAGAACCTGTGAACTCTGAGAGGGCTTATCCAGCACTGTGTCCCCAGTGCCTAAAACAGGGCATGGCACATCGTGTGCTCTCAGTAATATTAAGGAGAGACAGAAGGAAGGAGTGAGTGAGCACATCATGGTAGGGAACAGGTGAGGGCACTCATCTCCCCACACTGCTGTGTCGAGAGGAGGAGAGATGTGCACACTAAGAAATTGTGCCTCCCTCGCCTGCGACCAATCATCCCCCATTGACTGGAGTTCATGGATTTGTCTTTGTTAATCATTCTGAATACTCCCCACCAGAATGTTAGTGACAAAATGGTATTCCAATGACTGAAACACTCATGAGGGGAAGTGTCAACAAATTCCCAATTTATTCCTCAGAGAGAAAGAATAGTGATTGTCTGTTTAGATGCCTTAGTTACTGCAATCCAATTCTAGTCTAAGGAAATTTAGTCTCTTCTTTGGAGTACTGTGGGAAAGAAATATAGTCAGAAAAATAATTGAATTTCCATATTTCAGTTATGAGATTCCCTTCTTATTAGGAAGCAAACCAATATTAGGTCCCTGAGAATGAATATGTCACTACCCTCCCAGCTGCTTCTACAGCTATTAATCCATGCTGGCACTGATCAGGCCCGAGGAAGGACTCAGACATGGAATGAGTATTTTTACTGCTCCTGTGTGAATCGGTGAGGCTAGGCTTGGCCTCCCTGGGCTCACTCCTAGAGGCAGTGAGAGGTGGGTTACCAGCTGTAGGACCTGGGCAAGATTCTTACCAAAATCTTGGATCAGATTTTGGTTTTCTCACCTAGAAGATGAAGATAATGGTAGCATGAACCTTGCAGGTTGCTGAGAGAATCAGATCCGATCTCTGAAGGGTTCAGTATAACATGTAGCACGCAGTAGAAACTTTGCTCATGTTATTTAATGTTGCCTTCCTTATAATTATTCCACCTCCACAAGGAATCCCAAGGGTGGCTGATATCTTTATAGAAAGTTATAGAAGTTGAAGTATGACATTGTAGGTTGAACTAGGTAAACTAGGGTATCATTTTTTTCCTTTTTATTAATTTTATTGGGGTGACACTGGTTAATGAAATTATACAGGTTTCCAGTCCACAATTCCACAACGCACCATCTGGACACCGTATTGTGTGTTCACTACCGCAAGTCAAGTTTCCTTCTATCACCATTTATCCTCCCTATACCCTTCTATCATCATTTATCCTCCCTATACTTTCCCACACCCCCACCCTGGCAGCCACCACACTGTTGTCTGTGTCCTTGAGTTTTTTCTTTTTCTTTTCTTTTTTGATGATTTCATGATCCCTGACCCAGCTCCCCAACCCACTTCATCCCCAGACAGCTGTCAGCCTGTTTTCTATCTATGAGCCTGTCTCTTTTTAGCTTGTTAGTTTATTTTGTTCAGTAGATTCCACATATGAGTGAAATCATATGGTATTTGTCTTTCTCTGATTGGCTTATTTCACTTAACATAGTGCTCTGCAGGTCCATCCATGCTGTTGGAAGGGGTAAGATTTCCTTCTTTTTTATGGTCGGGTAGTATTTCTTTGAGTAAATGTATGACAGCTTTTTTATACACTCATCCTCTGATGGGCACTTGGGCTGCTTCCAAACCTTGGCTATTGTAAAGAATGCTGCAATGAACATAGGGGTGCATATATATTTTAGGTTAGTGTTTGTCTTTCTTCAGATAAATTCCCAGAAGTGAGATCACTGGGTCATAGGCAGTTCCATTTTAAATGTTTTGAGGAAGCTCCGTACTGTTTTCCACAGTGGCTGCACTAATCTGCATTCCCACCAGCAAAGCACAAGGGTTCCCTTTTCTCTACATCCTTGCCAACACTTGTTGTTTATTGATTTATTGATTATAGGTGTGAAGTGATATTTCATTGTGGTTTTATTTTGCATTTCTCTGATAATTAGTGACACTGAGCATTTTTCATGTCTATGGGCCATCAGTAAACTAGGCTATCTTCATAGAAGCTATGTCTCTTTGATTTCCTGTTCTACATTAAATAAGATTTTACTTAAAAACATGTAACATTAAAATTGCTTTTCTTAGCAAGTCTGAACAGTCATGGTCTATACCAGTGATGGTGAACCTTTTGAGCTCGGCGTGTCAGCATTTTGAAAAACCCTAACTTAACTCTGATGCCGTGTCACATATGGAAATTCTTTATATTTGCAACCATAGCAAAACAAAGACTTCTATTTTTTATATTTATATTATAAATTTAAATGCCATTTAACAAAGAAAAATCGACCAAAAAAATGAATTTGCATGTCACCTCTGACACACGTGTCATAGGTTCGCCATCACTGGTCTATACAGTGCTTCTCAACCTTCTGGCCCTTTAAATACAGTTCCTCATGTTGTGACCCAACCATAAAATTATTTTCATTGTTACTTCATAACTGTAATGTTGTTACTGTTATGAATCGTAATGTAAATATCTGATATGCAGGATGGTCTTAGGCGACCCCGTGAAAGG
Organism: Myotis davidii; assembly: GCF_000327345.1. Taxonomy (NCBI): domain Eukaryota; kingdom Metazoa; phylum Chordata; class Mammalia; order Chiroptera; family Vespertilionidae; genus Myotis; species Myotis davidii. Next base: position 2,097,653 of record NW_006284347.1, on the reverse strand, counting down.
GTTGTTTGACCGCCAAAGGGGTAGCGACCCACAAGTTGAGAACCGCTGGTCTATTACATCTATTATACCTAATAGTGTTGCTGTAAAATAAATCTCAGCGATTAGAGTGTCATTGTGGTCTAAGGAGGACAACAGATCTACGGCATGACAGCTGACACCCCAAGTCCAAAGCACAGAGCAGACATCACTAATCAATCAGGGCACTCTTCTGCCATATCTAGCCTCAGTCATGTATTTGAGCAGGTCCCTGTAGGCTGTCTCTCTCAGCTGATGAGATAATGACACACACTTCCTCCCTAACTGAAGGAGGCCGTGACAACGCACACGCTCTGGCTCTGGTTTAACGGCTCACCAGCTGGATGGCATTTAACTGTGTTTTTCTGCATTATGAAGCTTCTATTTTATTAAAGCTCAAATAAACATTTCTTCATCCTCCACACACTTACGTTGGGAGATTGACATGAGAGAAAAGTGGAAGTTTTATAGCAGCTTCACTCACATGGAAGTGCCTTTTCTGCTCTAGAAGAAATTAGCTCCAAATCCCATTGCATGACCTGTGGTATTCCTGTTTCTCAGAGCCCCCGGGATGTTTGTGACTTCTGAGGGGGTCTCTTGTTTGCTTAGTCACATTTGTTTTAATGCTTCTTCTTAATGTACATGGCCCCCTGTAGGATACACTGACCTGGCTAAGGGTCCTTCCTAGTCTTTTTTTTTTTTTTGCTAGATTTAACCTCCTCCCACAACACACACTCTCTAAGGAACTTCGTGAATGCAGTAAGTAGGGTCAAATGAAGGCAGGTTTGCATATTGGCCACCCCTGTTGTACAAACCCTTTTAGCTGCTTTACCACCTAAGTATTTTTTCTCTTCTTCCCTGCCCTCCCCTCCTACCTCTCCTTCCCTCCCTTCCTTGTCCCTCTTTCCTTCTTTTGATTTTTAAGAATTCGCTGCACCACCTGTTAGAGTTCTCTGGTCCCTTCACATATTCTTAGTGCCTTATCTTCTCTCCACTTACTCCCCTAACTTCTTTCTTGGACACAACAACAAATGTCAGAATTTTGGCATTTGAAATTAATTCCTACCTCAGACCTTCAGATCCTGGCTTGGGCTTTATCTTCTCAGCCCCAAGTGGTAACTTATGGTGCCTTAGTAGTGATGGTCCCTTCTCTAAGAAGAATTATGTATATATGTGCTTGTGTATGCCTACATTTTGTGTCCTAATAACTGATCCATTCTTCCATTCTATCTCACTATTAAGAATTCTGATTTTTAGCTAGCTCATCACTTAGCTGATTTTAAAAAAAACCCTCCTTCCTCTAGCTTATTTTGTAGCTATAGGCAGCCAAGTAACTAAACTGGGATTTAGACAGAAATCTTGTGTGGGATCTGTGGGAAGTCTCCAAAAAAGGGAAGAGAAGGCTTCTTCTATTCCTGCCTTTAATCTGCTGTCTGGAATGCTAATGAGATGTCTAGAACTCCACAGCCATCTTGTACCACGAAGACCAGGCCCACCCTAGGCATGATGGAACAGAGCGTCTGAAGTCTTTGTCAAATTGCCTAGATTCTGGCTTCCAATTTGTTCCATTTGAAAATAAAACTTCATGATTTGTATTCTTAGCTGTGCTCATATGTCTTTAGGTGGTGTCTTCCATTAGGCTAAATGAGTTGGATTTTTGCAAGCAGAAAAAAGTCTCTTCCTCTATCTTTTGCAATCTTCCCACATGTCTGTTACATCCATACTCCGTGGGTTCTGAGTAAATATTGACTAACCCATGAATAAAATGCTGTAAATTAAAAAACACCTTCTCTATTGTTGAAGCTCCTTTATTCACACATTTGATTATTTTCAAAGCTTGCATCCTCATGCATTTCTCAAATTTTACCCCAAAGCACCTCTGAGATGCACCCCCTGTCCCCAAAACATACACTCTGTTTTAATTCTAAAGTTGAATGGAGAGAGCTGCAGCCTAACAGACAGGTGGATTGAATGTAAGCTCTTGGCTATGAAACGGTAGATCAGAGGTGCTCTGATGGGATATGAACATGGGTGCTGTTGAGAGTCTTGTGCCCTGAGCTAATCCTCTGGCCCGGGCGAAGAAGTGTGAGATGGTTTCCAGAACATAGGACATTCCAACACTGATGTCAACCTTATAAAGAAGACAAATGAATGTGGTCCTAAGGAAGGCAATGAACCCCGTTATTCCCGTGATGGGTTCCCAGGGAAGCCACAGGCAATTTTGCGGTTCAAAGGACAGACGTCACCCAAAGGTTGAGGAGTTCACATCAACTGAAATGAACACTTAAGAAGAAGCAAAACATGAAACAGATGTCAATATCAAAATATCGAGTGTGTCATACCAACATTAGTCAAACATGAAAAATAAGTGGGACCAAAGAATGCATTTTTTTTTTCTTTTTCAAATACTTTACTGCTTTTCCAAATAGGAAGAGGTTTGGAAAATCTAAGAAATTGCCAATATTGTGGTGGACTTACCACCACCTGGAGCTGCAAGGAGTTTGCTGTTGGCTCTTTCATCCCAATTGGAGAAACTTTGAACATTTAATGCCTCACAAGAACTGTGGTTAAAGAAAAATATCAGAGGCATCCAAACTGGAAAAGAAGGAAGTAAAACTATCATTATTCACTGATGACATGATATTGTACATAGAAAACCCTAAAGACTCCACCAAAAAGCTATTAGATTTAATAAATTAATTCAGCAAAGTAGCAGGATACAAAATTAACATCCAGAAATCGATGGTATTTTTATACTAAAAAATAATCCCATTTATCATGTGACAAAAAAAAGAATAAAAGAAACCAAGAAGGTAAAATATCTGTATTCAGAAAACTATAGGACATTGACAAAAGAAATACAGAAAGATACAAACAAGTGGAAACATATGCCATGTTTATGAATTGAAAAAAAAAAAGGAAGAAGGAAAAGAAAAGAAACTAGACCACCAACTTACACTATACACAAGAATAAATTCAAAATGGATAAAAGACTTAAATGTAAGTTAAAAAACTAGAAAAGTCCTAGAAGAAAACGTAGGTAGTAAAATCTCAGAAATCATATGTAGCAGCATTTTCGCCGATAGATCTCCTAGGGCAAGAGAAACAAAACAAAGGAAAAAATAAACAAATGGAACTACATCAAACTGAAAGCAGCATAAGAAACCATCAACAAAATGAAAAAGGAGCCCACTACATGGAAGAACATATTCGCCAATAATACATCTGATAAGGGGTTAGTTTCAAAATATATAAAGAACTTAAGCAACTCAACATCAGGAAGACAATCCAATTAAAAAATAGGCAAAGGACATGAATAGACACTTCTCCAAAGAGGACATACAGATGGCTAATAGACATATGAAAAAATGCTCAACATCACTAATCCTCAGAGGGATCCAAGTAAAAACTAAAATGAGGTATCACCTCACACCTGTCAGAATGGTTACCATCAATTAATTAACAAGTGCTGGTGAGGATGCGAAGAAAAAGGAACCCTCGTGCACTGCTGGTGGGAATGCAGATTGGTGTAGCCACTGTGGAAAACAGTATGGAGTTATCTCAAAAAATTAAATATGGAACTGCCATTTGATCCAGTGATCCCACTTCTAAGAATATATTCCAAGAAATCATAAACACCAATCAGAAAGAATATATGCACTCCTATGTTCATAGCTGCATAATTTACAATAGCTAAAATTTAGAAACAGCCACAGTGCCCATCAGCAGAGGAGTGGGTAAAAAAGCTGTGGTACATTTACACAGTGGAATACTACACAGCTGTAAAAAAGTAAGAACTCTTACCATTTGCAACAGCATGGGTAGTCCTGAGAGTATTAGAATTCTTTCTTGATCCTTTCAGTACAATAATTTTACTGAAATTTTTCTCAGCATTGGTTGATATTTATCAATTTTTTTTTTCAGGATCTGTGAGCCCTTTCAGTGTGTTGACCCAGGTCTTTCTCATCTGCATATTTGTTTTATTATAATAAAAATCTTACTTCTATTTATGATTAGCAATGATCAATTTGTCAGATATAAATATATATATTAAATGATTATAAGATATGTTTAAGATACAGAATATATAAAAATATATAAATCTTTTCCTCCATATCTACCATTCTTCCTTTTAACATTTTTAGTTCTTTTTGTCATTGTCTGCTACATTTCATGTGTTTTCCAAATCCTGTTTCCTGTGGCTCTGATACTGCCACTTGTTTGATAGATGCAGTTTTATGTTCTATAAAAATATTCATTTTTCTTCTCAGATTCTTTCCTAACTCTGCTAAATCCTCATCCATCATGTTATTATATTTTCTTACCATATTTTGACCATGTATTTCACCCAAGACTTTAAAATTTATTTGAGAATTCATTACAGTTGTTATTTCTTTTTGTTTTCAATTAAAATTCTTCTAAAGTGAAACCCTTCTCTCTCCTTCTTCCCCTTCTCTGTCCACCCCCTCTCACTGTTTTCTCTAAACCTGTCCCTTTGGGGGGAAGGAGGGAAAGAAGGGATGGGGAACAGAATTGCCATGTAGAGACGTGCCAATTTTCCTATTATTTCTCTCATTTTCTTCTTTTTTGTTTTATTTTTTTAAAGGTGGGGAATCTGTCTTCCTGTTTGCCAGAACAATAATGTTTATCTCGAATGTGTGAACTCTTTTCTTATAACATGATGTCGATAATCTCTCAGCTTCCCAAGAAAGGCAGCCGCTGCTGTGGGCAATGTTGCCTCTAATTAATCCCTGTTTGTTTGTTTGTTTGTTTTTAAGTATATTTTTATTGACTTCAGAGAGGAAGAGAGACATATAGAAACATCAATGATGAGAGAGAATCATTGGTTCGTTGCCTCCTGCACGTCCCCTACTGGGGACTGAGTCGAAATCCCAGCTTGTGCCCTGAGCTGGTCCTGGTTCATAGGTCGGTGCTCAGCCACACCTGCTGGGCGTAACCCATTGTGCGCCTTAGGCGTGTGTAGGCGCAGGCGCGGACCTTCCACGTGCGCCATGCGCGTCTGCAGACAATGTTTTCCCTAAGTGGCAGCCCTGACCAACTTTAAAATCATTTTTCGCGAGTCTTTTCAGCTGAAAATATTCTAGAACACCCGAATTGTGAGTAATATATTTATTCTTATACTATTCATTGCAAATTGATTTTGTAAATTAAATTTAAAATATCGTGGCGTGTGGGGATGGTTTCCGTTTTGGACGCGTGGCAGTTCACTGGTTTTCATCTCTGGCTTTGTTAAAACCACACCAGATACCACCTCACTGAAGAGGAAACCCAATGGGTGGGTTGCCTGCAGAGTCCCAGGTTTCCCACCTGTGTTGTGAGCAGGCTCCTTGCGGGGTTGGAGTTTCAGAGAAACGCTGTGGCTAGCACGGATTTGGTCTCTGTGGTTACAGGCCTTTTCCTCCTTTTTATCGACCTCTTTTGCTACCGGGCCTTGGTTACAAACCTTGCTGCTACGATATTACTACTTGCTTGGCTCCTACCATCTGCTAGACTAGAAAACGATTACCACGTTTATCTCCTCCTCCAGCTCCACCTGGGCGGCCTCAGCTATTACTTATGGGGGACAGGAAGGTGGCTCTAGAAGGTACGTGGAGGGACCTACTCTGGCGTCTTTCCCTGTGCCCAGTCCCAAGCCGGCTCTAGTCTGAGAGGTTGGTGGGTATTTTTTGAGAATTTCCTTGCTTGTATTCGACCACTCTGTTTTTCCTTATAGGAGGAAAGTCTGTTTTGACTTCCAGAATTTTTTTTTTCTACGTGGTTTAAATATAAACCACATGATATTTCTGGATATTTAAACTGCCACATAGGGACCATGTCTAGTACTAGTGTCGATAATTTTTACCTCTTTTGATTAATTTTTGTTCAGCTTGGAAAGGTGAAGTTTTACAAATTCTCAGGCTTCCTGTACCTCTGCACCCATCTTTTTCAGAATCTTCCTCCGCTCGGTGCCATTGAACTATTTTAGCTTTTGAAGACGTCTGTCTTGATCTGCCTTGTATTTGAGTCATGTGTGTATGTGACAAGTGCTGCTCAGACTGTCAATGGTTAAGGACAAGTTGTGTTTTAGTTTCCAATTCATTATACCTTTGTAAGATGCAGTAAGCATTGACTTTATAGAAAATAAATTACAAATAAGACATAGAATGCCAATTTGAATTTTTCTTATTAGCTTCAATAGCTATAACATTACTTGCTGTCCAAGTTTCTAAATGCTGACTTGCAATTTCCCTATTTATTTATTGGGGTGGGTCAGGCACAATCCATGGCACCCCCTTTGAGTCTTCACTGTAAGCACCTCAAGGGCAGGGTCAAGGTCGTGATAACCTGTGTCTCCTTTGAGTGTCCACCTACCACTGTGGCCCAAAAATAACATCTAAAAAATAACCGCTGAATATATGAGTCAGACAATAATACTCCAAGTAGCAAGTGCCTCTTGAGGTCAAACTCTTAGGTTTATTCATGACCTTCACAACTTCCTTTCACATTGAAAAGATGCAGGTGCTATTATTTGGATTTAGAGCCAAGGCCCAGAGAAGAATGGGTCTACACACAGGAGGCCTTTTTATCCGTGCTGTTTTATTTGACCCCAGGTATTTTCCCTCATATGCTATTTCATGTCTCTATAGGGAGTACAAAGCATGGTGTGAGAGACAAGGCAGGATATTAACCGGACCAGGGCCTGGGCCAGGTGTGAGCATTCTGTCTTCTGTCTGTCACTTTATTTATCATCCTTCTCTTGAGGACCTTGTGAGGACCCTCCAATTCCCAGTGACACAAACGGACTCTATGTTTGCAATGGTGAAATGCTTATTGGTGTTAATACTGTCCCTGAACTAAGAAATAATGATCAAGCCTTTGCATTTTGATGTATTTTTTTCTCCAGAGCACTGGTTTATCAATTTGGAGAGAGTAACTGAGAAACTAGTCTGGTAGCTGAGCTGAGAGTCAGACATCATCGGTAGGGAAGTGACAATGAATAAGACGAAAAGAAGGGCCTCACTTACTGGTGAAAGGGAGCCCAGCTCTAGAACCGAGTATCAGTGTTGTGCAGAGGACTGAACTGCCCCTGCGGACATGCAGGGATGGAAAGCAAGGTCTCCTCTTTGCTGGTGGGAAAGAACAACACAAAGAAAGCTCCTGATAAGGCAAAACAATGTGGGTAAAGGCCCGGCAGACCTGCACCTACAGTGCTAGGGTGATGCAGACGAAAGAAAGTATTTTTATGGACAAAGGGTCACTTCCCAGATTATTGAAGTATGCTGTCATCCTGAATTGTAGGCATGTGCTCTAAATATTTCATCTGTTGATCCCTCTTGATTATTGAGTCTACACTTCCTCTCCCATGCCTGGTGGCAATCACATGTTGCATGTAATTTCCCCAAATTTCTCATGACTATATTTACTCATCTATAAAGCTGTTTAATGCTAAGTTTTTTGACAACATGTTTTTATTAATTCCAGAGAGGAAGGGAGAGGGGGAGAAACATGGATGTGATGAGAGAGAAACATAGATTGGCTGCCTCCTGAACGCCCTGCCTCACTGAGGATTGAGCCACAACTTGGGTATGTGCCCTGATTGGGATTTGAACTGGGGTGCATGGGTCGACACTCAACCCCTGGGCCACACTGGCCGGACTCTAATGCTGAGTGTTGATGAGAGTTGTTGCTGGGATATTCAGTCAATAGTTTGCCCTTATTTCTGGCTTTCTGGACTCTGGTGTCTGGGGAAAGACTGTCGGTCAATTATAATAACTGCATAAAATTATGTTGAGCTCCTGTGAATTCAGAGATGACACAGAGAAGCCCTAAATAGGCAGAGGGATGATTGAGTCCAAGGATAAAAAGTGACCAAAATATCCAGAAATAGAACAGAAGAACTGATTTGTTGACAGTTTTAAAATATTGTTATGGCTTTTCTTTCCTTTGAGACAGGAAAGGGACTTTACATTATGAGAAGCTTCAGGTGGATCTTTCTAAAACTCTATAACCTGGGATGTTGTCTAATAAATATTCGTTGATTTAATGGATGGACCTGAAGAAGCAGTTCTCACATATGTCAACATTGTCCCCAGGGCCACATTGGGTCTTCTGGACTCAGTAAGCTTGAATAGTTTAGAATGGTTTGGTGAGTGGGCACTAGGCTTGGGAAAAGTGTAATCCAGTTGAAGTCTTTTGAAAGCACAGCTAGACTGGGGATCATCAGGGAAGCTCAAGCTGTATTTTAGCATTAGGTTTCATTTCATAACTGAACACAAGTTACCACTTTCTAGACCAGTGGTTCTCCCAGCCTGCCTTGCTGCCTTTTGACATGTGATTTCCATACAAGGATTCTATTGCACTACCACTGAGGCTTCACTCTCCTCAACATGCAGAGAGCGCTCCGGGCCCAGGAGACCAGTTGGACAAGGACCCCTTGAGCTAGAAGGTGACTTTCATAAGGTGACTGGGTGCTCTCTACAACCATTTCTGGTGTGTGCATCAACTCTGCTCTGACGAAATCGCTTCACAGCACAGCCAGCAAAGGGTGGCTTGTAACACTCGCTTGTAGCCATTCTGAGCAATGGCAGAGATGTCACCAAGACAAGGAGTTTGCTTGTCAGTCAGTAGCATAGCACTTGGATGATGCGAGGTCATCCCAGGAGGGAAATACTCTTCAGTTTACGCCCTGGATCTGTGAGAGGGGCAGAACCTTCTGGCAGTGCCGTTCAGTGAACGCAGGAATTCACACGTCCGTCCCAGCCGGCAGCACGGCACATGGCAGATTGCAGGATGCATAGGAACTCAGCTACCCAGACCCAGCTAGCCCTACCCCCGTCAAGCCCCACAGGGTGGGGGTTACAGCCTCAGGTCCCCTGTCAAGCCCCACTGGGCGGGGCAGATCCTAAGGAGACTCAAAGGAAGAAGCAAGGGAAGCCCTTGATGGTAGCCCAGGACCCATTGGATGAGAAGGTGTTTTGCCATTAATAGTGAAGAGTGAAAAGCCTTCATTCACTCTGTTCTTCCTTTGGCTTCTTGT
>NW_006284347.1:2053786-2088568 GCF_000327345.1 Myotis davidii | reverse complement strand
CTTCCCTTTGCTTCACCTCTCCTCTCCTTTCTTCTTATTGGCCACCGTTTCTTGGAATTTTAAGAATTGTCTTCCCCGAGCAGGCCCCAAGCCTCCTCTTTTCTAATTCTCAGTAATGAAAATGCTGTCGACTTAAATCCTAGACCAGGGGTCCTCAAACTACGGCCCGCGGGCCACATGCAAATACAAATATTGTATTTGTTCCCGTTTTGTTTTTTTACTTCAAAATAAGATATGTGCAGCGTGCATAGGAATTTCAGCAGCAGGCCCCAAGCCTCCTCTTTTCTAATTCTCAATAATGAAAATGCTGTCGACTTAAATCCTAGACCAGGGGTCCTCAAACTACGGCCCGCGGGCCACATGCAAATACAAATATTGTATTTGTTCCCGTTTTGTTTTTTTACTTCAAAATAAGATATGTGCAGTGCGCATAGGAATTTGTTCAGTTTTTTTTAAACTATAGTCCGGCCCTCCAACGGTCTGAGGGACAGTGAACTGGCCCCCTGTTGAAAGAGTTTGAGGACCCCTGTCTAGATCATCAGACTTACAGTACCTATCAAATAAAAACTTAGCCCAGCTGGTGTGGCTCAGTGGTGGAGCATTGACCTATGAACCAGAAGGTCACAGTTTGATTCCCAGTCAGGGCACATGCCTGGGTTGTGGGCTCCATCTCCAGTCGGGGAGATGCAGGGAGCAGCCAATCAATGATTCTCTCTTACATTGATATTTCTATTTCTCCCTCTCCCTCCTCTCTGATATCAATAACAATATATTTAAAAAAATAAAAACTCAATCCAGAGAAATAACTATCCACTAAACAAAACAGCTGCTCCATTGGGACTTTATAATTGAATAGAGGAGAAAGACATGTGCATTATTACAATCAACATTAACAACATGAAGTGCTTATCTTGAATTAGATCCTAAACGAGACATATTATAGACATTATCGTTAATTGTTCTAGCACTCTTCAAGAAGAGCCTGATTATTTCCATTTTAATAATGAGTTACAGAGGCTAAAAGATTAGGAGTAAGAAAGAAGCAAAGAGGCATTTGCCCTGATATTTATGAAATGGAGTATTTGATTGGTAATAGAAATCTTTTGTTAAGATAAAACATTTAATATATTTATTTAAAGCTTTAAATATATTTATTTAAAATTTATTAATGATTGTCATAAAAAGAAAAGTTTTGTAATAATTAAGATATACTTACAACCCCATAAATCATATTTTGCTTGTAAAACTTGGTATATCTCACCCATCTCATTTCTTTAAAAACTACATTATAGTGCATAAGGGGGAAGGAGACAAAAGATAAGAGTCATAACACATAACACAAAAGACCCAACAATTACATTAGCCTTGGTGGATAAATGAATTTCTTCCTGCGGAATTTTCCAATATAACCAAGTCATCTTGGGTCCCATAGCCAGTGTTTGCCCTTGAAATTGCACTTGGAGGAGTTGGAAACTTCTTAATTAGTCTCTATTAGTTGTTCCTATTGCTATTAATTTTTATTACTAACTAGAGGCCAGGTGCACAAATTCGTGCATAGGTGGGGTCCGGCCGGCCCAGCCCGATGGGGGCCCATTGGATCAGGCCGGCATGGGGAGGAGGTGCTGCAGTGGTTGGCCAGCCAGCCCCACCCCTGGTTAGAGTACAGGGGGCATGATTGGGGGTGGGGATGGCCAGGGGGTGGGGCCAAAGGTGGTTGGCTGGTAGGCCCTGCCCCCGATTGGGGTGTTGGGGGCCAATGGGTGGCAGGGCCGGGCTGGCCAAGGGTGCGCTGATCAGGGCCCAGATCAGGCTGGTTGGCTGCCACAGTGCGTATCACAGCCGCCGGTCATTCTGGGCGTCCCACCGTTCCAGTCGCTGGGCTTTTACATATATAGATTATCATTGACTGTGATTTGGGGGATGTTGCTTAACTTTCTGAGCCTTGTTTCCTTATTTAAAGGAAATACAGATTTATTTTGTGGGGCCAGAATTCATCTCTTTTGAGTGTTTTTTCATTTTTCCTCCCTCACATTCTTCTATCTCCCTCAAACTCCCATCTTGCCTAGGGAAGTGTCTTACAGAGAACAGACAGGGGAACTGCTCCCTGAAGCAGATGCTGTGTTGATCAAATCTTGGGTCCGCTCCTGCATTTCCCCCTTGGCATCGCATCGTTAGCACTCCCTGCAAAGTCAACCCAGGGAAGGATCATTTCCAAAGAAAAGCCCAACCTTTTCATTTGTAATTTCCTTCCCTTTGGGTGTCAAATGGAAACTGGGCAAGATATAATCATTTAATTTACTTCTGCAACAGCCCTATTTTTCATCTTTATTCTGAACTTCAGCTAGAATCTGTAAAATTTCTTTGAGTGAAGCCATTTTCACCTTGGTTCTCAGTGATTATAATAAACTATTGACCATCTGTTTGTTCCTTGAAAATCAAGCTAGCGTGTTTGCGTGGCCCTTATCTATCCATAATCCAGCAGATTTGTTTAAACATGATATTTTCTGTGGAAATACTTTATTTTGAATATTTCAGTGCCTCTTGCCTGAATGACTACAGAACAGTGGTTTTGATCAAGGACAGTGCTCATAGAAACTATTTCAGTGGGATCATTATATCTACAAACATTTATTGAGAAATATATTGCATAGAATGTGGAGTATTAAGACAAATTCAAAAATAAACACCATGTTCTAATGAGGGAGACAGAACCCTTATCCTCAAGTAGCTAATCAAGTACAAAGCAAGAAATGCTGACCCATAACTAAGTAGAAACATTCTTTTGTTGTTTATATCCAGCTTTGGGGAAGGAATTTATGGCATTTTACAAAGAAACATGAAATACTGTGGCGGGGGGCGGGGGGGGAGGTGCAAGTGGGTAAGAAAAAACAAGGTCACCTAGAGCCAAAATTGAGACCAGTTCACAAGGTATACTCCTCCTTGGAAACGGTGGGAAAGCAAGATCCACCTCTGATGTGTGCACCAGGATATCCCCAGTGAATGGTGCAGTTCCTGGCACATAGTCGAAATTCAAACAGCAAAGGATGCAATGGGCACATCTTTCACTGTAGGCTTTTACAGCACCTCTGCTAACTACACCACATTTTGAGAACCCCAAGTTTGAGGCCACCTTTTCTGTACCAGACTACGTTGCAAAATTGGAACCTGGAGACCCTGCTGCCCTATCTTTCCATCTGGGATGACTGTGTTTTCTTTGAAGAAAGCAGGCGAGGGCCTCTATATTACCGTTTTATTTCACTGGTCTAGAGGCCGTGACCTTTCTAAGGCATTTCTCCTGAATTGCATCATTGTTACATTTATTTTGATAGGGAGGGTTTTTCTCCCCATGTTTATGGTTTTCCTCTTTCTAGATGAAGGCAGGTGGAGAGCAGGAAACAGATATTCTTCATCTTTGCAAATGTCCCTGTTTATTGAGCATATAGCACAATACCTTGAAAGTAGCGGGCAGGTAATAATTCCTTTTTAAATGTTTACTTTTCTGGACGTTAGCAAGTGCTAACTTAGTTTGAGATGGGGCTTTGCCATGTGAACACAAGGGCATTCTGCAAAGCCCCCTTTTACATATTGACTGCTAACAGGGTTCAGAAAGGCAGGGTGAAGAAAGGATATGTCAATATGCATGTGGATGTCTGTCTGATCATTTCATCCACCAGAGTTCATTCTTTAGCAAAAATGACTCTAGGCATTTGTGATACCAAATTTGAAGTGTGAGGAGAGGAAATTAAGACAGGAGGGTCAGGAGGAAAGGGGGTGTGATGTAAAAGGCAAGGACAGGTGCTATGGAAACTTGGATGCAGGTTAAGATGGAGAATATAAATGGAGAAAGAGAGAGGCTTGCAAGCCGCCATTGAGTAAAAGAGGAATAGAAGAAACAGGGTTCTTTTTAAACGAATAGCTTGCATTATAAAGTAGATCTTTTAAAAATGTTCTTTAAGAGAGACGAGGAAAGTTAGATGTATGTTTTAAAAATCGTTATTAATTTTGGCTTCTGTAGCATGTTTGCTTGAACAAGAAAGACTGAATCACTTGTTGCAGGTTACAAAAAGTGATGTGGCTTTACTTCAAAATGCGTGCTCTAGGTTACATTGGTTGCAATTACTCACTAAGTGAGTTAGGAATTTATGTAACCAGGAAGGAGTAGAAACAGAGCAAAGCTCTTCACGTGTTACTTTTTTTTTTTTTTTTAAGTAACTTGAAAGCCTAAAATGTCTTAAATTTCATTAGTCATTTCAAAGAGCAATGCAATAGTGTTTTCACCTAACAAATTAGCAAATATTTTGGAAAACATCAAAACATATGAAGTGGGTTCTGTTATGAGTTTTTAAGAGCCAACCCCCACCCAAGTTAAAAACCTACACGTTACTGGTGGCATTACTGGTTGTACCAGAATTCCTGGAAAACCACATGGGAATGCCTATCAAAAAGCTTAAAACGATTTCTACCCTTTTGTGAAATCATTACCTGAAAGCAAGGATCAGAATGGAATATTATATACCCTTTAAATGGAGTCATTATTATGGGTATGATTTGTCTTTTAGGTAAAGATGGCTGATAATTTACCAATGGTTGCCCACCCCTGTATGGACAGTTGACCCTGAACAACCCAGGATTGAACTGCATGGGTTCACTTTTACGTGGATTTTTTTCAAATAAATACCTATACTGTTTTTGACCTGCAGTTGGGAATCCGAGGATGCAGAGGGTCAATTGCATGCATTGATTGATGCCATTTTATTTAGAGGACTTGGAGCATTTGTGATTTTGATATCTGCAGCAGGTCCTAGAACCCAGCCTTTGCAGATACTGAGGGGCAACTAAGTTTTTCACGAGTTAAAAGTTATATGTGGGCTTTCAGCTGTGCAGGGTATGGGTGCCTACCCTCTCTGTTGTTCAGTGGTCCACTGTATACTCATGCACTCACATAGACAAAAGGTGGGAAGAAAAGGCTGCAACTGTCAAGTTTTATTCAATTATGGATGAGGTTTTTCTACTTTTTAAAATAAAAATTGTAGAGGCAGGTATGGCTTTAATAATGTGACAAAAAGAAACATTTTCGGGGGAAAAGTCTAGTTCATAACTTAAGCCCCTCTTATTCACCTTGCCTAACAACAGATGCTGTTAAATTTTCTACCAAAAAATACTTGACATGCAGACCTATCAAATAGATTTGTCACTGTGTCTTCAGAGGAGGAAATTCTGTTTCAAATGCATCCTTAGCCCAAAGCAGCTAATTTGATTTTATCAGTCACCAGCAAAGCCCTTCTGTTAAATAATGTATGCATTTTTTTAGCTCCATCCCTGCCAGGCAAGATTCAGTACTTAATGAAAACCATCACACCACCAACTGCTAGCGCTCACCTAACATGTTGGCTTTGAAAAGCCTGGAACCTGGAATAGTGAGTGGTCACCTAGGGCATGTTCATCTGATGTGACAGCACTGGGTAGGAATGCAGAGGTGAAGCAAGACAAGAAGTCACCATGTGGCTTGGAGGGAAGGCCCAAAGGGAAGATGCAAGGACCTGAGTGGCAAATGCAGGTGCAAAGATGATTCTCTAAGGCAGTGGTTCTCAACCTTCCTGATGCTGCGATCCTTTAATCCAGTTCCTCATGTTGTGGTGACCCCCAGCCATAAAATTATTTTCATTGCTACTTCATAACTGTAATTTTGCTACTGTTATGAATCGTAATGTAAATACCTGATATGCAGGATGTATTTTCATTGTTACAAATTAAACATAATTGAAGCATAGTGATTAATCACAAAAACAATATGTAATCATATATGTGTTTTCTGATGGTCTTAGGCGATTCCTGTGAAAGGGTCATTCGACCCCCCCAAGGGGTCGTGACCCACAGGTTGAGAACCGCTGCTCTAATGGATGTCCATGGATGGGATAGTCTTATAGAACATGAACTTCTCAGCACCAAAGTGCCTCTCCTGCTGACAGACATTCCCAGATCGGTCTCCTTCTCCCCCGGCAGCTGGTGGCTGGAAAACCCCAGCAGCTGTTTCTCATTATCAGTCCAACTGAGCGCCCACCTTGCCTAAAATCAGACCTGTGCGCCCTCGTCTGCACCTCTTCACGCCGCGTCCTTTCTGTGGCTGGCGTTCTAACCAGATTGAATTTGTTCATCGTTAAGGTCCTTTTCATCACTAGATATCCCAGGAGGTTCTGACACTTGGTGTTTATTCCCCTGACAGGTGGGTTCTGGGGATGAATCGGATGTGGCTTGTCAGGCGCTTTGAAAACAAACCTCCTGGCAGCGAGGGAGTTGCTGTGAATGGTGTTCCCGGCTTTGTTTCAGGACCCGGTGTGATTCCCAGACAGGTAGCGAGACAGGGCCACCTTATTTTTCGTCTCTGTTGGTGGGAGTAAAAACAGTAAGCACACTGGGGGAGGTCTTTAGAAGCTCAGGGCTGCAGGGACTCAGGCACTGGCCTGTCTGAAGAGGGATTTGTGAGCTGCGTGAATGGTGTTCCCGGCTTTGTTTCAGGACCCAGACAGGGCCTGTGTGATTCCCAGACAGGTAGCGAGACAGGGCCACCTTATTTTTCGTGTCTGTTGGTGGGAGTAAAAACAGTAAGCACACTGGGGGAGGTCTTTAGAAGCTCAGGGCTGCAGGGACTCAGGCACTGGCCTGTCTGAAGAGGGATTTGTGAGCTGCTGGGGTAAAAGGCTGATACTGGGATCAAACCTTTCCACAGAAATGGCAGAGGAAAAGGGTCATCAGGTTCCTTCATGAGTCGTTTCGTGGGTCCATCATCGGCTTTTCAGTCTTTTACCAGGAGGTATGGAATCATAGGTGAGGATGCAAACTCCCAGTTAGAAGAATGCGTTTCAGGGATCTAATACCCAGCATTCTGATTACAGTTAAAATGGTATCACACGGACCTGAAAGTTGTTAAAGAAGTAAATCTGAAATGTTCTCACCACACACACAAACAAAAAAAGAAATGGTAATTACATACCAGCACAGACTCTTTCTTATGCTTTAAGGTGCATCGCTATCAATGGCGGCTTGTCATACATGGTCTGCAGTGGAGCCCGGGGATCTAGACTTCAGTAGGATTCGCAGGTGATTCTGTTGCAGGCAGTCTCTTGTATTCACTCTAATATTGGCACCTTGGTTAGGAAAGTGGTTTTAAAATCAAAGGGCAGAGGAGTCAAGCCTTCCGCCATCCTTGCTGTTCTGTTCTGAGAGCATTTCTCATGCTGTGTCTTTGCTGCTTTTACCCTATTCATCCCGCAGGGACAGTTTTCTGCAGTCACCACGCCTCTCAACCCCAGGAGGAACTCGCGGTCTCTCCTCCCATCTGCACGCAAGCATTTCTTAACGCAAGCTGCGCCCCATATTCACTTTCTATTATCAGAACAGCAATTGAGATTTCTTATATTAAACGTGAGGTAACAGAATCACAGAGACCTGAATTCAAAACCCAGCTTGTCTACTTTCTAGCGTGTGACTCAGGCAAGTTACATAACCTCTCTCGGCCTTCTTGTCTGTAAAATGAAGATGACGGTGTTATTTGTTTCACAGGCTTGTGGTGAAATATAAAAGAGTTAGTGCATGCTAATTTTTATTGAATGAATAAAAGTTTGGCACAGTGAAGACTCAATATGCTAACTGATTGCTGTCAATATTCTAGTTTAATTCAATAGGTTTGTATTCAACTTTTACTATGCTTATTATTGCTTTTGATTCACCCATTAGGGGAATTTTTCATTTTCTTCCCAGACAGAAGTGTTTTTAAGTCTACATTAACATTTCCTCTCTGCCTTAATGTCTCCCTTTTGGATCATTGTAAGTGTTTCCATCTTCTCTTACAGCTTTTCCTTTAAACTACTTTGCTAGTATTTTTGATTCCCCCCATCCCCCACCCCCTCTTCAGCATAGCCCAATTCTTGCCACAGGTGCTGGAAAGGGAACAGCACCCTTTAGTGAGCAAGCGACTGTGACATGTACAAGGTCCATGCTTTCCTTTCAATTAAAAGGCACTCGGCTGGGGCCTCTTTCCAATCGGGAGGTAAATCGGCCACATTCCTGGGTGAGAAACAATTAGTTCCACTTACATTTTAGTGGAATTCTTACTCCCTCAGGTTCCTCTGTGTTGCCTGCCACTTTCTTTTCTGTTATCTGTGCTTATGTCATTCCCCCCTCCCCCTTTACCTTCTCTATTTATTTAAATTAAGCGTGGTTGGTATTTCTTTGAAAAGAAAACACAAGCTTGCTAGGTTGGGAGGTTTTTTCAAGGCCTCATTGCTCTAGTAAAATCCTATATATGTGGGTCCTGCAAACCACCATTATTTGTGCTGTACAAACACCACGTGCATGTTCTAAGGCATGAGCCCTCTGTGTAAGATCCATTCACACATGCAAAACCAGCTGACATGTCAGCACGTCCATAGAATGAAAGCAAAAGGATCCTGGTCCAGAAAGGTCAGGGCTGTTCTACTGGGGCTGGTGCAGCTCACCTTGACCTTCATCCCCAGTATGAGCAATATGCTGGTGGGTATTCCAATTTTATACTTACACATCGTCTGCTCCCAAAGATGCGCCTCAAATTTTGAATTTCCCCAACGGAACAAGTGCTAGTTTCCTACTGTTATGGAATGATAGTACCACAAACTTGACAGCGTGATAAAACGACACGTGTGTTCTTTTACAGTTTCTGTGTGTCAGGAGTTTGGGTGTGGCTGAGTTAGATCTTTTGCTTAGAGTCTCACAAGACTTCAAAGTTTTGACTGGGTTGTGGTCTCATCTGGGACCTGACTGGGGAAGGACTCAGCATAGGTTCACTTTGGTTTTTGGCAGAATTCAGACCCTTGATATTGTAGGACTGAGGGCTCCTTGCTGCCTGTCAGGCAAAAATATCATCAGCTCCTAGAGCAGTGGTTCTCAACCGTGGCTGCACATTAGAATCACATGGGAATCTTTTTAAAATCCTGATTTCTGGGCCTCATCCCCTGGAAATTCTGTTTCTTTGTTACTAATGTTGTGGCCTCACCCCATAACAAAGAAACAATTTCCGGAGGATGAGGCCCAGAAATCAGGATTTTAAAAAGATTCCCAGGTGATTCTAATGTGCAGCCAGGTTGAGAACCACTGTCCTAGATGCTGCCCTTAGTTCCTTACCACATAGGGTTCCTCAACATGGCCTCTTAACTCCTCATAACTCCTCATAACTTAGTTTTATTATGCCAATATAGCATAATACCAACTTAAGAAAGACACAGAGAGAGAAGGAATGAGCTATATGGTTACAGAGCAGGGGAGGCAACTTAGGGAACAAAGGCAGCACCATTTTTTTTTCTAATATCGGACTCTGAGCCAGGAGGAACTTTGAGGATTGACTCCGTATTGTCCAGTGTGTATATCTTTTATAGATAAAAGTACAATAATGCCTGGCTTACAGGGCTTCTGTGATAACTAAACCAATAAGGTAGCCAAAAGTCCTTTTGTAAACTATATGATACACCTTAAAAACATAAGTTACTTCCACGGTTAGATACCCAAGTGAACAAAATTTACCCTACTTTTTAAAAGACTTCTATGGGAAGAAAGGGATATTTTAAGTTTCATAAGAATATAGTCATTCGACTCATTCTCTTTGTAAAAGAGTCAAGAATTCTAGAGAAAGTTACAGTTCTCTTGATGACCATCTCCAAATCCTAGTCCTTCCAGAAGTGAATATTGTGGCCAGTGAGTTATGTGTGTGTTTTAACCTTTAACTTTTTGTACATTTATTTACAGATTACTATAAATGTACTTAAGTATTTCTAAATCAAATTTGGAAAAGTAAACTAGATCAATACCTAGCTATGTTTTCCCGTGCTTTCTATAATTGAAGTTTGAGTTAATTAATTTAAATAATTAATCTTTTCATTGATCTTAGTTTTATTAAGCCAGTATAGCATAATACCAATTTAAGAATCCTTCTAGCCAAAACCGGTTTGGCTCAGTGGATAGAGCGTCGGCCTGCGGACTGAAAGGTCCTAGGTTAGATTACGTCTCTCCCTTCCTCTCTGTAAAAAAATCAATAATATATATATATATATATATAAAAAGAATCCTTCTAAATTTCAAGGGGATCCCTTCGAAGAAATTGAGTGAAGGAGATCAAAAGATACACATTTCTAGTTATAAAATCTGTCATGGGATGTAATGCATAGCATTGTGACTATTGTTAATAATATTGTATTGCACTTTTGAAAGTTGCTAGGAGAGTAGATCTTAGAAGTCTCATCATAAGAAAAACAATTTTTTATAACTATGGGGATGGATGTTAACCAGATCTATTTTAGTGATCATTTTACAACATATACAAATATCAAATCATTATGTTGTACATCTAAAATAAGTATGCTACATGTAGAAAATTAATGGATCTTTATAAAGTAAAAGGAAAGACAAACTTACGAATCCCTGTGAATTTCTGGGTGTCTGTATCCTAAGAATAACGTTCTCACACACACAAGCAAGAGGTGCCTACGTTAACTATGTGAGGTGGTGGATATGTTAGTTCTCTTACTCTTGGTACTTGTTCTGCAATGTATACATATGTCAAGTCACCACATTATGCACTTTAAATATGTAAAATTATGTTTGCCAATTACTCCTCAATAAAATTAAAAATAATCACATAGCAACATAACACTAGTCTTTTATTTTTTCAGTTTTAGATATTATTGATTGAACTTCTAGAATAGACGAAGCTTTAGTTCTCCTTCCCCATTTGCCCCATACTATGCATATGTGCCTTTTCTTTTCAATACACTAATATAATAATGTATAAATAAATACATTTTATTACTGTTGTAAGGGCTGTTCATTGATAAGATATATAATGTAGTATGTTTATTTTTTTTCTATGAAACTCTTTGTTTTTCTTGGAAGTAATAATTGCTTCACTTTTTCCTATATTTTGTTTTCTGTCTACCTGGTAATCATTAATCTACAAACTCTCCAAGAAAACTATTTATCTTCTCTTAACATGGCCATGCACATCAGCGGTGATAAATTGATACCTAATCCCCCAGAGCTGCTTTAGAAAACCAATGCATTCTGACCTCTGGAACTTTATACAGAACTCATTTTTCTGACCACAGAATTTAGGACGTTTTCTTTATTGTGGTGTTCTCAAACCTCATGATAGTGTACCTAGTTTGAATCATTTTGTAGTCATCTTGCTGGACAATAGATCCCTCTCGGTCTGAAAACACATCACACAGATGTAAGAAAATTTTTTTATTGTGGCTTTGAAATTTTCTCCTTTCAGTTCTCTCATCAACAGGTCTTTAGGGTTTTTTGTTTTATTGTTTGGTTTGGTTTAGCTTTGTGTTTACTCTTTTTTTCCCCTTTATTGATTAAGATATTACAAATGTGTCCTTATCCCCCCAATGTCCTCTCATCCCCCCAATCCTGCCCTCACCCCCTGTTTTCCACACCCATCGTTCATACTTATATGCATGCATACAAGTCCTTGTGTTTACTCTCATGGAAATGCTACAATGAACATTCTTCCAGGTACTTTCTTGTGTTCATTTGTAAATTTTCTGTACAGTATATACAGTAAATACTGAGATGCAAAGTTGAATTTCTATATCATAAGATATGGATATTTTTTAAGTTCATGCCAAAAAAATGTATGCTTCTAATATTGAAAAATGTCTGCCTCATCATTGGATAATTTCGTTCAGGGCTTACTCACAATACTTCCAGATCCCAGTTTCACATTTGCTTTTTCAATGTTCATAACTTCATGATTAACACCCTCCCCAAGCCAGTTTCTGACTCTCTTCTGGGGCGGAAGGACTAGGCAGATCCAAGTCATAATCCCAGCTCTACCTCTCCCTGGCTGCAAGACTCTCATCAAAAACCTCTCTGAACTTTAATGTTGCCATGTGTAAAATGGGAATAACAACTAAGACCAGGTCATTGATTTAATAAGAGATCACTTCCCAGAGCTATAAAAGGATCCAATGAGATGCTTTTAGGACAGTGCCTGATATTAAAAATATTAATTCCTTTATTATCAATTATATACATTTGGAGTTAATGGAATTAGCATCTGTGGTCACAAATACAACTTTAATCCACACCATAACTGTAACTGGGATCTACCATGACTCTGGACAGACCCAAGTCTACATGTCAAAATCCAGATATTCCTTAAGGGTCATCTAAGATCTATCCCAGGCTCCATCCCAAGAAATAGAGCCTGGACCAGTCCCTTTAGAGTGAACATCCCACTTTGGATGTCAGAGCACTTTCTTATCCCCTAAGCAGGTTTGGGATTGTTCTTCTAGCCTGTCTATTTTTTAAATATATCTTATTGATTTGTTCACAAAGAGGAAGGGAGAGGGCTAGAGAGTTAGAAACATCGATGAGAGAGAAACATTGATCAGCTGCCTCCTGCACACTCCCTACTGGGGATGTGCCCACAACCAAGGTACATGCCCTTGACCGAAATTGAACCTGGGACCTTTCAGTCTGCAGGCCGACGCTCTATCCACTGAGCCAAACCAGTTAGGGCTAGCCTGTCTATTTTAGATCCATAACAGGGAACTGTGGTAAGAAAGAACAGTTTCTATCTCATAAATTCCTTTTCCTGTCTCATTATCCAATCCATTTTTATGAAGATTCACGGCATAAAGTACAATAAGCTAAACGATTATTGTTTGTTTGATTTATCACAACTCCAATAACACTTACCTCTTAAGCACATGCTATTTTGAGCCTGGCTTTGTAAAGGTAAATGCCCCTTCCCCTTTGCATGTCTGTATTCCTATCTTCCTTCCTTCCTTCCTTCCTTCCTTCCTTCCTTCCTTCCTTCCTTCCTTCCTTCCTTCCTTCCTTCTTTCCTTCTCCTCATTATGACAGGGAATGACGTGCAGCCCTCGCTTTGCCTCTAGGTCTCTGTCACACACCACTGGCAGAGACAATGTGGAAAGAGTACAGTGGCATCTTGCCTGTTCACCGCTCACATCTCTACATTTTTGCTTGACCTTGCCACTCCAGAATGCTCATCTGGAGTCCTACAAAGAAACCAGAGCCCCTGTTACATTTCCACTGGTGACCACCACTTATCCTTATGCTGAGGGAGTCCTCTCTGACACAAGCAGGTCAAGCCAAAGCAATTCCTGTAGGAGTTCTAGGCAAAGTCACAGGCCAGGACACATGGTGAGGCTGGGTGCATGGTGACAATCTAGAATTGACGTGATCATATTCTGTATTCCGAAAGTCTGTTCACCTGTTTCTTGGCCTCCCAAACTCAGTGGGATAACCTTACTATTTCTACTGGGTATTTCAGAAAGCAGTTGAACAAGAGCTTTATAAATGAAGGTGAGTTCCAGTCTAATGTACTGAATTACCTGGTCTACATGATTCATCACTTGGGAAAAACTTACTGTGTATCTACTGTGTGTCAGGCATTGCATGTGAGGTTGGGAACCCTTGCCTATGGTACCTATCCCTCTCTGACTCTCCTTGTCAAATCCCACAGGCAGGCCTGCTTCTACTGCAGCAGTAAATTTAAATTCTAGTTGATAAAAGAAAAGTTATCCTTTGCTGGGCACTTTTAATATTCCACTCTGCCAATTACTTAACATACATTATTTCATTTAATCTTCACTTAAACCTCTTGAGATAGGAACTTTCATTATCTCTACTTTAAGAAATGCAGAAACTGGGGTGCAGAGAGGTTACGTAACTTGCCCCCAGACAAACAGGTTGGAGGGGACAGTACCAGGTTGGTATCCAGGAATTCTACCTGGAATGACCACCTGACTCTTGAGTCTCATAAACACCCAGCATCGGGGATCCCTTTCTCTTCAACACTGAAAGGATAAGAATCCCACTTAAATCTTAGGGGTTCCCAGGTTCTCTCCGAATCCCTGTGGATACCTCTTTCACTAAGGAGCCAGTTTTACCACATTGCCTAACCTCCTGCCCTGCCTACTGCGTGACCCCAAAGCGAATCCAGTCCCATTGCACATTTCCCCGAGGCACAGCTAAAACCAGACCACTGATTTGACAAGCGATTACTAAAGCATTTGGAAAGCAGAAGGGGATTAAAATACATACAACAGAACCCCTCCACAGACTTCCCACAGCACCTCCCTCGCTGACCTCCTACAAGCCACCATGTTGAAGGGGCCTGCTCCGCTGGACAGTTGGGAGACCCCCTAGTAGGCACCTCTGTCCTGGGCCCCCTTTCTGCTAAAACCTACAGCAAACAAACCAACCACAAAATCTCCCCCTAAAAGGAAGCACAATCTGCATCTATGTCTCCATCCCCAAAGACGGTTTTACATGATTATGCAGAGCCCTGTGGTCTGCAAACATCCCACATCACAAAGGGTCTTAGTTTCTTTTCCCAGAGCCCAAATGCCCTTTCAACAATTGTTCATGCTCCCCCAGCCCCTCCCCCTCCCGCCCCCGACAGCTGCCCACAAGCTAAAATGAATGTAAGCCTGTTGGGTTCAGATTTGCCGGCATCCAGCAGGAAGCTTGAAAAGGGCCATTTCCCCGTTTCTAGCCAGAATGCTTGAAAAACCTCAGGGCTCGCTTTCAGCCAGGATGCCCAGTTTCACATTCAGGACTGTTTCTCCGCCAACACCATTTCCCATCTGTTACCTCCTTGTACCTGAGAGATGAGTTGTCATGCATGGGGACAACCTTCTGAATCTTCTCATGTCCCTACAGCATATGGATACTAAGTTCTGAGCAAGGCCTGGGCCTGTCTGTGAGCCTTTTTTCATGGCTTTTTTTCCTATATCCTTCTCCCACCCTTGAATTATTTCCCCTTCTTACCTGCTCTTTGCTAAGGCAGAATATTTGACTGGGTTTTGGTAATTCATGGGGAATATTATTCTTAGAAACCATGATACCACTTTCTGTAGGAGTTCCAGGACTCGATGAACATCCTTTTGCTAATCAACTTCCAGACCACTGCTGGTTCTGTGCAGGTGTGCAGTTTTACACAATGAGCCGGCGTTTCAAAATGGGCTCAAGCCAAGCCCCACACAAGCAAGCATAGTTCCATTCTATCGTTTGTCCTCTCTGCTTTGTGTGCAGTGAAAGGACATCCAGAACCTCCAGCCTAGGGTGTTTCTATAAATCACCCTCACACAATAGGACAGGGTAGGATTGTACCTAGAAATCGCTCTGATTCCTCTTCAGCCTTTACCTTGCTTTCAGAGGAAAGGAGGGGAAACAAATCATTATTGATTCATTGATCATGTTTTGAGGCATGTGGTCAGAAAGGCCAGGCTTGTTTCATTGCCAGGTGTGGGAAGGAATTTAATCTGATGCCTAACCTTAAATCTGACAGAAGGGCACTGGTGGGCCTTTCCGCTCATGAGGAAAGACATCGTGAGATATGCCCCCAGAGGTGCATAAATTCTTTCAGGCCAAAAGTAATAGAAGAAGTGATAGAAAGTATGTTATAAAGATCTCATCCGCTCCCCGCCCCACCCCCCAACCCCCATGAATGGGTCTAGCCTTAAAAAAAGAAAACCCAAAACAAAACTTAGCAATAGTTTACTTGATAGTCTGGATTCATTTATCTGTGGGACCGATTAAAGACAAGGGCCAGTTATAATTCATGTACAGACTACTGCATTGAATGTCATCACTATGAATCCAGTCTTAACGCACTTGTCCACCTCCATGGAGCCTGTCACTTTGTCTAACAACCTTTGATAGTCCCAGGCTATAGGGCACCTCATTTCCAGTTTTTGGATTATCCTCCAGTGACATAGGAAAGTCATTTATAGTCTTTAGGACAGTGATGGCAAACCTATGACACGCGTGTCAGAGGTGACACGCGGACTCATTTTTTTGGTTGATTTTTCTTTGTTAAATGGCATTTAAATATATAAAATAAATATCAAAAATATAAGTCTTTGTTTTACTATGGTTGCAAATATAAAAAAAATTTCTATATGTGACACGGCACCAGAGTTAAGTTAGGGTTTTTCAAAATGCTGACACGCCGAGCTCAAAAGGTTCGCCATCACTGCTTTAGGAGTTAGTAGCCTAATAGAAAGAGCTTCTAAAGAGTGTGTGTGTGTGTGTGTGTGTGTGTGTGTGTGTGTGTGAGAAAACGATTCTTTCCATCCAATAGCATAACATCTTGGTTTAACGTTACTCATGTAGGACAAAAGGAACGAAATTAGTGGATGAATTTATTATCACAGTTATTATCATATAACCACAAGTCCAGGTCTGATTTCATGACCAGCAGTAAATCTACACTTGTCAGGATTTCATCACCAATGGGAAGTCTGACAAGCAGGCAGAGAAACCAATAGGAATTAAAAATGTTTTTTAAATTAGCCTCTCAATATTAAAAAAATTAGTTTATCTTAAACATAGCAAATCATGTTTTCTGTGCAAACTGGTGCTCATGACTTATTTGCCATACATGTGCTAAGTTAGCAAAGCGTGCTCTAACTGTGCTGACCTTCAATAAAGATAAATCATCAGGGGAATAGGAATGAGCTTCCCTTCATAAATCCATCCCTGGGGTTCCCCTGGCCTGGAATCAAATGGGTAGGGTAGCTCTCACATTTACATGCAATTGTATGTGAGGGCGTCTAATCAAGAAAACAAATCAAAGAAGGAAGTCTTATATCTACATAGAGAGAGCCTTGAATTAGCATAAAGCCATATTGGTTAGAAAAGAAAAACACATTTCCCCTAATATTCTTTTATTATTATTATTGTATATTTATATGTTTTTCCCCAGTGAAGTTTGGCTGAAAGGTCTCCTCACACGTTGAGTGAATCCATTGGGGACTTAATCTGGCTGGGATGCTTGATGGAGTTTTGATAATAAAACCATTAGTGTGGCTGCATTTTGTAAGTTTCATATTGAGTTTTTAAACTTAGCGAGCTAACTCACCTAAAGAGATAACTGCTGTGCTGGTAAAACTCTGACCAGAGATTCCCAGAAGGACTCAAAGCTTGAAATTTGCAGGACACATTTGCATTAGTTTTATTTGGGTTTCATGTGAATTCTCTGATGTAGATACCACAGAACTGTTCTCTGTGTTTTACAAGGGCGGAGACTGGCTGACAGGGTGAGAGGCTTGCTCCAGACCAACTCTACCACTGGTGACAGAGTCCTAGTTAGAACCGTGGTCTCTCATCGCAGATGTTTCAAACATGCAGAGGAGGCCTTTACAACCCAGCAAGAAAGAACAACCATCTGTCCAATCCCCTTGCCATCCCCTGCTTTTAGTCTGTGATAGGTGCTCAGAAAACAGTTGCTAAATAAAGGAAAGCACCAGCAAATTGCAAAGAGGACAGTAAAGCAGACAGGGCTCTGGTGGGCCACACCCTGAGCCTCTCCTCCACCTGCAGCGGTCTCGCCCGTCACCACTCACTCCCAGGGCTGGTGGAAGGAAAGCATGGCCGGCCTGACGTGTTGTAGATTTTGCTTTGAGGCTCAGGCCTGCTGGTTCCCCACCGAGTCCAGTTCTCTGGCTTCAGGTTTCTGCTCACTCGTGTGCACTGTATGTGAAGCAACAGTGACTGGGCCTAGCAGAAAGCTGTAATATCATTAGCAGTGACTTCCACAGCGTTTGCATTCAGCCAAACAGAAGTGCTAAAACACATTTGCACCTAAGTGACTATCGGTCCATCGGTTACACGTCAACAGGAAGTATCAGACAGGAGTTAACGTATTACAAACTCTAAGCAAAAAATCACTCAGATTTCATGAGACCTCAGGAGGGGTGAGACAATACCTATGCCCTATGCTTATTTGTTCTACAAAGTGTAATGTGTAATCCCACTTTTTGAAATGGCCACAGATCAAATCAAATACTTCAGAAACTGAACGGTGTGCAGTGGCTACTGCACTTGGCTGCAATTTTCATTATTGACATATTTTATATGGCAGGATGAGTGTTACCTTACGCTGGTTCCATTTTCATTAGTATGTTGCTAACTCGGGGTAATGCTATTAGGAAATGAACCATAAGACAAAAGTGGGTTTTACAAATAAAGAAGGATATTCTGGGATGAACCATTTCTACATTTAAATACAAACTGAAACAATCCATTCTTTTAACCTGTAGACTGCAGTCAAATGTGTGTGTGTTTTTTTAAGTTGCTTGCAACAAAGATTATTTTAAATAAGCGTGTCCTTGCTCAATAGTCTAAAGTTTTGGCTGTACCACCCATGCATGCTCATGCCCCAAATTCTGGCATGAGCTAAGAATATTATATTATAATTCACATATAAACCTCTCCCTTACCCACCATTAGAATTTTAAGTCCCAGGCTAAGACTGGGTCTCTGGTTGAGTACAAATTTCAGTGGGATTTGGAAAAATCCTTTAAATAGATTTTTATTGGTTTTTAAGAACAGGGTTATTTTGTGCTAATAATGGGCATACATTAGGCTTTAGATAATTGCTTTATGTAAGTTAGAGTTTTGGCTTTCAGCTAAATAAACACTCTATGTGTTCACAGGTGTATTGTCCTCAAGGGCACTCGCTTTTAAGGGTGGCAGCTGTTGCCAAGGTGTTGCTGATACAGTTCTGCATATAATTTATTGGAAACAGGTGCTGGCTCATGATGAAGATAGACAGGAAACTAAAGCAGACAACATGTTTAACCACCATTAAAAAAGTTCAGGCTCAGAGAGACAATGTGTCTGAGATGTTTGGGGGATGTTGCCAGCATCCCAGCGCCAGTTTAAAAGCTCCTGCAGATCAGCATAAGGAAGAAATTGTACATGAATTTCAAGCAGCCCAGCCTAATGAGTGCCTGATGCTGTGCTGCCAGATTTAATTGATTGCATAAAAAAATTTGAGTTTGTGTAAGGCTAGCAAAAAATTATAAAAGACTTTCCTAAGCTAATTGTTAAAAATTACTTTCAAATGAGGTAATAACTGTTAGTTTTCAATGATCTGGACAGTGGATTAGGCTTATAATGTGTTTTCTTTATGCTCAGAGTGTTTGCTTGGGATTCCGTCTGTGGATCCTTCAGTGTCCGGAAGAGCCCAGGATGGGTATCCACTGGGCACGGGTGCAGGTGAGGGCAGCGAGGCAGGAAACAGCATCTAGAAACAGGAGGACGGGATGTACACCCTCTCCCTGTGGATGCTACTCTATCATGGAGCTGGTCAGCAGGCTTGCGAATTACTGTCATGTTCCTCGTCTTCTGGCCCCATGTAGGAGTGGAACTGATGTAGGAGTGGAAATGGCCTAGAGCCTCGGCACTCCAGGAGTGAGCCCTCAGGGCCAGGTTTGCCCCGGTGAGAATGAGGAGACATATCAGCTCATGACAGCTAGACATTCCCCGGTGAAGAGGCGTTTGTATATTTTCCCAACTAATCTCCAGTCTAATCAGTGCACCACATAATACACATGTGTAATAAATATGCATACTAAATACGGCTGAAAAAGAAGTCGTTAAGAGTGCGTGTACAGTTTTTCAACCTCAAAACCCTAAATATCTTGGCCATTTACATGCTTAAAAAATACCCAGAGGCATTAGACCACAGTACGGACTAATGGCCTGCCAAATTTCATTTTGGGGAAAGAATCTATGTTTGAGTTACAACACATGAGGGTAAAAAAAGCAACTGAAACAACAAAATTTGGTTAAAAGACATTTTTTGACCCCCAGGATCAGACCATGTTTGCCAGAAATGTTGACAAAACTCTATACCAACACCAGCAGGCATGCACAGTCTCATATCTGCTTTATGTGAAAAAAATCATTGACAATTTAATGCTTGCATTAATTTGAAAGAATTTTATGCAGTAGGTAGAAACTTTCACATTACCATTCGTAATCTCTACCAGCCGTCGTGTTCCCTTCGCAGAAGGGAAGTGACTGACAGGCTGAAAAAAACGAATCTGCTGAAGGGCCCATGCAGCTGCTAGATCACCCTTCCAGCAGCCCATCCCAGCCCCAAATGCAGGAATTCGCTTTGCATGCCGCTCAGAGCCTTCAGCGCAGGTTTAGCATAGGAAAGCAAATAGCTGGTGTAAAAATAAACCTTTTATTTCAAAAAAAAACCTCTATAAGGCCCCTTTATTTAGTGGGAGAGTCACTCAAATAAATACACCGTTAACAAACTTATATAATGAATAATAATATATACTGTAGCAAGTGATGAAATGGAATCCCACAAAACAAGTGCTGAAATCCGATGATTGATTATCAAACCTATAGGATAAATAAACCTTCTCCAATTGATAGCTAGTCTTGGGGATGGGTTTCTATAGAAATGCCACATAACAAAAAACACCAGTCACAGAGGTCCAGGGAGAGTCCAATTCTGGAGTTAGCAGGACTGGGCTTTGCTTAAAGACAACACCCTTTCCAGTGTAGTTAGGAGCTTGGAGGTCATACTGAGATGCGCTGGTCCCACTGATGGAGAAACATGCTTTCTTCATCTGAGCTAATGAACTATCTGGGCCATTTGGGACCCATGTGTTTAAGTATCAGAAGAAGCTATTTTTAATTTATTAAAAGGGAAATTGAGAACCAACCTGGTTTCCTTGCACATGCCTCTTGCCAACAACCCAATGAAAGCACCCATTCAAAGGTTTTTATTCTCTAACTTTAGTTTTCTAGCTTTGCATCCTTATTCTTCTCTCTGAGCCAGTGTGGATGTCCCAGTCAAAAGCTTCTTAGTGATTTTGGAAGGGAGCTGGCTTTGGATTTGTAACCAGCCATGCTCTGATGTGTAGGCTGCAGAGTTACGGGTAACAGCAACTAATGCGAAATCACAGATGGCCAGCAGCACACCTACAACTCTCCCTCCCCACCATTTAGCGAGTCTTCATTTTGAAGCAATGGAATCAATGTCTCTCCAAGTGTCCCACGACCACCACTTTGTGACTGTGCTTTATTTATCCCTGATTTTGAAATAGAGAAGTTTGCAATGAAACAACCATACATGTTAGACTAGTTCTATGGGCATCAAGGATAATAAACCTTGTACATTTGTTGGTCCATCTGACCATCCATTCATCCATCCATACACCCATCCATCCACGCATCCATCCATCCTAATTGTGTCCTGTGTGCCTGGTTTCATAGTACACCCTTAAGCCTATTCTCTTCCAGGTTCTGTATTAAGTATGTCTTTTTATTTTGATGCTTTCATATTGTGGGCCCTTTGTTGACACTGGAAGGGACTGCCCTCTCAGGGTTAACTAATTCCTAGATATAGCAAACAACTCACCAGGAAGCATGCCTGGAATGACCCAGAACCCACCAACATATTCATACTGCCAATCCGAAGCCTGTTTAACCTGCTTGTCCTGCTTCGTCTCTTTCTTCCCATGAGAACATCCGTTAAGTTTCCCCCTCACTCCCTCTGCCTCCTGGTGATCCCGTGTGACCCTGCATGGTGTAGCATGTCCCCTCCTTGGGAACTGCGGGTAATAAGCTATCTTCTCAATGACAGTTATCTCCTGATCTGTTGGTCTCATCATACCTAAATATTAATCAAACCTACATTTTTCAAACAGTTGAAATAAATAAGTATACCTTTATTTATAGCCTCAAAGCAGTTCTGATAGAATGGAGGTAGCTCTGAGATTGGAAGTCAAGAAACCTAGTCCTGGCTGCACCGTATGTGTAACTGAGTAGTTCTGGCTAAGCCATTTGACTTTGCTAAGGTTCTGTTTCCACATCCATCAACATAGACAATTCCCATTCTGCTGGATTGTTATAGAGCTCACATCATGGGGTTTGCATAAATGACAGTACAAGCATGTAATAGGAACAGAGTCTAATCTGATATCATTCCCTTAAGTATCTTGCCGTTCCTTGCTCAAGTTTTATAAACCCCACCTTAGGATACTCTTCCTGTGTATGATGCCCATTTTGATGGGCACACTGGGAGGCCCATTTTCATGCTCTGCGTGAGTGATAGAGTGGAGGATAGTGGGTGAGAGCACAGAAAATGGAAACAGATTTCTTGGGGTGACTGTACCACTCACTGACTGGGTGGTCATAGGAAACTTACTAGTCTTCTCTGTCCCTTGGATTTCTGATGTGTAAAACAGGGATACTTTCCTACTTCATAGGGTTGTTTTAAAGTAAATATAACACACAAAAAATAGGGGGTGTTCTGTGAATTTGAGCAAGGAGGAAGGATAGGCTAAAGGTAGTAACAGTATTACAGGTTCAAGTACTAGCGGACTGCACATGACTATACATCTTCAGGCACCATCATAATACCCTCCTCCTCCTGCCAAGATGTCATTTCTCTGGTCAATTGCCTTCTAGAGAATAGGGTTGCTGGTTTAACAGGCTACTTTTGACCTAGACATGGCGCGCCTATTAGCTAAATTTCAAACAAGAGCTCACATATTACTGTTAGGAATAAAAATCTTAAACCAGTACAAAGTCCTATAGGTTTACAAAATGGCCACACTGGAACATCTGAAGGGGATGTAAACAACCTGATATTTAAGCTGATTTCCACTGAGGCCACCTTGGGCCACCAGACTTCAGTGTCTTTCCATCCAGTCCCAGATACGCAATTATGAGAGCTGCACTTCTTCTTGCTTTCCCACTGCAATCCCTCCTACTAACCCCCAAGAAACTTTCTCCTGGTGGATATTTTTAAAGTACGCGGGACAAAAAAAAACACGATACATAGTTCTCATAAATGTGGGGCTAATAACCAACAGATAAATGATTGAAATGTGTAAACGCTGATGCAGCAGATGTGCCTGGAATTCAGAATCAATCAGACCTGCATTTGAATTTCCACTCTAATACCTGTGCATGACATTTGCTTCTCTGAGCCTTGTTGACTCATCAATAGATTGAGAGTGACACATTGAGCCCACAGGGTTAGAAAGCCTGGCAACATGACCATTAATACAGAGCACTGTACTGATTCATTTTAGCCCAAGCATCAGCCTTACAAGGCGGTTATTATGATTATTACAGTTTATAGAGGAAGGCTCAGGCACAGAGAGGGGAGGTGATGGTTGAAGCAGATTTGAACCCCGGAGGCCTGGTCTGGACCCTATATCCTTAACTGCTCGGATATGTGGTCTCCCAGGAATATCTCCTCTGAGTGGTCAATGCCCATTGTTCTTGATTTCAGGTTGTTTGGGGGCCTCTGGGACAAGGAGTGTCAAGACCTCTCCCATCTCATTCCATCGCTTCTCTCTCACGGCTCCGCTGCCCACCCACCCTCACTGCCAAGCCCCTTCTGTCACCAGCTCATATCTCTGAGAATGCAACACTCCCTGTACTTCCAAAGTCAGGCTTCAGGAGCTGGTGGAAATGGGGGAGTTTGAAAGGCTGGGCTGCCTGGAGAAGGGGCCCAGGGAAACTTGGAAGCAAGGCCGGAATGAGTCAATCAGTCAGCAAGTATTTATTTAGCGCTAGGCAGCTTGGGGGATACAGGGAAATTATAAGACGCCATCCGGTCCCTGGCTGGATTTCTGGCCGGGTTCCCCGCATAAGAACCAGGGCCGGAGCTGGGGCCTGCCCAGCCCGTGGAAGGCTGCCATGGCCTGGGAGACCTGCTGCCCATGGAGCTGCAGTGGGTGGTGGGTGACAACAGGAGCTGGGAACTGACCGGCCCAGACCCTGTCCCTGCAATCCTGCACACCACGAGCAAGTCATGTCACTGCTCTAGCCCTCATTTTTCATAACTGTAAAATGGGAACAGTACCAGTCCTTGCCCAGCGGGGTGTGGCAAAGTATTGATAAGCTGGTGCCTGGGAAGTGGTTAGCCCAGGCCGGCTACATATTATGCTCAACAAAGGTGGGTTCTTATGAGCAGGCATTGATTGCATGAGGCAAGAAAGGAGGTATACTGGAAGTTCTCTGTGCCCTGCCTGATAGCCTCATAGCCTCCCTGTACTGCAGTTGTTGCTGTGCCAGCCACTCAGACCCTGTGTCCATGAGAGCACCTCTCTCACATTCTGCCCTGGGGTTCCTCTGACAAGGTTGAGCTGGTCGGGGAGCTCCTGCAAACCCCTTTGTGGCTCTGGGAGTGGGTAAGAGTTGACATTTTTGGGGACCCTTGAACAGCATGGGGCAGAGCTGGTGGAGAAACACTCTCCCCTTCTGAACAGTTCTGAGATGGTTCTACATGACTCCTACAAAGGTCCGGCTGGAGGAGACCAAGCCCCACTGTGGAGGCACGCCCTCACGTCTGCTTCCTCTCCATCCCTGGTGCTCTCTCTCCACGCCCCCTGTCTCCAGGGACCACTCTCAAGAATGAACCACCTGGTCTGAGACTCTGCTGTTGGGGGAAGGTGGAGGGATGTGGGGTGCACAGCATGATGGAGCATAATGGCAAGCATTGGGTCAAACTTGGGGTGGAACCCTGGCTCCCCTGGCACTGCGGTGTGAAGGACACCAGGAGTCTCTGATCCTGTTTCACCATCAGTGAATTGGAGAAATGTCTGGTACTGGTCTCGAGCCATTGGTTTGAAGATTGGTGGAAATAATGCATAGAAAGTGCTTAGCCTGTGCCATGTGGAGCTGGGTTCTCCAGAAGCAGAGCCTGAGACCAGGATTTGGGGAAAGTGACTTATTGGGAGGCAATCCCTGGGAAGTAGGAGTGGGGAGGCAGGGAAGCTAAGTAAGGATATCAAGCCAAGTTAACACCAAGAGTCTCTAGGGAAGCGGTTCTCAACCTGTGGGTTGCGACCCCTTTGGCGGTGGAACGACCCTCTCACAGGAGTCGCCTAAGACCATCCTGCATATCAGATATTTACATTATGATTCATAACAGTAGCAAAATTACAGTGATGAAGTAGCAACGAAAATAATTTTATGGTTGGGGGTCACAACATGAGGAACTGTATTTAAAGGGCCAGAAGGTTGAGAACCACTGCCCTAGGGGGACCTCTGGAGACATGTGAGCATTCCTCAGGGGAAGGTGGCATCTTAGTGCGACCAGGCACACAGACTCCAGTAGGCTGAGGGCAGCGGCCGACAAAGAGACTCAGGTGCAAGCTGTTGGGCCGGCACCCACATGAGAAGCTGTGTGCAAGAAAGTGATAAAGGGAGGAAATGATAATGGGATCCAAGGAAATATGGTGGGCACGGACCATGTGAGCCACAGTATAGCAGTGGCGTTGTTGTGGTAATTGCACTTTTTAAAGCTTCCTGGAATAATAGAAAAACCAGGTTTGGAGCACAGAAAGCACCAGTTTCCCCAACTCCCTGGGGCCTTTCCTTCCTAGACTTCATCTTCACTAAAGTTCACACAGTGATAGCCATTCCTCTGAAGTACCAGCCTCCTGCCATCTGTCAACAGCAGCTCAGGGATTTCTAAGTTCCCCCAAGGGTCACTTTGAGGGTATCCTAGAGATGCTCTGAGGATTGAAACAGTAATGCTTTCTTTCTCTCTCTGAAGCTTCACACATTCAATATTCTCTCCGTTTCTCTGATGGAGACTGGACCAGGGTGGAGGTGAAGGGTGGCAAGAGGTGCTGTGGGAGAGACCAGTTAGGAGTTAAGAGGTGGTTGGATTCTTCCCGATAAGAGATGGTTGAATTCATCTCAACACGGCAGAGAGGGAAGAAGAGTTTCAAGTGGGTGGATTTGAAAGGTATTTATCACTGGTGAATATGAGGAGGTGAAACAGACAGGAGGCATTGAGGAGGCTGCCTGGCCATGTTTCTTACTTGGGCAAAGGAATGGATGGTGGTGACATTCACTGGGATGGAAACTAGAGGAGAAGCAGTTTCAGTGATGAAAGACAAGACCTGTCTGGGGTCCTTTTATTTCAAATGTATGAGGGACACATCAATAAAACTGTTGTAGGCAGATGGCTTTGTGGGTCTGCAGATCAGGGAAGGCAACTTGGTGAAGCTACCCATTGGAGTTCTATCAAAAAGAGGCTGCGCTGGGACCTACCATCATGGAGGAGCTAGCCTGGGTGTGGCCTGCCCACTGTGGGACTTGGTGGTTGAGCACATCCATGAGACACCATTTACTTGCCTCTCTGCTGTGGAGAGCATGCACTTGCTCTCATATTGCTCTCTCTGATGTCCTTCTACCGTCTTAATCCCCTGGTGACGGAGTATTTAAAACATATTGTTGATAAGCCATCACTGGGACTAGTGCTCAGGCAGGGGGAGCTGCTGCTCTCCCTACACCCCAACTTCTCCTACCCCAGCTTTCCCCCTTCTTGGATCTCTCTGGCAGAGAACTCGGATTCTGCTTCTCTCCAACACCTTCACATTAGTAGTGAGCTCCTTCAAATTTCCTAGGTTCTCCCTCATTTTTAACACCTGGTTGACTACATTTGCTACTCTCATAGAGATCTAATACTTTTCTTAATATCATTGATCTCAGCTCATAATTATACTCTTTTTCATCTCATTATCTGGCCATCTTATTACATTTGAAGCTCTGGCCATCATATTCCCAGAGCCTTTCATGGTACTTTCTGACAAAGTAGAAATCAATCAATATGTATTGAATGAATGAGTCCACTTCTGGTGTATTCCCTCTTGATAACTTGGGTCCAAAACCAAGAATAAGGGCTCTCAACAACATAAACCACTCTACTTGTTTTTCTAGTTAAAATTATATCAAAAGCACCTATGGCTTCTCTTACCCGTTTCTCTATTTGGTTTATGTGCTCTAGTGTTCTTGGTTTCCCGTGTGTTCCAAGTTCCTGTTGGGCAGGTCTACCTCCCCTCAGGCAGCCCGATGAGGCCTGTAGACTTTCTCAGTAGCTTCAGACATGGCTATTGAAGTCCATCCACTACTCAGCTGTCAGAGCCTGAGGAAACTTTAATTACAGAAAACATGGACATCACGAAGACGTCTAAAGCCTTTCAAACTGTAGGTCCCATCTGGAAAATTTCAAAAAGGTTGGCCACGTGGTATATTCCACATTACGTAACCCATGCCCAACACCCCTTCATGTTCCCAGACACTCTACAAAAAATAAAATAAATGTTCAGGGCATTTTTATCCCAAAGTATCTGGAGTCCTTATGGAAAACCTTCTGAAAATGTTCATGTTTATGCCCAAATTCAACATGCAAACCTTTTCCTTTGCTTTCCTCTTTGAACGCTCATGTGGGAATAGGATCTTACGCTGTCTGAAGATTCCTTTGGTCCTTGGCCTGCCCCATGTCAGGTGGTAATCACCACTTTAAAACATTGAGATCAGTGCGGTAAAAAAGATTTATTAATATTAATTCATTTTATAGCAGGTTATAATGTGACTTGGAGAACAAACAGAGTATGGTTTTATTCCAATGCTTTACTGCAGACAAGAATGGGGTTGCGTGTTGTGGAAAATATTAGTTGGAGATGCTGGTTTGAAAACCAATTTGTTTAGAGAGCTTTGGCTATAGCTTGCCAGACACCCTACGTTTCTGGAGAGTCTGTTCTGGGCAGTAAGGATCGTTAGTTTTATCACTGTCATGTTTTTCATAATCGGCAGTGTTATCTAAAGAATTTAAAAATATATATATTCTTAAAAAGCAAACCCAAAACACTAAAGTAGCTGGTGTTAAGAAAGTGAGTCCTTCTCAAACTTTCCAGAGATAGCTGTGGTTTGAAAGACTGAGTTGCTGGCTGGTCACTTCTCCACAAGCCCAATGAAGTCTCCATCTCACCCCTTCCCTGAAACCTGAAACAGCGCTTTCAGAAGTCACTGGAGTGTCAAATTCAATGGCCCCTCCTCAACATCCTTGCAGTATTGAACATCCTTGTCCCTTTCATTCAAACAACTTCCCTTGGCATCAGCAAGGAAAATTCTGAAAGGCTGTGTAACCATAATTAAGGGGACACACTCTGGATTTGGCTAGGTTATCAGGGTGCTACCCTTTCCCAGCTGTGTGACTTTTAGACAAGTTACTTAACCTCAGTGTCCTCATCTCTAAAGTGGAGATACCAATACTACTCAAGAAGAGTGAATGACTCTATGTATATAAAGTACTTGGAACAGTGCCTGATACATGGTA
Organism: Myotis davidii; assembly: GCF_000327345.1. Lineage (NCBI taxonomy): Eukaryota > Metazoa > Chordata > Mammalia > Chiroptera > Vespertilionidae > Myotis > Myotis davidii. The sequence continues at coordinate 2,060,601 of NW_006284347.1, read as the reverse complement.
ACTGCTTAATTAACACTCTCATTCTTTAATGAGTATCATTACAGCATCATGGATGAAACTGACCCCTTTATGATAAGTTTTCAATGGTGTATTTTTTAAGGGAAAATTTTCCACTCTGATACCTGAGCCATCAATTAATTTCTTTAGAGTTTATGCTTTGAGTCTTGATTAAGGAATCGTCTATCCTGGGTCCTGAAGATATTGTCTACATTTTCTCTATTCATTTTAAACCTTTAATTTTCACATTTCATTCTTATTCCATATAAGGCTTATTTTTATTTGGTGTGAGGTAGCATTTTAATTTTAATTTTCCAATAGCGTTAGGCTATTTACCAAATAATCAGTCCTTTCTCCCACTGACTTTTTTTAAAAGTATAGTTGACATACAATATATTAGTTTCAGGTGTACACATAGTCATTCAACATTTATATTCCTTATGATGTGATCACCACAATAAGTCTGGTAGCCATCTGTCACCATATAAAATTATTATGATAATATTGACTATTTTCCCTATGATGTACATTATATCACTGTGAGTTTTTCTTTTATTAAGTGGAGGTTTATACCTCATATTCCCCTTTACCTTTTGCACCCATCCTCCCACCACCATCCCCTCTGGCAACCATCAGTTTGTTCTCTGTATCCATGAGTCTGTTTCTGTTTTCTTTTATTTATTCATTTGTTTTTTTATTTTTAGATCCCACATATAAATGAAATCATATGGTATCTGTCTTTCTCTGTCTGACTTATTTTACTTAGAGTATCTTCTAGGTTCATCCATGTAACTAATTCCAAAAGACATATACAGACTCTATCTTCATTGTAGCATCCTATATAATAAAAGCCTAATATGCTAAGTGTCCAACCGTTCATAAGACTGTCACCATGATGCACACTGACCACCAGGGGGCAGACGCTTCGACCAGTAGGTTAGCTTGGTCTGGCCAGTTGGGACTGGGCGAGATGGGCCAGACATGCCCTGGACGAATCTGTGCACTGGGCCTCTAGTTACTTATAATAGCCAAGATATGGAAGCAACCTTGGTGCTCATTGATAGATAAATAAATAAAGAATCGGTATATCTACATGACGGAATATTACTCAGCCATGAATAAAATGAAATCCCTCCAACTGATTTGTGATGCCATCTCTATAATATGCCAAATTCCCACAGGCACCAGTCATAGCTGAGACTGTTCTAATCTGTTCCCTTGGTCTACTGGCCTGCTCTTACTCAATTGCCATACTCTCCTAACTATTATTGCTTCTCAATATGTCTTAATACCTGGCACAAATAACCACCCTACCCTATCTTTCAAAATATTCTTTGCTATTTGCTATCCATGAACCTTCATGCATCCATATGTAGTTTAGAATACATTTCAAAAAATATGCTTAAACATTTTCACTCGATTTTTAATTTTCAACTTAATTCAGGATGTTTTGATGGATATAATTTCAAAGTTTAATTACCCCAAACTTGGGTGGAATATTTATGCAGCTATTCTCTCATGTCCTAGAATAAAATTTCAAAATTTTTCATAAAGATCCTATACAGTTTTTATTAAACTAGCTAATAGATAATTCACAGTTTTAGTCATCATTGTAAATTTTCTTACTTTCTAATCACACTTTCTAATCGAAATTTGTTTTGGTATGTGCACACTGTTTTTGTAATTTAATCTTGTATCTGACAAACTTGCTCAACTCCCTTACAAATTCTAATGGCTTTTTCCTGATTCTTATGGATTTCTATGTAATGGAGATTATGTCTTGTCTTTTCCAATCCAATTTTTTGTTATTTATTTTTATCATCTTACAGCTTTTGCAAATATTTGGAATAGCAGTTGCTATATTGGTAAGTTTTGCCAAGTTTTGTTACTGAAATGATTATAAAATTTCTTCATGAAGATAATTTTCAATGGATTTTGGTAGAATAAACTTTATCAGATTATTTCTGGTTTTCTAATTTTTTCATAAGTGAAAAAAAATTCTTATATTTCTAGTTTTCTAAGAGATATTTTTTTCAGAAGTTGTTGATCTTTATCATCTGCTTTCTTTATTTCTATGGTGACCCTGTAGTCTTTTAGTCTATTTTTAAAGATTAATTATATTGCTAATCTTTCTTAGATTGAATTATTCTTGAATCATTTCAGGATAAATAGGTAATTTTAAGATTTTTAAATATAAATTCAGAAGTTAGATTGACTTATATTATTATTATGATGGTTGTGGTGTGTTTTTTTTTGTCTTGAACTCTTTTCATTTGGGTTAGCCTCATGAAATGAGCTGCCCAGACCTCCCTCATTTTCAACTTTCTAGGACAATGTGTATAAAATAGGAATTGTGTATCCCTTACCTCACCTGTAAAGTCTTCTGTCTGTTGTTTATCTTCAGATTACCATCTTTCTTGTTTCTTTGGATTTGTTCGGTTGTTCTTTTTAGCATCTTTAGATGATCAATTAACTCATTTATTTTTCAATCTTCTTTAGTTTCTGAAAGCTATAAAAAGCACTCTAAAAACCGTTAGCTACATCCAGCAAATGCTGACATGTACTGCTTTCATTTTCATTAAGCTGTACAATTTTCCTTCTTATTTTCCAGTTACCCCAGGTCTACATGATAGAGTTATTGTTTTATTCTATTTTTTCTTAGTTTATGGACACGGGTTTTTATTTTCAACTAATTCAATTTTATTAATTTTAGGTTTTATTGCATTGAAGTTAGAGAACATTGACTGATATTGAAACTTAGATACATATATACTTATATGTATTTTTATCTCTAATATCTGATTTCTTTTTATTACTGATCTATTTATTCTAGGGAGAAAGTGTGTATTGAATGTCTGGGTGCAAAGTTTTATATAAATTAGTACACATAACTTCTTAATTATTTTAATGTTTTCTATATTCTATTTTATTTTTATTGATTTAGTATATCAGTTTCTGAAAACAGTAATTTTAAATCTTTAATCACTTTTTTACTTCTCTTTTTCATGTCATCTGTTGCTTCATTTATTTTTCTATTATTATGATTACTTCTGGATTTATATCCAAATGTAATATCTCTTTTTATTCTTTATGATTTTAAAAAATCTTACATATATTAAGTTTTGTTTTTATTCTTACTTATGTAACTTATTTTCCTGTCCTATATTTCCTTTGATTCTTTGCCCTTTTATCTGAAGTGAATCTTTTTGAAACATTGGATATCTAGGTCTTATTATCTTTTTGATTTTGTTTTAATTCAGTTTGATAGTCTGGCTTTTGATCACTGTATTAAGTTTACCTATTTAAATTTATTGTATGTTAAATATTTTAAGACATGTTTGCCATTTAACATTATAATTTTGTATTTAAGATCCTTTCCTACTTTTCATTAGACAGTTTTTTAAGTTACTATTTTTATTTTTTTACTTGTTAATTCTAAACTTTTTAGGACTCATACTTAATTTTTTAAGACAATGTTTGATGCTTATAAATATTTACTTATTCTCTCCTTACAAGTAGCTAGTCCCATGTCATCTATGTTGGTGTCTCTCAGTGCCTATTTTATATCACCTCTGTAGAAAAATACAATTGAAGAATTTTATTAATTTTGAAAATCTAAAGTACAATATTTTCCTTTCAATTCATCTAAGTCCACAGGAGAAAAGATATTTTCTTTAACCTACCTTTATAGTTTAATCATAAATTATATCTGGTGAATAAAATTTGTTATGAGAATAAATAAGAAAATTGATATGAATTTTTCATAACTGCTTCTGGATTCCAGTAACTGTTTTCATACCTGCTTATTAGTATAAAGTAATTTGTAGGATATTTGAAAGCATATAATGACAGATTCAAAGGTCCCTTAGACAACAGAAAGAAGAGATATTTCTAACTCAATTATTTTCTCGACCTACAAATTATATGTAAAACTGAGTGCATATGTATGTGTTATGCCTTTGGGTATATACACACATATTTAAAGAGTATGGCTTTCATAGCATTCTCTATGGGTTTCATAACCCAAAGAAAGATTTTAGTTTAACCCACTCATTCTCATTTTTAAAATCCCAAGCTGAGAACAATAAAAGAGAAAGTGATTTGTCTCAGATGTCACAGTGAATTGAAAGAGCTTAGAAGTGCTCATTGCTAGATGTTTAGTTCAGGAGCAGAGTCACTGGCCATTTCGAAGTTGAATCTAAAAAACCTAGCAGAGAGTTGGCACAAAGTAGACACTCAATGAAACTGGTTAAAGGAAAGAATATTTGAGTAAAAGAATAGCAGCAGAATCAGGATGTGGCTGAGCTCCTTATATCCCAGCATACAATTTATATCTGAGCACTGAAAACTGCCCCTTTTTATTTGTCATCAATAGTTGCCAATATGGAGATCACAAAGATGCTAACATTATTTGACAAATATTTTAAAGCAGCCATGTTAAAATGCTTCAAACAGCAATTACAAACATTCCTGAAACAAGTTTTAAGAACAAAGTGTCAGAAAAAAATAAAGCTATAAAGAACTGAAAAAATACAATAACTGAAATTTAAATAAAAAGACAAAAAATAAAAAACCCCAAACACTAAATGAGTGGACTCAGTAGTGGAATGGAGGAAATAGAGGAAAGAATCAGCAAACTTGAGGACTGAAGAATAGAAATATACAATCTGGGAAATAGAAAATCGACTTAAAGCAAATAAACAGATCCTCAGGGACCTGTGGAACTATAATATCAGAGCTAAGATCTAACGTTTGTGACACCTAGAGTCCCAGATGGAGAGGAGAAGAGAGAGGACTAAAAAGTACTCAAAAGAAATAACAAGCAATAACTTCCCAGATTTGACAGAAGACATAAGCCTACAGATTTAAAAAGCTGAGAGAATATGAAACAGAATAAATGCAAAGAAATCTATAAGACACATCAAACTTCTGAAAAGTAAGATAAAAAAGAAATTGTGAATGCAACAAGAAAGGAACAACACCTTACCTATAGGAGGAAAATGATTCACATGAAGTAAATTTCTCATCAGAAACAATGGAGGATATAAGGAAATGGCACAACGTTATTCAAGTGCTAAAAGAAAAGAATTGTTAACATGGAGTTCTATATCCAACAAAAATACTCTTCTAGGAATGAAAGGGAAATTGTGACATTTTTATATGAAGGACAGACAAAAGAATTTATCACCAGAAGTTCTACCCTAAAGAATGATTAAAGGAAATTCTCTAAACAGAAAGGAAATGATAAAAGAAGAATCTTAGAATAACAAGAAAAAAAAAACACACAGCATACTACAGAATAAGTAAAAATGTGCATGAATACAATTCACTTTTCTTCTCTTGGATTCATGAATAATGTTTGTCAGTAGAAGCAAAAATCTTAATACTATCTAATGTGGTTCTAAATGTAAATATAAGAAATACTTAAAACAATTATGAACACTCGAAGTAAAAATGATTAAGGCTTCTACATTTCACTAGTACTGGTAAAATGTCAGCATCCATAGATTGTGATTATATATATATATATATATATATATACATACATACATATATATATACATATACATACATATATATATATATATACACACATACATACACACATACATACACTAGTGGCCTAGTGCAACGATTCATGCAGATTGAAAAGAAAATAATTAGAAGAAAATTTTAATATTGCCATTTGCCCTTTCTCTGTAATAGAAGTGTCAGAGCCACTGCAGGTCGCCATCTGTGGGGCAATCGGCAGGGCGACTGGGCCCCAGCTCGTACCTGCCTTGGCCTGATGCCGCCCCTTACCTGCTCCACCATCCCACTGTGGTCATGCTCTCGTTGGGGCCCATCAGGGCTGGCAACACCTCCACTGCCGCCCGCTGCCAGCGCTGTGTCACCAACGCCCACCATGTTCCACACCGCCCCCTGATGGTCAGCACACATCACAGTGAGTGGCCAAACTCCCGGCTGAACTCCCGGTCGGTCGAGGGGACAATTTGCATATTAAGCTTTTATTATATAGGATGTTTAAAATTTTTGAGAAACCACTAAAATACTATACAAAAAATATACTAAAAAACACTACAGATAAACCAAAATGGGATTCTAAAATAAAATTAATCAACTAGCAGGTATTAAAAGGAAAACAGAGAAATGAGAAGCAGAGAGAATAAACAGGAAACAAAAAATAAAATGGCAGACTTAAGCTCTAAAATAGCAATAATTTCATTAACTATAAATGGCTTATAAACAGCAATTAAAAGTCAGAGATTGGCAAAGTGGATTAGAAATTATGACCCAATTATATATGCTGCCTACCAGAAACTCATTTCAAATATAATGATATAGGTAGATTGAAATGAAAAAGGTGAAAAACGTATATCATGAAAACACCCAAATGAGCATGTTAATATTAAATATTAATATATTACATTTTTAACAATATATTAATGTTGGATAAATGAATACTGCATAATGTTAAATGGCTTGATCCACCAAGAAGACAGGAATCCTAAATGTGCATGCACTAAACAACAGAGCTGCAATCTGTTAGGAAAAGATGCTAAAAATTAAGGAGAAATAGAGAAGTCCACAATTACAGTTGAAGACATCAACATCCATCTGTTAGCACTTACTGGGACCCTAGACCGAAAATCAGTAGGCATATAAAAGAATTTAGCCATACCATGAACTTGATAGGGGAGGCTAGGGGACTGTCTTGGGCGGGGGGAAAAAATGGACACATATGTAATACCCTTTGTAATAAAAAACAAAATTAAAAAAAATAAATAAATAAAAAAGATAAATTCTAACAACCTTTA
>NW_006284347.1:2051935-2052454 GCF_000327345.1 Myotis davidii | reverse complement strand
GGCTAACAGTTTGGCAGTTTCTTACAAACCTACACATGCAACTGCCATGAACCCAGCAATTGCACACTTGGGCATTTATCCCAGATAAATCAAAATTTATGTTGACACAAAAACCTGTGCATACTAGTAAATGTTCAAAATGGCTTTATTCATAATAGCCCCACACCAGAAACGACACAGGCATCCCCGTGGATTACACAAATTGTGGTATATCCAAAATGAGGACTACAACTCAGCAATCAAAGGAAAGCACTACTGACACCCACAACACCTTGAATTAATATCTGTGGAATTGGGCTGTATGAGAAAAATCCAACTCAGAAAATGGGTGTGTATTACGTAAATGTTTTACATCTTGACTGTATCATTGTCAATATCATTGTAATATTGCACCATATGTAATTTTTCAAGATGTTATCATTGGGGACAACTGGGCAAACAGTAAGAGGAATCTCTTTGTAGTATATCTTGTAACTACATGTGAATCTACAATTGTTCAAAATAAAAAGTTAGCCCGTC